>NC_069679.1:14434508-14742213 GCF_023699985.2 Odocoileus virginianus
GCTGGAAGTAGGCAGGTGCCAGATCAAATAGGCCTTTTTGTAGATCAGGGAGTGGAGTTTGGGTTTTATTCACAGTGCAGTGAGAAATCACTGATGGGTTGTAAGCAGAATATAGTATGATTTACATTTTGAAAGGTGATTATAATGTCTGAATTTTGCTTTTAAACAATACAGGGAAAGGGGAAGTGCCTGATGATGATACACATGAAGCAAGACTGGTCCTGAGTTAACAAGATCCTAATGTATAGCACAGGGAACTATATTCAGTATCCTATGATAAACCATAATGGAAGAGAATATAAAAAAAGAATGTATATATGTATATAGCTGAGTAGCTTTGCTACAGCAGAGATGGACTCAACATTGTAAATCAACTATACTTCAGTTAAAAAACAAAAAACAAAACAGGGACTTCACTGGTGGTCCAGTGGCTAAGATTGTGCACTCCTAATGCAGGGGGCCCAGCTTTGATCCCTAGTCAGGGAACTAGATCCTGCATGCAGCAGCTAAGAGCTGGTGCAGCCAAATAAATAAATTAATTAGTTTTTAAAATCCCACATTGGCCCAAGTTTGGAGACTGTTGAAGCTGGGTGATCAGTAAAAACAAAGGGATTCCTTATATTTGGTCTATCTTTATCTATGTTTGGCATTTGTCATAATTTTGAATTAAATAATTAAATGAAAGGTCATTCTGAGTGGAAGGAGAGGCTGTAGTGGAAATGGAGGCCAACATGGAGTCTCTTGCACTAGTTCAGGGAAGAGACAGCTGTGGCTTTGGCCAAGGTGGTGCTTGTGAGGAGGCTGAATGGAGGACTGAGATGCTCGAGAGGTTACTGTCGAATGGCCTGCCTGTGGGGGGTGGTGAGAGGAAACTGGATCTTTAGCATAAGCAACTGGATAAATGGTGGTACCAATTTTTCAGATAGGAGAGATGGAGAGGAACAAGTTCTGGGCAGAAGTAGAGTTCTGATTTTGGACATGTTCAGTCTGAAGTCTGTTAGACACTAATGAAGCTTCAAGTTGGCAAATGGGTCCTTGAATGGTGCCGAGGGAAGAGGGTGGGCCTGGAGTATATCGGGAGCATCAGCTGCCTGGCTGGGGGTCTCCCCTGCCACCTCACTGCTCCGCTCTGTCCGTGTCTCCCCCACAGGGTCCTGGCTGTCACGCTGAGATGAACCCCCAGCTCTCCTCCGTCTGCCATGGCCACCCTTAACCTGTCCTCTGTCACTGGCACCACCTCCTCCCCTGGGCATGATGCCCCGTCCCTGCCTCTGGACACCTCCTCCCCCAGCACCCCTTCTGATCCTGTCACCAAAGATGCCCCTGATGCCTCCTCCACCTCTGAGAGCATGAGGTCCTCGGAGGCAGGGGGGCAGCCCCTGGAGTCAGGCTGTGGCCTCGTCCCACCAAAGGAGATAGGGGAGCCCCAGGAGGAGCCTGGCCGTGGTGGCTTCCCACCAAAGGACCTGGGGGTGGAAGAGCACGAGGAGCAGGAGGAGGAGGAGGAGGAGGGAGGGCTCCCTCCTGTGGACCTAAGGGACCACTTATTCTTCGCAGCTGGAGGTGAGGCCTGCCTAGTGGCCAAGCTGTTCCCGCCAGGCGACAATGAGCTCCCATTACCAAAGGGCTTCCCCCGGCGTGAGGCAGGCGTCCAGGAAGAGTCCAGCCTGCCCCTCCTTGCCCACCCGCCCCCTGTACACCTCACTGCCCTTCACGTCCAACATGGCTTTGACCCAATCCAAGGCTTTAGCTCTTCTGACCAAATTCTGTCCCACGATACCTCAGCGCCATCTCCGGCCACCTGTGAGGGAAGGGATGGAGCCTTCTGGAGCTACCAGCTGGCTCCAAACCCACCCGGAGATCCCAAAGATGGCCCCATGGGGAGCGGGGGAGGAGACCCCAGGGCGCTCTTCTGGTTCTGCCTCCTGTGCCGCCTGGGGTTCAGCAGGCCCCAGGCCTTTGTGGGTCACACACGATCTCACGGGGTGAAGCTAACCGCTGCTCAACACCAGGGCCTGCTGGGCAACCCAGCCGTGCTCCAGGAGGGGGACGAGGCCTGCATGGCCCTGCTGAGCTTCCTGGAACCAAAACCGCCTGCTCGCCCTTTAGAGAGACCCCTTGACAACAGCAGCATCGTGAACACGGAAGCCAATGCAGCCCAGATCGAGGACGTCCCCCCTGCGGCAGAAGCCCAGGCCCCTGTCCCGCCCATGGAAGAAGTCATGGCCCTCAGCCCACCCTCCCCCCAGACCACCCCAGCCACCTGGGACCCCAGCCCAACCCAAGCCAAAGAATCGCCAACATCGGCAGGTGGGGCGGGGACAGATTGGTTCCCCGAGGGGCATGAGGAGGATGGCGGGCTCTGCCCCCCACTCAACCAAAGCTCACCCACCTCCAAGGAGGGGGGCACTCTCCCTGCCCTGGGGGGCTCCCCTGAAGACCCCGGCGACCCAGCCCAGCCCTATCGCTTGGCCGATGACTACAGCCTGGCCCCAGCAGCCTTCCAGGGCCTCAGCCTGTCCAGCCACATGTCTCTGCTGCACTCACGCAACTCTTGTAAGACGCTCAAGTGTCCCAAGTGCAACTGGCACTACAAGTACCAGCAGACCCTGGACGTGCACATGCGGGAGAAGCACCCTGAGAGCAACAGTCACTGCAGCTACTGTAGTGCAGGGGGTGCCCACCCCCGCCTCGCCCGGGGAGAGAGCTACAACTGCGGCTACAAGCCCTACCGCTGTGAGGTCTGCAACTATTCCACCACCACCAAGGGCAACCTCAGCATCCACATGCAGTCTGACAAGCACCTGGCCAACCTGCAGGGCTTCCAGGCCGGGCCCGGGGGCCAGGGGAGCCCCCAGGAAGCCACGGTCCCGCCCCCTGCAGGGGACAAGGAGCCCAAGACCAAGTCGTCCTGGCAGTGCAAAGTGTGCAGCTACGAGACCAACATCTCCCGCAACCTGCGCATCCACATGACCTCTGAGAAGCACCTGCAGAACGTCCTCATGCTCCACCAGGGGCTGCCGCTGGGCCTGCCGCCCGGGCTGGTGGGGCCCAGCCCCCCTCCCCAGGCGGGGGCTGCCCCTGCCACCCCCCCTGACCTCTTTCAGTACTTTGGACCGCAGGCCCTAGGGCAGCCTCAGGCTCCCTTGCCTGGCCCTGGGCTGAGGCCAGACAAGCCCCTGGAAGCCCAGCTGCTTCTCAATGGCTTCCACCACCTCGGAGCACCTGCCCGCAAGTTCCCCGCACCTGGTAAGCTCCCTGGGTGCTCTCCTCTTTTCCCTTTCCCAGGGCCAGACTTGGTTCCCTGCTTTCTCCTGAGGGCCAGCACCCCCGCCCTTAGGTAACGCCAGCTCCCTCGGCACCCACCCCTCCCGTTGCCACACAGCAAGCCCATCCTGCCCCATTCCTTCCCGCGGTCACTAACCTGTCTCTGTTCCCTAGCCCCTGGAAGCCCTTCCCCAGACACCCACCTGCCTCAAAGTCAGCTCCTGGGAGCCTTGTCTGACGGGCTGCCCACCTCGCCGCCCCCAGACGACAGCCCGTCCCTGAAGGTGTTCCGCTGCCTGGTGTGCCAGGCCTTCAGCACAGACAGCCTGGAGCTGCTGCTCTACCACTGCAGCGTGGGCCGGAGCCTCCCGGAGGCCGAGTGGAAGGAGGTGGCCGGTGACACCCACCGCTGCAAGCTCTGCTGCTACGGCACCCAGCTCAAGGCCAACTTCCAGCTCCACCTCAAGACCGACAAACATGCTCAGAAGTACCAGCTGGCAGCCCACCTGAGGGAGGGGGGCGGGGCCGTGGGCACCCCCTCCCCAGCGCCTCTGGGAGACGGGGCTCCGTATGGCTCTGTCCCCACCTTGCACCTGCGCTGCAACATCTGTGACTTTGAGTCCAACAGCAAGGAGAAGATGCAGCTGCATGCCCGGGGGGCAGCCCATGAAGAGAACAGCCAGATCTATAAGGTGAGAGTGGGGCGGAAGGTCTGGAATCTGAAGGACACTGCGCAGAGCCTGGGGGAGAGAGTGGGAAGAGGGGACTGGGATGGAGTGAGGAGATGCAGAGTGAGAAAGGGATGCAAAAACCCAGGGCAGTGGAAAAGGAGAAACAAGGCAAGGGCACAGGGTAAAAGCTATTTGGAGTTGGTGTGGAGAAAGAGAACAAAGGATGGACTCTGACCAGGTGACTCCAGCACTTTATTCAGCTTTTCTGGTGTTTGGGACTAGGGGGGAGGGTTCTTGTGTCTGCTCAGTCCATCTCGTCCCCAAAACTTCAAGAGGATAGAATCAATTCTATTCGTACACTAGAGGGAATCCAGGATTGGTGGGAGGAAGAAAGGAAGGCGGGGGAGCAAGAGCAGTCACACTAAGGTGGCCAAAGGAAAGAAAAGAAGGGCTCAAGAGAGAGGAAGGGACGTGGGAGTGCTGCTGCTGGTCAGACTCCCCTGGGGGAAGCAAAGGAGCCCCCTGGAATCGGGGGTGTCCGTCCTGGGCCTGAGCAGCCTCTTTGCGTGCTTTCAGTTTCTGCTGGAGATGGAGGGGACCGCGACAGCGGGACCAGAACTGGGGCTGTTCCGCTGCCTGTTGTGCGCCTGGGAGACGCCCTCCCGCCTCGCGGTGCTGCAGCACCTGCGGGCACCTGCCCACCGTGACGCCCAGGCCCAGCGGCGCCTGCAGATGCTACAGAGTGGCCCCGCGGCTGACGAGGGGCTCCCAGCTCTTCAAAGCATCCTGAGCTTCAGCCATGGGCAGCTCCGGCCTCACGGTGAGGAAGAGGGGACAGGAGAGGAAGGGAAGGGCAGTCCGGGCGGCAGTGGGGGGCCCAGGAGAGAGTGGCACAGGGACGAGAAACGGATCTGTGCACAGTCCTAAGCAAGTGGAAAGGTGCCGTGAAGGGTGCTGAAACTGGCTTTCAGGAACACTGGGACAAGAGGCTATTGGAGGAGAAGGGAGAGAAGAGCAGAGGTTTTGCAGGGTGGAGAAATAGAGCAGGCAGGGAGGGAGGTGAGAAGGAACCACCCAGTGAGTCTGAGCAGTGACCAGTGTGCTGGCAGTGCTGGGGGGAGGGGGGTGATGGTGGCAGGAGCTGGTTAGGAAGGAGAAGGGAGAAGAACAGAAAAACAATAGACAGCTTTGGGCTGGGCCAGGACTGGTCAGGAGGAGGTGGGAGCTGGGGGCATGGCCCAAAGGTAGCAGGATAGGAGGCTCTTGATGAGCTCCCCAGCCTCTTCCTGTCTCCAAGGAGCTCCTCAGCCCCAAGGCTGGGCTTAGGGTCCTCCTTAGGCAGCCTCCTTAGAGAGACTGGGAACAGCCTGCCAGGTACCACGGATCCAGGGAGTGCAGAAGAGCCTGAAAGGGACTATGAGACGTGGGCACAGGCGTCCGGGCTTTGTAGAGGCTGGTGGTGGGTGAGGGTGAGGGCATAGGCAGCAAGAACCAGGAACAGGCAGCATTGACTGGTGCTAATTGAATTGCCAATATGCTGGCTGGAGTTAAGTGCCGGAGGGGCCCAGATCAATAGCTAACGATTCTGGCGCAGGGCTGAGTGGAGTTAAGGAACTTTAACACTTTAATTAGGCCGCCACCGAAAATAAATTCCTACACATCTGTCAATTCTTGCTTGAGTGGTAATCTCCTTTCCCAGCCAGACCTGCTGCCTCCTACTCACCGCAGCTTCTTCCCTTTAACCTCACCTCCCCACTTCGGTGCCTCTCACTCTACATTTCTGGGCTCCCTGCTTCCACGATCAGTCAAGACAGGGAGCTGAGTTTGGTCTTGTTCCTGTCTACTGCTGGGCTTGTTCCCTCGTCTTTAAGTGTCGGGGCTAGACTCACAAAGATTTTTTGGGCCCTGCAGAAGGAAATGGCAATTCACTTCAGTATTCTTGCCTGGGATATCCCATGGACAGAGGAGTCTGGCAAGCAACAGTTCAAGGGGTTGCAAAAGAATAGGCTATAACTTAGCAACTAAAACAACAGTAACCAATCCTAACACTGTAATTTTGCCCCTCATTCTCTGTATTTCTTTTCGGCAGCTCTTTTGTCTTCTCCTGCCTACTGATTTTTTTTTTTTCCTGCCTACTGATTTACTTATCCATCTTCTCCTTCATTGCCTGGCTGCTTTTCCTGCTTCCTCTGCCCTTTTTCTTCCCTTCTGTAGTGCTTCATCCTTTTAAATTGACTCTCCCTTCATCCTACACAGGGAAGACTCCTGTCACCCTCTTAGCTGGGCCACCCACCCCTGAGAAAGATGCCCAGAATAAGACAGAACTGTTGGGTGAGTTGCTCATCTGGTCCATTTTTTCCTCCATCCCTTGTCCTCCTCACCGCCCCCCCCCCCCCAACACCCGCCCCACAATTCTCATACATTCTGAGGTGCTCATGGAACCTCTCGGTAATCCAGACACCCAGCAAGGCCTCCAGTGCAGAAGGAGCTACCATGATCAAAAGAAATGATTCATCAGAGAGAAGGGAGGCGGAGCCACAGAGAGCTGGGTGCTTCCACCCTGTGGCCATCCTGCCAGCCTGGGGTCAGCCCTGCTAAGCCCCACTCCCTGCATGAGTGCAGTTCTGTAGTTTCCTGCTCTTTCTCCCTTTCCCCAGGGCCCACCCTCTACCTTGCAAGCCCTGCACTACAAATCAGACCATCTTAGGGGCCTGGGGTCTGTGAAAGGAAGAGGGAGGGCTGTCAGAGTCTCTGAATCTCTCTTTTCATCTTCAGTTTCTGAAGAGGCAGAGAACAAGACTGGCCCTCCTGGAGACAGTGCCAACCAGACCACGGTCAGAACTGGGGTAACGGGGAAGAGCTGGGGGGGCTCTGATTTCACTGAGATCTGCTCACACTCTAAAGGCTGAACTGTAGACCTTTACAGACAAGGGATTTCAGACCAAAGGTAGACTTCATTTTGTCATGCTTGTGACTCATGTCACTCTGAATACAACAATTCTGAAATTGCACCTAGGTCTGGTTACAGATGTGAGCACAGTTGACCCTGAGGGGTGGAGCACAAGGGAGATAACAAACAGGAAGCAATGGTGGGAATTTGAGGGACAGGTGACGAAATAAACTATTGAGGGGAGGAAAGACTGGAAGTAGATGGAGGGAGGGAAGAAGTAAATAAATGAAAAGAGAAAGGCAAAAATAAAGCATTAGCTGCTGCCCAGCTGTTTATTTCTGCTGGGAGCAGAAAGATGAGACGTGAAGTTCACCTCCTAGAGAGCCCTGGGTGGCGCTGCCCTGGCACCTCCCTGGGGCAGAGGAACTGACCCATTGACCCAGGTGATCCGACAGCAAGCTCTGCCGGTCTGGATGCCTGACCTAGGCAGGACCCAAGGGTCATTTAGGTTGACTCTGGGGGGATCCCCAGCCTCTGGTCTTGAGGTGCCACCCCCTGCCTCCCAGCTCTCCACACTGGACCGCACACAGCGTGTGTGTTATCACTGCAGACACTGCAGTAATGGCATATATCCTCGGTTCCCTTGCATCCTGACTTCGAGATGTCCGCTTCCAGGCCTGAGTGCATTAAGCTGAGCATCTAGATACCCTTCCATTCTGGCCATTCCCTCCCTGATGTGTGGTCCTGGACCAGTGGCACTGGAAGTGAGTCAGGAAGACAGAAATGCAGGCTGGAGGTCAGGCAGTCAGGTGACGAAGGCAAGGCGGAAGCAGAGGGGCCTCCCTGCCCCACCTTCTGGAGGTGTGGGCAGGAAGGTGCCAGCCAAGCCAGGCCAGAATTCTCCTGGGCCACTGGGGGAGCTGTCGTGTTTGTTTACATTAAAAAGGGAAGGGGAGAAAGAGGCAGGCGGAGAAAGTGGGAGCTGCTGAGACTCTGAGGGAGAATGAGGCGGCTTCTGAGCAGACAGGTAGGGAGCGCCCGCTGCTCAGAGAGGCAAAGTGGGCAGGGAGCCTGTGGGGTCCAGGAAGTGCCAGAGGGGAGGGGGGCCATTTCACGGAGGAGATACCGGCAGGGTGGGGACAGGTAAGAAACGAAAACTAAACCAGAGGGGTAGGGACAGGGCCCTGTGTCGGCTGGAGAACTGAGCAGGCGGCAGAGACAGGGAGAGAAAGGAACCAGGATGAAGGAGACAGGAGTGGAGGGCAGGTGAGGGCAGTTCAGCCTGCGCCTTTGTTCCATCAGAGGGACGTGAGGGCGGAGTCAGCTTTCAGCTTTCAGGACTGGGGCTCCTCCTCCATCAGGAGTGGGGGGACCCGGCCATATCCACAAACCCCAGGGCCCCGAGATGGTGGGTCCCCCCCATCCCTGACACCCCGCCCGTGTGCCCCCAGGTGTTCTGCTGTCCATACTGCAGTTTCCTGAGCCCGGAGTCTGAGCAGGTGAGGGCTCACGCGCTCTCCCAGCACGCAGTGCAGCCCACGTTCCGGTGCCCACTATGCCAGGAGCAGCTGGTGGGCCGACCTGCCCTGCACTTCCACCTCAGCCACCTCCACAACGTGGTGCCTGAGTGTGTGGAGAGGCTGCTGCTCGTGGTGAGTCTGGGGGGCGGGGGCCAGCAGCTGTGTGGCTGGGTGTGCTGAAGGAAGTGGCTCTGTGGGGATCTGACAGGAGTTGAGAGCTGGAGGCAACCTGGGGGCTGAACCTGTCCAGCAGCCTCTGCTCACTGGTGAGGAAGCACCACTGAGGCGTGTGAGAGCTGGCTTCCACTGCAGGCAAGGCTGAGGCTGTAGGACAGCGGAGGCGGCAGCCAGGCCCTCCCCCGTGGGGAAGGCAGGGATTACGTGGGAAGTCAGAGGAGCCTGGAGCTAGACTGGGCACGACCAGGTGTGGAGCCGGGGGGTCTCGAGTAGAGGGCCAGTGGGGGAAGTCACTGACCTCTCTTCCATCACAGGCCACAACCGTAGAGATGACCTTGACGACCAAAGTGCTGCCCGGGCCTGCTCTAAGCCCTCTGGGGGATGGCCCAGAGCCCCCCTCTCCCGCACCAGAGCCTGCGCCCAACAGAGCCCAAGCCGCAGGTAAGGATTGCATGGCAGACCTCCCAAGGGGGCAGGAAAGGAGACCTGGGTTCCCTGAACAAAGCAGATCTGAAGATAACTGAGGCAAAGACCGTGTGTGCTAAGCTCCTTCAGTCATGTCCGACTCTCTGTGACCCCACGGACTGTAGCCCACTGGGCTCCTCTGTCCATGGGGATTCTCCAGGCAAGAATACTGGAGTGGGTTGCCATGCCCTCCTCCAGAGGATCTTCCCAACCCAGGGATCTCACAGGAACCCACATCTTATGTCTCCTGCACCTGCAGGCGGGTTCTTTACCACTAGCGCCACCTGGGAAGCCCGAAGCCAGGAGGAACTATTCTAGATGTTAAGTGGGTGGGGTCTGACTCAGAAATGGTTCCCTTCTCACTGCGCCCCCTTCTCTCTCCCCTAGAAGGCCCTCACCTGACCCCAGAAGCCAGTCCCGATCCTCTTCCTGAGCCTCCCCCACCCTCAGTTGAGGCCCCAGACAAGCCCACGGGAAGCCCTGACCAGCCCCCATCTCCAGTCCAGTCTCCAGCCCCTCGTCCTGATGCCCAAGCTGAGGAAGTAGCGCCTCCACCTGCCATGGCTGAGGAAGAAGAGGGGGCTGGTGGGGAGCCCCGCCCTGCAGACCCCGTTCCGGCTGACTCTCGGCACCCTCTGACCTATCGGAAGACCACCAACTTTGCCCTGGACAAGTTCCTCGACCCTGCTCGGCCCTACAAGTGCACTGTGTGTAAGGAGTCCTTCACGCAGAAGAACATTCTCCTGGTCCATTATAACTCGGTCTCCCACCTGCACAAGATGAAGAAGGCCGCCATTGACCCCTCTTGCCCTGCACGGGAAGCTGGTACCACGCCTGCCACCGCCGCCGCCACAGACAAGCCCTTCAAGTGCACGGTCTGCCGGGTCTCCTACAACCAGAGCTCCACCCTGGAGATCCACATGCGCTCCGTCCTGCACCAGACTCGCTCCAGGGGAGCCAAGACTGATGCCAAGGCTGAGGGGCCAGAGCGAGGCCCAGAAGAGCCCAAGGAAGGCGAGACTGAGGGGGAGGCAGGCCCTGAGAAGAAAGGCCCTGAGCCCAGCGGCTTCCTATCTGGACTGCCCTTCCTGTCCCCTCCCCCGCCTCCCTTGGACCTGCACCGATTCCCAGCCCCCCTCTTCACCCCCCCAGTCCTGCCCCCGTTCCCTCTCATGCCCGAGTCACTGCTTAAGCTCCAGCAGCAGCAGCTGCTCCTGCCCTTCTACCTCCACGACCTCAAGGTAGGGCCCAAGCTAGCACTGGCTGGGCCTGCACCGCTGCTGTCCCTGCCGGCTGCCGCCCCTCCTCCCCCACCCCCGCCTCCAAACACCGAGCTGGCTGAGCAAGAGTGGGAGCGGCCCCCTACGACAGAAGAGGGGGCTGAGGCAGGGCCCCCCTCACCCCCGCACCCAACGCCCAACGAGGCAGCCCGCACTGCAGCCAAAGCCCTTCTAGAAAACTTCGGGTTTGAGCTGGTGATCCAGTACAATGAGGGAAAGCAGGCTGTGCCCCCACCCCCGACCCCGCCCCCCCCAGAGGCCCTGGGGGGCGGGGACAAGTTGGCTTGCAGGGCCTGTGGGAAACTCTTCTCCAATATGCTTATCCTCAAGACACATGAGGAGCACGTGCACCGCCGCTTTCTGCCCTTTGAGGCCCTGAGCCGATATGCTGCTCAGTTTCGAAAGAGCTATGATAGCCTCTACCCACCCCCTGCAGAGTCCCCCAAACTGCCCGACGGGCCCCTGGATTCCCCTGCTCCCCAATTGGGCCCACCTTTCCTGGTCCCAGAGCCTGAGGCAGGGGCGGCCTGTCCCCCTGAGGAGCGAGGTCGGGCAGGAGGACGCTGGCCCCCAGAGGAGGATGAAAGCGCCAGAGGGAATCTTCCTCCCCTGATGCCTGCAGGCCGCCGCTTCTCCAGAACCAAGTTCACAGAGTTTCAGACCCAAGCCCTGCAGTCTTTCTTTGAGACCAGTGCCTACCCCAAGGATGGCGAGGTGGAGCGGCTCGCAAGCCTCTTGGGCCTGGCTAGCCGCGTGGTGGTGGTGTGGTTCCAGAACGCCCGCCAGAAAGCTCGTAAAAATGCCAGCGATGGTGGGCCTGTGCCCAGTGGAGGAGGCACGGGGGGAGCCTCCAGCTGCAGGCGCTGTCATGCCACCTTCTCCTGTGTTTTTGACTTGGTGCGGCACCTCAAGAAATGCTATGACGACCAGCCTGCTGACGAGGAGGAAGAGGCAGAGAGAGGGGAAGAGGAGGAAGAGGTGGAGGATGACGCAGAGGAGGAACAGGGCCCGGAGCCCCCAGCAGGGCCTGAGGGCCCACCACCAGAACCCCCAGACAGGGAGGAGCTGAGCCAGGCAGAGGCCACAAAGCCAGAGGGCAAAGAGCCCGAAGGCAGGGCCCCTCCCTCGCCTCCCCCAGTCCACACCTGTGACCAATGTGCCCTGTCTTTCCCCAGCCAGGACCTCCTGACCAGCCACCGCCGGCTCCACTTCCTGCCACCTGTGCAGCCCAGCGCTGCCCCGCACCTCCTAGACCTGCCCATGCTGGTGTTTGGGGAGCGAAACCCCCTGGTGGCAGGCACTCCTCCAGTGCCAGGGCCACCCCTAAAACGGAAGCACGAGGACGGTAGCCTGTCCCCCACGGGCAGTGAAGTGGGGGTGGGTGGGGAGGGCGAGCCCCCCAGGGATAAGCGCCTGCGCACCACCATCCTGCCCGAGCAGCTGGAGATCCTGTACCGCTGGTACATGCAGGACTCCAATCCCACACGCAAGATGCTCGACTGCATCTCTGAGGAGGTGGGACTCAAGAAGCGAGTGGTGCAGGTCTGGTTCCAGAACACCAGGGCCCGGGAGCGGAAGGGCCAGTTTCGAAGCACCCCTGGGGGAGTGCCCAATCCGACAGTCAAGCCCCCTGTTACACCCAGCCCTGCACCCTTCCCCAAGTTCAATCTCTTGCTGGGTAAGGCAGATGACGGGGCTGGGAGGGAGGCCCCTAAGAGGGATGCACCTGCTCTTCCCTACCCCACGGTCACCCCAGCTGCCGGGCCCTTGCCTTTCCTGCCACCTGGGAAAGAGGCCCCCGCTCTGACACCAGAACCACCTCTACCTCTCCCAGCTCCCCCTCAACCCTGTGAGGATGAGGGCCCAGAGGAGCCATCAAAAGCTTCTCCAGAGAGTGAGGCTTGCAGTCCGTCAGCAGGGGATTTAAGTGATTCGTCAGCTTCCAGTCTGGCCGAACCAGAGTCCCCTGGGGCTGGAGGGACGAGTGGGGGCCCAGGGGGTGGGGGTGGGGTTCCAGATGGGATGGGGCAGCGGCGCTACAGGACCCAGATGAGCAGCCTGCAGCTGAAGATCATGAAAGCCTGCTATGAAGCCTACCGCACCCCAACCATGCAGGAGTGCGAGGTGCTGGGCGAGGAGATCGGGCTGCCCAAGAGAGTCATCCAGGTCTGGTTCCAGAATGCTCGCGCCAAGGAGAAGAAGGCCAAGCTCCAAGGGGCAGCAGTTGGTGGGGCTGGGGGCAGCAGTGAGGGCCCCTTGGCAGCCCAGCGCACTGACTGCCCCTACTGTGATGTCAAATATGACTTCTATGTCTCCTGCCGAGGCCATCTCTTTTCCCGCCAGCACCTGGCCAAGCTCAAGGAGGCAGTCCGAGCCCAGCTGAAGAGTGAAAGCAAGTGTTACGACTTGGCGCCGGCACCTGAGGCTCCCAAGGCTCCGCCCGCCACCACACCTGCCTCTGTGCCCCTTGGGGCTGCCCCGGCCCTGCCTCGCCTGGCCCCGGTCCTCTTGTCTGGCCCAGCTCTGGCCCAGCCCCCACTGGGCAGCCTAGCTCCTTTCAGTTCAGGTGAGTGAGAGCTTGGGCGGAGCTGGGCTTCAAAGGGCATCTCTCTCTAATGGGGTTGTCCTTCCTTTTCCTTCCTGACTCCTGAGCCTCCCTGTGTTTCCTGCTGGTGCAGGAGGGAAGGGGGCATGGAGGATAGGTGGTGGGAGGCGTGAGTGTGCAGGAGGTCATCTCCAGCAGGCAGGATGGGGGCGCCGGGAGGTGGCTGATCATCACTCTTCATCTTCCTAGGCCCTGCAGCCTCCTCAGGCCTCCTTGGCCTTGCCACTTCGGTTCTACCTGCTACCACAGTGGTCCAGACCGCTGGCCCAGGCTGCCCTTTACCTCAGAGACCAGTTCCCGACCAAACCAAGCCCTCTCCGGCAGGCACCACTGACTCTGCCCCGGGCCCACCCCCTGAACCCTCTGGGGACAAGGTCTCTGGTGAGCGAAAGCCAGTCGCAGCCCCCACCAACTCCTCCGCTGACGCCCTCAAGAACCTCAAAGCATTGAAGGCCACTGTCCCAGCCCTGTTGGGGGGCCAGTTCCTGCCCTTCCCATTGCCTCCTGCAGGGGCTGCCACACCGCCAGCGGTCTTTGGCCCCCAGCTGCCAGGGGCCTACTTCCAGCAGCTCTATGGCATGAAGAAGGGGCTGTTCCCCATGAACCCGGTGATACCTCAGACCCTCATCGGACTGCTCCCCAACGCCCTCCTCCAGCCACCGACCCAGGCCCCCGAACCCACAGCCACCGCACCTCCGAAGCCACCCGAACTGCCTGCTCCCAGGGAGGGGGAGGCTGGGGAGGCCGACGAGCTGCTGACGGGCAGCCCTGGCATCTCCACCGTGGATGTGACCCACCGCTACCTGTGCCGCCAGTGCAAGATGGCGTTTGACGGGGAGGCCCCGGCCACTGCTCACCAGAGATCCTTCTGCTTCTTTGGGCGGGGCTCTGGGGGCTCTGTGCCCCCGCCGCTGCGGGTGCCCGTCTGTACCTACCACTGCCTGGCATGTGAGGTGCTGCTGAGTGGGCGAGAGGCCCTAGCCTCGCACCTGCGCTCCTCGGCCCACAGGCGCAAGGCGGCCCCGCCGCCGGGGGCCCCACCCGGCACGGCCAGCAACGCTGCCGCTGCCGCCACGGCTGCGGTGGCTTTTGCCAAAGAGGAAGCAAGATTACCTCACACGGACTCCAACCCCAAAACGACTACTACCTCTACACTTCTAGCTTTATAAACAGATAAACCAAGATGTGGGGGAAGGGAGGGCCTTAGGTCTCCCCTTGCTCCAAGGGGTGTGTGGGAAGCGCAAATCCTTCCCCCCGGCCCCGCCCACCTCACCGGAACCTCCGTGGGCTCCACACCTCACCTCCAGCAGAATCCTGCCTCCTCCCCCACCCCACTGACACGCCAATCCTTCGCAGATTCTTGCCCTTTGGTCTCCATGGGCGCACACATCCATCTTCCCATCCTGATTATCCATTCACATCTGCCTGCCCACCGGGCACAAAATCTCTCCTTGGTTTCATCTTCCTATAGCTTCTTTCCTACTGAATTCCCAGTCACCCCTCCAACTCCTATAACCATGCAAATACATGTTATCTCATGCTGTTCTGCTGACTGAGAAAACGCCAAAAGAAAAAAGAAGAAAGGAAAACAAGAAAACCCAAGACAAGGGGGAAAGAAAATAAACTTTGCCACTTCCCCTTCTTCCTACCCGCTCGGCTAGAGTACCATATGGCTCACAAACTCTTCCCAAATACTCAGCTGGCTCCCAAGGCTGAAGCCTGAGATGGGCAGGGAGCCCACGCAACTCTAACCAAACTGGAGGTGGGCAGGGGGAGGTGCTCCGGCTTACTCTCCTCACCTGACGGGAGCCCCTGCAGCCTGGACTACAGGCAAAGCCGCCACCAGGAACCCCTCTGCCAACCCCCACCCTGCACCCTGGGAACTGCAGTAACTTATTCTCAAAGGCTTTAAACACAGAGATCCTCTCAGCAGCCGTGGGCCTGCCCCTTGTCCCAGCCCTGCCACATGGGGGTCCAGCCTCCGGGACCGGCGCTGCCCACCAACGGCAAATCCAAAGTTCTTTTGAAAAAAACTGAAACACATACACAACCAAAAAAAAAAAGAGAGCACGAACTCTCATGTGGGAGAGATGGCGAGACCAGACCAGAGGAATGAACTAATGACAAACTTGGAAAACACAGAAAAAAAAAAAAAAAAAAAAAAAGCCTGGAAACTCTCCCTTCAAACAAGTGGTTTTTTTTTTTTTTTTTCCTGTTTGTGTCACTCCCCACCCCACCCCATTTTAAGGGTTTCTTTGAACCACCTTGTCTGGAAGATCAATGGCTGTAGTCCTTGCTTACGTACAGCGGTCCTGGGGACTGCCAGCAGTACAGCCCTGCCCTGGCTGTGCCCAGCCACAAGCTGGTAATGGGGAGCAGAGCCTGGAGCCTGGGAGAGACCCATCCTTGCCCCCTGAACTGAGTATGTTCTCAGGACAGGTAACATCCCCTCATTCTCAGCTGTGGGTTAGAAAAGTCAGTGTCACTGAAAGTGGCTTGGCCGTCTCAGGAGGAAGGGGCTGGACTGGACTGGGCAGTTTGGTTTCTGAATCTTTCGTGTAGTTGCCTCCATCTACTCTCATCTGCTTCTTTCACAAACCTCTTCTGTTCCCTTCCTGGTGCCCCCTTCACATTTCTGGCACTTCTTGAACCTTTTTGCCTTTGTGGGGACCCTTCCTCCCCATCTGTGTTCTTTCCCCTGCAGCCCTATCCTCTGCCTTGGCTTCCAGCTTCCTCCAGCCACATCTACGTCCTCCAGGAATCAGCAGCTTCTGGAGGTACCCCCGCAAAGGAGGTGCTCCCTATGAGGCTCATAGGGCCTAGAGCTGATGACATCCAAGGGGCTGGGTGGGCAAGGAGATGACTGAAGCCCAAGGTCAGTCTTTGATAGGGTGAGATCCCCCATGGAACCAACAGATGAGGAACCAGCTAGAAGCAGGGTTTAACCGTTAACCACCTTTAGCCTCGTTTTTCTGTAAGAATCAAGTGGTAACTGTGGCAACCCCAAAGCCTACCTGCAGTGGCACCGGGTGGAGAAGCAGGTGTTTTAGCAGAGAAAAGCCTGCAGAAGCTTCCAGTCCTCCAGCTGTCTTCTCCTCCAACCCTTGCCCCTAAGACCTCCCCTTTCTAGGTGGTTTCCTTCCTCATGCTCCCTTCAGGCTGCTTCTGCTACCATTATCCATTTCGCACACACACACAGGCTCATCCAGCCAGCCCTGGGACGGAGATTTCATGGTCTGTCAGTCACTCCGTGAACATATTCATGCTGAAGCAGTGGTTCATTTGCAGAAAAGATAGGAGGAGAGAAGGGGAGGGAAAACTGCTCGGTCCCCAGTCCCCACATGTTCTGTGAATCTCACTTCCGGGCCCATTCATTTCTGAAACTAAAAGCTCCAACTCTAGCAAATAGGGGTGGGTTGGATTAGTTATCCTGATGATGCTAAATACACCAGTTACAAATGCAGGCAAGAGGAGTGAAACTGCCCAACCGTGGGCTCGCTCTTGCGGCCCCCACCTTTCCCCACCGCAGCATCTCTCATGCACACCCCCCATCCTTTGCTCTCTCCTGTTGAAATTCTGTGTATAAAATTATTTTCTTAGCAGCATGTATATGAGGAAAGATGCTTTTTCACTCTGTGCTTTCTGGGAATGTGATTTGTGTATAAAATTTACAAAAATTAGAAGAAAAAAAAAGGAGGAAATATTTTTAAAAACGCACCAGCAAACACCTGGTGTGACATGATTAGAGGTGTGTTATCATGCGTTTTAGGGATTTACAGCCAGGGTAGGTTGGCTTTAGTTTGAACTATGAATATTTTCTCCAGCAGTTAATATAGCCACAGATTTCATCCTCCTCTTGCTCTTCAACACAATCTCTTACACCCAGATTCCCTGGTGTGGAGACACCATGTACATTCACAGTCGTGAGCTGGAGCTGACTACGTAGCTGTCCTTACCAGGAACCCTGTAATCTGGGAGACACAAGAGCCTGGCCAACTGCTGACTAAAGTCAGTCAACATGCTTCTTTCTGGAAGGTGCCATTCCACGTTCCCAGTGGCATGAAGCATTCCTCCCCAACCCCTTCCCAAGACAACACGTCCTCAGCAGAGCACTTATGCTCTGGAGATTACATGAGTGGGTAGTTCTGTGGAGAGAGGCTGAGTTGGCATCGCCCCGTGAAGAATGCTACAGGTGAACACCAAGTTGCCCAGATTAAAATGTATAGCTTCTATGAAGCAGTAAACCAACTTGCGTGCGCAGTACATCCACTCGTGTAGTGGATATAGTACATCTACTACATCTTGAAGTGCCCACCCCTACCCCTCCCTCCAGCTCTAAAGTGAGCCTGAATCAAGGGCTCATAAGACTGGTCTTCCATGGCTTGGGGCAAAGGCCTAGGGTTTCTGACATACATAAGTCCTAAAGCACCCAAATTCTGGTCCATCCTACTTATTGTGATCTTAGCTGTCTTTGCTCTAAGCCAGAGCCTATGTGGGGATGGCTTAAGGTACCCAATTCTCAACTAGGAGCAAAAATCAAAGTCTGTAGAAGAACACGAGAAAATCTGAAGACTTGTTGGCCAAATGGGTCAGAGTCTGCAAGAGGACCACAGAAAGAGACCTGTTCTTCCCTGACCCTCTGGCCCCTGGCACAAACTTACAGAAGCACGCACAAGAACCAAGAAAGCCAGTCACTCCTGGCACAGTGGCACCCACCTGTTTAATTCCTTCTGTTTGTTCCTTCACCATATTCAGGGCTTTCAGACCACATCACTGATTCCCCAGATCTTAGCCACTTTGATCACTCGATCATCTAATCATTCACCCCTGTATAGATAGATACACCTGAAATACAGCATGCTGCAAACGCAGCTGCACCAACAGAACAAGTAAGCACACCTTCAGAAACAGCATCAGAACCACAGAGAGAGCTGCACGGATACTCACAGATGCCAGCAAAGAGAGGCTGCTGGGCCTGTAGGCACAAGGGCCATGCCCCAGAGTCATCAACTCTCTCCCGTTAAGTAGAAACACCCTCCAATACACAGTCGCTTTCCTCACACAACACTAACTCAGAAAAGCTTATAAACAGAGAAATGTAACCAGTATCAGGAGGAGTGGCCAAATGTTGACCATCCATCCATGGAAAAGACCTTAGACTCCTCTGCAGTGTGATGCTGGGGAGAGGGAGGGAGAGGAGAAACCAGAGAGAAACTCTGGGGAAAACACAGGGATAATCTGGGATGGGAGCCTGTGTTACAGGAAGGGCCAGGTATTAGGGAGCAACTAATAAGAAACTTGTAAGTCCTCAGGATGTCATTCCTAGAGGACTGAGTAAGGAAGAAATGCCCTGATGCCAACAAAGCTCTGGCTCTGATAAGAAAGTCTAGTGGCCAGGCCTCAAGGGGTTACAGCATTATAGCATGGCTACACTGTGAAAAGATCAAATGAAAGGAAACCCAGAGAGGATGTCTGCAGAAAACCTAGACCAACACTCATTAAATTTAGAGCAAGATGGGAAGTGATCCTCAGGGGAAGACTCCCAGGGAAAGACATAAACTCTGAGAAGAACATAAAATTGAGTGAGGACCCACCCCACCATTCTCCTTCATGTAGAGAATCCCCACAGCCTTCAGACAAAGGAGGACAAGGGGTCAACGGCATTATTCCCTGTCAGCTGTCTGAGCCTTATGCTTCCTGAAGCTCCCAGCCGCGGAGAGGTGTCTGATAGAGGCTACCGGGGAAGCAGGTGGATTATCAGTGGGCCAGAAAGACAGTGAGGGGGAAAGGTGACCGGCACTGACCCACCCCCACCCTGGCCATACACAGACTCTTACACAGACAGTGGCTAAAAGCCTGGAACAAGTAATCAGCAGGGGCTCAGCACGGCCCGCATCTACAGCCCCTCCCTGACATCGCAGCCTGCAGCACATCCTTTCTGCCAGGTTGCCCTCCACTGTGCTCTAACCAGGAGAGCCCCGCCAAGTGCTCAAACAGCAGCACCAGCTGCAACTCACTCAGCACTGGCCTCTGCTGAGCCCTGCTTCCACTTCCAGGGACCCTCACCCGCCTCCAGAAAGAAGCTTAACTAGGACCCAGCCCATACTGAGCTGCACGGTCCACACCCAACTGCCTGTGCTGCAGACAGCCATCTCCTGACAACACTCCTAACCTAAGGGGTTCTCAGTGGTGAGGTTTCAGAAACAGGGCGGCCAATCATCAAACCTGGGGGTTGAAAGCGTCCCGTGAGGGATTCTTCTGCAATAATGCCTGCCACTGAGAAACCTAGTTCTCACAAGTTAAATCTACCTGATTTGACCTCATAATCTCTCCTTTTCCTCCTGCTGCCCCCACCTAAAACACACATCCTCACAACCCACCATACGTACATCCCACCACAATGACCACATAAGGACAGAAATACGGTTGGGGAGGATGAAGGAAGATGCAAAAGACGTGGGAAACCCAGACCTGATTAACTGTCCTCTAAGGTGACTGCCATCTCTTAGGACAGTGTTCTCAAGAGTTTTGTCCATCTGCATCACAGTCACCTGAGAGTTTGTCTTAAATGCACATTTCTCGACCACACCTCAGACCAGCTAAATCAGCCTGCAGCATATCCTCTCTGCAGGCCTGAAGTGATTCTGTGCTTTCTGAAGTCTGAGAACCACTGATGTAGATTGCTCAGCACCACACACATCTGTGACCTGCCACCACTCTCCAACATCCAAGGCTCAACCCTGCTACACCCAGGGCTGCCACAGGGGGCTAGCATCACCTCAGATTGTCTTCCTCATTACCCTGACATTTGGAAGTCTGACTGTGTCTTTTGCTCATGGTGGCTGTTCTTGAACAGGAAAAAAGTTACAGGCATCACCCACTTGCCCCCTTGGCTGAGTCCTCCCTGTTTTCTCCTCTGCCATGGAAACCACATTCTGAAGCTGCTTCCACTTCAACAGCTGCTGAAATCAGGATACCCCCAGCCCAGGCAATGGCTTTACTCACCTCTGGGCAGGTCCTACCCTCGATCAGAGCCACCCAAGCTCCCCTGACATCATCCAGAGCCTCCAGTTCTTCTACTTGAAGACCTTCCTAGTCACTGACTACCCAGGAAGCAAAGCAAGCCGAGCCTGCTACATGCAGGCCCATAGTCCAATGTAGCAGGACTGCTGATGGCTCTGCATCTAAAGGTGTAGGGACAGTCTGTTACCACAGATGCTGGGGTTCTGCTCCTAAGAGCCTTCTGTTCTACCCTAGAGAGCTCATTGCTGATCTGTGGTCTTTCTTTCAAGAGTGAACTTCAAAAATAGAAAAATCTGTCCACCTTGAACTAGGAAGCCAAAGAAAAATTTGTAAACACAAAATTTCCCTGAGTGGTCGTTCTGGAAGGAGTTCAAGGTGCCTTTGTCTTCCCTACGCCTTTCCACCTCTCTAGGCCTTGATCACCTCTCCATCTTTCTAGGGCTGTTATTGAATATGGGCCTATCGCAAGGGAGAAACAACGGGTTCATCTCAACCACAGATCAGTCAATCACACACAGGGGGCAGAATGAAATCCACACAGGCACCAGCCACCTCATGATCCAACAACAAGGCCTGAGGGCCCCTCCTTCCTTCTTGTCCTTCCCTTCAAGTCTCTTCTGGCACCATCTTTGTGACAACAGAGCTGGCTGACCTCTCTCTAGGATCTCATTTTGCCCTCTTAGCATTTTTTCCTTCTGTCCTTGCTCCCCAGACAGGAGTGAAGTCCACCAGCCTGGAGCCTCAGCTGTGGCTCCTGAACATGCCCTGGTCCCTCCATGCTCTAGTTTCCCTTGGATTCTGCTCAAATATGGATAGTGGCACCATCTCAACCCTTCTCTTGGAGGTGGTGGGGGCAGAAGGCAGTGGGGTTCCTTGGGAGGAAGGCGGAGTCGGGGCTGCCGAGAGGGCTCAGATTCAGCCCCGCTGTGGAGGACATCCTTGTGCTGCCCCCCAGCAGGGCTCCACCTAGTACCTGGCACGCCTGTGCGCGCCCCTCTCCCTGCCGCCAAGTGGCGGTCGTGAGCATGTTCGGCGGCTTTGGGTTTGCCGCAGTGCCAGGGTCTGCGATGCCGTTCACGTGCCAGTGCAGCGCTGCCAAGCGTGGCGGCATCTAGTTGGTTGGGTGCCAAGCGGTAGGACCCAGGTGGTGATGGAGATGAAGCAGGGCTGGGGTGGAGGGAGTGGGGGGAGGGGCGGAGGGCACTGGGGAGAAGACCAGACATCTCACTTGTTAGAGTGGAGAGTCCAAATGGGATGCGCAGAAAGGTGCCCTTCTCTTTCCAGAACCCGGCTAGCAAGCAAGCCCCTCCCTCCCCCGCCACGCCCGCAGAGTAACATATACAGACCAGGCGAGAGGATTTGGCCATCTTTAGCAGGAAACTGGCTGGGGGCCAGGCAGGACTGCCAGCCTCTCCATCCTCCTTCCTTGGGGTCTTGGCAATGGCGTGCTTTCTCCTTTGTGTCCTCACGCCTCTCTCCGTCTGTCGCTCTACTCCCCATGCCTAAGAGGGAACGGGAAGGAGGTCCTGGCAGAAAAAAGTCTGTGTTCCCAAACAACTCTCTCTCTCTCACTCACACACACACACACACTCACACCCAACATCTTGCCTCCTCCCTTCTCACTCCTGGCACAACAAGCCTCTCAACCAGATTGGCACGAGGCACTGCCACCCTCCCCCGCTCCACACAACACCAGAGCCCGTGCCAGGCTCCCTGGGCATTGCCAGCACCCGCCCGCCTCCTGCCGGGTCCCCTTGCCTCTTCGGTGCTCCAACAAAAGGCCGGCCTGCCAGCCCATAGAGTCTCCCTGGGGAGCGGTGGCACAACCTCTCCTCTTGGCTCCTAGCAGCTCTCTGGGCACTTGCCTGGCCTCTCCCTCCACCACTTCACGTTCCCAGGCTGGAAGAGGACTAACCACCTCACGGTCCGACCAGTTCCCAGAGCTGAGCTCTAGATAGACAGCGACATCAGGAGCATCCCTGCCCCTCCTCTTTGCCTCCTGGGGCCCATTCCCGTGGCACCCGCTCGGAGCGCCAGCCTGACGGATATGATACCAATGGCTCCTGGGTACCGAGCCTTCCTCCCAGAGCACCAGGACTCCCGCCACTGCCCCCTCCCCATTTGCCTCCTTCCATATCCACAGGCACAAGGGTGGCAGCAGAAGTGCCATGCCTGTAAGCAGGCAGCGTGAAGCAACTTAGGCACCTGCTTCTGTTCGCCCAGGCCCCAAACCTCTCCCCTCCTTCCAACCCCATCCCTCTGTCCTTCGGGTGGGACACTAGACTGGCAACCGCAGTGCCAACCCCCACCCATGCCCAGGAGGCTCACATACAACACTCACTTCTGCGTACACGTACGCACGCGCGCGCACACACACACACACACACACGGCCCCTTGAGTGCCAGGCAGCGGTGGCAGACACACAGCAATGCATAGTGACTGGTATACCCGAGGAGGCAGCCAGATTCGGCACCTGATCCAGCACCCATTTGGGATTGGGTGGGTAGGCGGGCAGGCAGGCGGGCGGAGGGGTGATGGAGGCAGGCGATGGCCCTAGGTTGGCAGCCGATGGAGCTGGGAGAATGGAGGGAACAGATGCTCTTTGCCCAGCCTCCCTCCCTCTCTCCCCGAGATCAGTGCCAAGCTGGGGGGATGGGGGGAGGGAGGATGGGGGAAGGGTGGCATTTGGAGGCTGGCAGAGGCGGGGAGCTGGGTCCGCCCAGGCTGGGCAGTGCCGGCACTGGCTGCTGCCTCTCCACTCTGCCATCTGTCTCGCTTCTCCCCCCACCCCCTTTCTCTCTCTTTTTCTCTCTCTCTCCTTCATCCACAGCAAAACGAAGAGAGGAAAACAGGGTCCTCATTCCGCCCACCCCCAACCTCTGCCGGACCCCTCTTGTCCTCCCACAACTCACCACACCACACCACCACCAAGCCATCTGTGCTGTCTCCTTCTGGCTCGGTCACCTTCTTTCCTTCGCCTTCGCCCTCACACCAAGACGGGTGCAATGTTTTTAAAAAATAGATACATGTATATTTTACAAAGCAACTTAAAAGGGAAACTATTTTCTTTGGGAATGTCGTGTCCTTCTGAGTCTGGGTCCTCGGTGCCAATGTTTATGGCAGGCAGAGGGAGGGAACCCTGTCCTCAGCTGGTGCCCATGAATCCCATGCCAGGAAGGAGGGGTGGCTGGGGTGGGGTGGGGGCGGGGTGGGGTACCGGGAGAGCTCTCTTCTCTCTGCGCCTGTGGTGGTTTCTTTTTTTTTTTTTCCTCCTCTTCCACTTCCGGAGCAGATTCAAATAGATCTAGAGCCTTCCCCACCCCCAGTTCCCAGGGCCCCTGTGCCCTTCTCTCCCTGCTTTTGATTTTATTCCTCGATCACCCTTTGCTTTTTTGTGTATGAGTGTGTGCGTGTGCGTGCGCGTGAGTGTTTGCATCCATGGCGGTGGGCACCGTGCCAGCCACCGCACAGCCATCTGCAATGCCTTCTGCAGCCTCCGCTTTTCCTCCCTGCCACCTCCAGCCCCCAACTCCCCTGCACCCCAGCTCTCCACTCCCAGCCCCCAATCATTAATTAGCTACTGAATTAATTAAACCATGAATGCTAATTAACATTCCTAAAGGGCAGGCTGCCAGGCTGGGGGGACAGAAGGGGTGTGAAGAGGAGACTGGGATGGGGGAGGAAGAAAGAGAGCTTGTCTGCTTAGGAGTACAGGGGGGCAGATGGAAAGAACCCAAAAGAAGGAGGAAAGAGAAAGAGGATAGAGTGATGAGACAGGGGCATGGAAAATGGTGTGTAAAAACAGTCCAAGTGAGAGCGACCCAGGCTTTCCTGCCCAAATGAGACATAGCTTATTCCTCGTCCCCATCCAGCCTGGAGAAGGATCAGTATATATTCCTAGGGTGGGACATTCTGGCCACTTTTTTCCTGTCTCTTAGAGAAAACCAACTTCAAACCAGTCAACAGCTACTACCTGTCCATCCAACCACAATGACCCTCAGATTAGGTCACCAAGACCAGACTCTGGGATCACAGGAGCCCTCTTGACATGGCCTTCCCTACCCCTTGTCAAGGTGGGGGGCACCCTGTCAGCCTCTGCTGCTGGGAGACACGTGGCAGTGTATGGGGACCCATGAGGGGTGTCAGTTTCATAGGAGTCAACGGCAGTTCGCTGAAGATAAATGACACTGCCTGCAAGGCTGCCCTAGGAAGACTGTGAGACACTTCCTTTAGGATTCCAGAGGAGGAAAAGTGGACACTCCTACCCACCTTGAAGACCAAGAATTTGGGGAAAAGAGAGTAAGAGTAATTTTGAGTTGTTGTTTTTAAAGAAAAAGAGATGCCAGTATAGCAAAACTTCTGAGGGTGCTCTATGACATGCAGATCTGATGAGATGCACCTCAGAAAAATGGATCTCATGATCAAATTATTTGGAAAATACTATATATTCTCCCTCTTAAGAGATTCAAAATGTATAGTGGTGTATTAAAGGCTCTGAGAAATTCTTAAAAAAAAAAAAAAGTGTTGAATGCTTTTAACCCCGATTCTCAAACTCACTGGGACCTGGAACTCTCATTTAAACTTTTTCTAAGGTAATGTATTTATTCACATAGAAGCAGTGTCCCACTTTGGGGAAAACTCTATTAAGTGCTCAGGGGTGGACCTGGCCTGGAAGCCGGCAGCTGGACAAGCTGGCCCCGGGTGTGGCATTCCAGAAAGCAAACACAGCGCCCAGACTCTGGTCTTCCAAGTGCAGTGCCACAAGGTACCAAACCAACTCATGGCAGAGAAACAAAATCACTCTTAGGGTCACAGACCTGTATCTTCAGAGCTGGAAAGACACCTTAGCAACCATTAAGCCTAATCCTTTCACTTTAGAGTAAGAGGAACCAGACTCAGAGAGGTGAAGTGATTTGTCCAAGGTAACAGAGCCTGTCCAAGGTCACTGATAGCACTGTTAGGACTGGGATTTTCTGACCTCTGGCTCTGTTCCTCTATTTTCTGCTGTTAAAATTTCAGGCAAGGCCAGTACAGGTTTTATCACAAACGTATATCTAAAAGTTTCACTCAGACCCTCTTCTTCCTCTGTGACAGGCCTGGGCCTGTCTTTTCCACCCTGCCTTGGCCCTCACCGCTCCCTCCTAAACCTCCCCCTGCCCCTGCCCACTTGCCAGAACCCACAGCATCCACCTGCCTCCAGAGAGTGTATTCCCTTAGGAGTGTGGACGGGTGGCAGCAGTTCACATTTTACAGACTCTCTCCAAGTGTTCCTGATACCCTGGGTCACAACATCAGCTCTGAGCCATCTCTGCCCTCCTCTCCAGGACACCCCAACCCCACTACATATCACTGGTATCGACCCAAAGCTTCTACTCCCATCACAGACTCCACCCTATCCTGGTCAGGAAATCCCAGATGTCTCCAGGACACCTCCTGCTATATTCCTAGCAACTTCCCCTCTTCCTGTCCCTCTCACTTTGGCACCTGCAGTCCCCAAGGTTGCTTGGCCTTGCCATCAGTCCTTAGGAGGATGGGCTATCTTCAACCTGCAGGGACACATGACTCACAAAAGTGAGGAGACCCCAGAGCCAGCCTTGGAGACGTGCTAGGGCCCACAGCCTCCAGAGTTTCTGAACACCCACCCCTCTGCCACAGCATGGGCCTATCTTTTCCAACATAGACCTTTGGGGAGCTGGTGGACAATGGAGATAGATAGGGACTTCAGTATTCTTGCCTAGAGAATTCTATGGACAGAGGAGCCTGGCATTGGGCTACAGTTTATGGGGTCACAAAGAGTTGGACATGACTGACTGACTTTTACTTTCTTTCATGGGTCCTACTGTGTGAGTCTGGTCCAGTTCACAGCCACCCTTCCAATATATAAACTCCCCCACAACTGCACAAGAATGATGGCCCTCTTCACAAGATAACTCACCACACCATTTAAAGACAGAATAGCTTTGATAATTTTGATTTAAGAGATCAACATCCAAATTTGCTGACATCACAAGGTCCCTTGGAGCTCTAATCTCAGAATCTCTAAGTGCACGGGCTGACTCCTCTCCTCCTTCCCTCCCATGTGCCCAACAGGATGGCCTTTTGCCACTGGGCTGACAGAGCCACTTCAGAGTGTGCCCCACTGTCCAGCTGCTGGCTACGCCCCCAGCTGAAGAGCAATCTGATAAAGAGGGGACAAAGTGGAGTCAACTATCCAACTAGGGTGGGCAGGAGGTAAGACCTAGATGTGGTCACAGGTCCCCCCCCGCCTTTTTTTTACATTGTTTTATAGAAAGCATTTTAGGACTGCTTTTATCCCTGGGGGACATCTCTGCTAAATTCTCCCCTTTCAGAGATCAGTGAGAGAGGCCAAACTTTTCAGGGTCATGGATCCCAAGCCAGTTCACTCTCCCTTCTAGTCTGTTTTACCTCCCCAACACCCAGGCACTGAGTCACTGTCAGTAGCATAGGCACTCCAAGCTGCGATATAAATGATGATTATTCTATTATCAAATAACATTGCCCAGCCCGGCCAGCTCCCTCCTACAGTGGGAGCAGAGGCAAGCTACAGAATTCAAAATTGATAAAGCGTATATCGTCTCCTAGAACCATTATTCTGCCTGACAGCCACTCTCTACGGCACCCACCATTAGCAGCAAAGAAGGGAGAGAGATTGGTTAGCAATGGCCTCTGGGGGGGAGGACCCTCAGGGAAGATGAAAAGTCTTCTGAATCCACTACTCCCACAGCCCAACGTGAGCATTAATCCCAAACAGAACTCCCCAGAAAAATCTAACACAGTGAACAGGAAGGGGGCCCACAGCCTGGTCCCCTCTGCCACTCCTTCAGCACAGACCTGGATGTCCTGTATTCTGGTAAGAAGAAGGGAATGAGCCGGAGGTTCCTTCCAGCGCTGACCTCCAATTCTGCAGCTTAGCCTATGCCTACTAAGGCTACTGTCAGTTTCCTTTTTGGTTCCAAGCACGAAAAGAATTAGGGTCATGGTAGTAAGTTTCCTAGGAAAACGGCTTAAGACTTTGAGCCGCAGACTGAAGGGCACACCCGATCTGCTCCCCACTGCAGCCTGTGCACTGCCTGTTCTCCAAACTGCGTGCACAGCCAGCTCCCCACCCTCCTCCTGCCCTTTACTCAGGAGGTCTCCCACCCCACCCAACCCCTCTACCCTGCTCTACTTTTCCCTTTATCCATTGCATTTGTTACCTTCTATCTGACTTATTATTTATTTTCTACTTCTCACCTCCAGCAGGTAAACTCTACAAAGATAGGGATCTTGGCTTTGTTCATGAGTATATCCCACCAATAATAGTGCCTGACACATAGGTGGAGCTCAAAAGTATTTGCTGAATGAAGCTAAAGTTAGAAGGGTACGTGTTTTGGTCAGCCCTATCTGACTAATTTCATCACCTGGGGTTGGGAACAGGGAGAGATGGGTAATCATTTCAGTCCTCTCTACCTTCCGGCAAGACAGCTGGTGAATACCCCACAGCCTCGTCTCCGTCACAACCTCTAGAACATACCACTCAGAAAAACCTGGATGTTTAAGTGGGATATTTTCTGCCGAACCCCAAGCACATTGCTATCTGGTGCTCAGTCAGGTTGCTAAGCCTTCCTCCCAAGACTTTAGTCCCCTGCTTCAGGCTGCCCCAGACTAAACACCAACCTTTACAGCCCTAATTTTCCAGCTTGAGTAAGCACAAAAACCACCATATAAGCTGGTTTACAATGCTTATTCCCAAGCCACCTTCCCGGAGATTCTGATTCAATAAGACAGGGGAAGTACCCAGAAATATACATTTAACAACATTCTCCACTCCCCAAGGTGATGGCAATAACAGGCATTGTTTGGGCCATACCTTGAGGAACTCTGGTGCAGACTGATGCTATTAATAGATTAAGTGAGTTGTGTTTCTGTTTCCTCTGCATCTCCCTAACTCCAGAAGAAATGGACCTGTGAGGTGGGCTTGCCATTTTCTTTTCTACCAGAAGCGCAAAAAATTAAAACAGCACTTTGGAGAAACATGGAAAGAAGGGAGGAAGTGGAGGAAGGCAGCAGCGTAGAATGTAGAGCTAAGGTAAAGCATGCCCACCTCCCAGTATCTTGACCCGGTACCTCACATTCCGCACAGCTTCTTTAGCAGTTAGGTTTGAAGTGTAAGTTTCTTATCTTGGAAAGTAAGTAGGTAAAAATGAGCATGTGTAGAATGATGGAATCATCTGCCTCTGTCCATTTTATATGGGGAAATCCAGCATGTATATCATGGCAGTGGCCTGGGCATGAGCTCAGTTGGAGTGCCTCCAAGTACTGGGTCCAACATACACTCCTGCCCAACAGGCTCTAATGGACGCGACTGAAAGGGACTCAGTATTCCAAACACTGAGGCCGCTGCTCCCTGGGGCAACTATGCCTGTCCAGGAAGGGTAACTGCTAAGCCGGTGTTCCCAAAGGGATGGCACAACCATCAGTCAGACTTCAGCACAGAGACTCCTGGATTCTCTAGGATACAGGCCTGAGAGAAGAGAAACACGCCAGGAGCAAGAAGGGATATCATGAGCATCCCAGGGTCGGAGGAGCAGCATGAGGGCTCTGGGAGCCTCAGGGTACAGGCATCTAAGAGGAAGATGCAAACAGAGACAGGGAACACCCCTACGGTCTTCTTTAACTTCTGTTCTTTCTTCTACTCTTCAGGAACTTACTAGAGACAAGCATTATTCATGCCCATTCCACTGAGTCACTCAGATACGATTTGGTGGGTCAGACCCCAAGACTAGGGACTGAAAAGGAGCCCTCTTTCCCTCTATACCTCTGCCAAGTTAAGCTCATAATTATCTGTCATCTGGAAGTCTCCTAAGGCCAAATATTAACATATTTCCTTCAACAGTGACAAAAGTAATGGTAACCAACATTTATTTGGTATGTCCTCTACATCAGGAACTATATTAACTCATTCAATTTAACAACTGTGTGAGATAGGGACTATTATTACACCCATTTTACAGATGGAAAAACTGAGGCAACAAGAGGTTAACAATAGAAAGGAGTTCCAATCAGGCAGCTTGGACTCTGGAGATCATTCTCTTAGCTCCTTTGCTCACTCACTGCTTCTGGGCTTGGGGATGGGATGGGATTTGCCCCAAGTGACAGATTTAAGACTAGGTCTAAGGGTTCTGAATTCTAGAAAAGAGCTGAGACTCAAGTCCCGACCACAAAATCAAAGAGCAGAAAAGAATTTTACATGAAATTCCCTGGCAGCCCAGTGATTAAGACTTGGTGCTTTCACTGCTGTGGGCCGGAGTTCAATCCCTGGTTGGGGAACTAAGATCCCATAAGCTGTGTGGCACAATTTTCTAGTCAGTAGAATCCACACACCCTCTCAGTTGGGGGAACTTTCGAGCTAAGTTGGTTCACTAGTATCCTATTCTAGAAGCTCCAACCCTGGGATACTTCTGGTTCAGTGGGTCTCATATTTATACTATTCACCATCATTTGACTAATGAGCACTTTTCTCCTCCAGGCACTGGGCTACACCTGCAAAAAAGCAGCAGTGAGCGCATGGGACCAAGAGCAGATTGTTGCTGAGCAGCATAAAGTATAAGACACAGACACAGAGGAGAAGATCCAGAGGTCCCCTATGAACACCACATTCAGAAACACCAGTGCAGCCTATTAAGAGCAACTGAAGGAGTTTACGCAGGGGGATGATGGTAAGTTTTGTGCTTCAGAGAGATGACTTTGGTGTTTAATTGGAGGCTAGATTTGAATGATGCAGGGGTAACTGGAGGTTGTTGCTGGTAGAAGTTAGAGCCGATCAGGAACTGAAACAGTGGAAACTGAAATAGGAAGGGGAAGTAGTACAGGCTTTCCTTAACTGATGGCATACAGGATCGAGTAGAGAGAAACATCCAGAGGATGCTCTGGTTCTGTGATCAGGACCTGAGCTTGGGTGATCAGGAAGATAATGGAACCATCTCCTGGGAAAGTGAATACAAGAAGTAGATGAGACGGCAACATGACAAAGCTGGCTTTAGAAATGTTATGCTGAAGTTTGTTGGATCATCTCGACAGAGGTACTCAACAAGCAGGTGAATATAGGAGTTGGAAGCTCAACAAGAAATCTGAGCTGTAGATAGAGATTTAGGAATTATTAGGAAATTCATGGAGTTGGAACCTTGGGAATGATATCACCCTGGGAGAACATGCCAAGTAAGAAATGAAGAGGAGGACAGACTCTTTAAGATATCTTAACATAAAGGGTGGGAGAAGTTGGTTGCTTGAGCCAAAAGAGACCAAGAAAGAACAGAGGGACACAGAGACTAAGGGGAGAGTGTGGGTCACAGAAGCCACGGGAGAAGCATTTCAAGGAGAAGAGATCAACAGGTCAAATGCTGGGGTCAACTGGATTAGGGCAAAGTCCAAGATCTTCTAACACTCTAATCTATACACCTCCCCAGTCTCCAGCTGTTGACAAAGAACACTGCTTAGGACTGCTGTGTTTCATGATCTCCATTTTAATACCACTGAATAACAAAATACATTTATTTATTCATCTTGAAGATCAGTAGAGAAACAGTTGTGCTCCAAAGAACACCCAGGGCAGGGTCACCTGGAAGTCTCCTGAGGGCCAAGGCCCATGTCTGAGGAAGGAGCTCATGCAGCAGACCCAGAACCCTGAAAAGTTCCTGACTCTCTGAGGACAAACCCCTGGGCCTCAGTTCCCTTGTCTAAAATGTGGTTGTGAAGAATATCTGAGCTAATTCTCCCGATGAAAACATCTTATGCTGTGGCTGACACTTGTTTAGTTGCTAAGTCATGTCCAACTGGTCTTGCGATCCCGTGGACTGTAGGCCACCAGGCTCCTCTGTCTATGGGATTTCCATGGCTGACACTTAGGAATCACCAAATAACTGCTAATTAATATTCCCTGTCCTCCTTCCTTCAAAGGCCTTAAAGACCTTTAAACCTGTCATGATTCTTACAACCTGAAGAGACACAGGGAAAGCCAGCCTTAGAGAACTGACGTGCCTTCCGTAAAGCCACCCAGAAGATGAGCTGCCAAGCCAAGATTAGAGCCTGGGGCTGCTAAGTCTCAGTCAAGGATTCTGGCATCCACAGCCCACAGACGCCCAGAATCCTGTCATAACTGAGTAATCCCTCCCTCAATAACCATCACATCTTACGTAAATCTGAAGTTTATCCATAACTGGACAAACCTGTAGACTTCTCTAAAGAATCTGAACCCTCAGAGCCCTCCCGGCCTCCCTCACCACAGAGGAGCCCAGGACCAAGCACAGGAGAAAAGGAACCCAAGAGTCGTACTGCCCACATCACTTCTTCCAAATATTATCTAATATTAGCTTTGTCCGTGACCTGAAGCTGAGCTCAGCTAAGCAGACTTCCAAGACCCTTCTGCTCAGCAGAATCCCTTTTCAGACAGAAGACCCAAGACTGACATTGTCTTGGCTCACTCTGATCACTGTATTCCTTCCTTTGTTTCTGAAATGCCAACCTAAAGTGTGCCATTAAGGCAATGTTCAGTAGGTAAGCCACCTCTAAGAATATATAAATGTTAAATAGTGATAATGCTGTGGAGAAAAATAAAGCAGAGAAAGGGGGTTGGGGTCTCTACATAGAGAGAAGGGCAAGGGGCAATTTTGAATGGAGTGATCACAGAGAAGACATTTGCCTAATCATCTTTCTCAGAAATAAAGATAGGGTCAACTCAAAACATAATCTGGAAGTCACTGAGCCTTTCTTGGCCTGTTACTTCACCGTGTACTGTTATGAGATGTGAGATGCCTATGTTTTCAGTTCAGGACACATGGGGTAGAGAAAAGTGCCTTGGATCATGAATGACAAGACCTGGGTTCCATACGCACTTCCACCACTTACCAGCTGGGTGAATTTGGGGGAGTCAGCCCGTTTGTCAGTTGCCTCATCTATAAAGAAGGACTAATATCTATCTACCTATCTCTGTCTGTCTATCACAGGAGAAGCCTTTTTCAGTAGCATGGGCCAGACTAATGATGGCATTCTGCCTTTAGTTCACCATCTCCTCCTAAGGATCCTAAAATTGAAGGAATTTTCTTTTATTTCAAGTGATGCAAATCACTTAACCAAGGTCCTCAGAAATGACTTTCCTATGGCACTTCCCTGGTGGTCCAGTGGTTAAGACTCTGAGCTTCCAGTGCAAGGGGTATGGGTTCAAGCCCTTGTCTTGGAACTAAGATCCCACATGCTGTGTGGTGCAGCCAAAAAAAGTATTTAAAAACATACACACACAACTTTTCTTTCATTGATCTTACTCAATCAACTATTTCTTAAGAGCTTCCCTGGTGGCTCAGTGTTGAAGAATCTGACTGCCAGTGCAGATGCAGGATCAGTCCCTGGGTCAGGAAGATCCACTGAAGAAGGAAATGGTAACCCACTCCAGTATTCTTGCCTGGAGAATCCCGTGGAGAGAGGAGCCTGGCGGGCTATAGTCCATGGGGATCGCAAAAGAGTTTACACAAGAGTTTATGCAACTGAGCAACTAACACTTGCTCCAAGTAAAGAGCTACAGAGTACTTATTTAAAAAGAAAAAAAAAAAGACATCATTATTTGTAACTCAATTCCTGCCATTAAGTTGTTTTAATAGTAATAACTAAACATTCACCCTTTCTTTTTAGGTCCTACAAGCTTTGCCCTGAACTGTGGCCATGGGCTTTTGGGGTCAAGGAAGGAGTCTGAATGTCTGACTTCCATATCCACTCTGCACATGACTGGTGCTCATTAAAGTTATTCTCTAGGTAAGAGCTTCCCTGTAGCTCAGACAGTAAAGAATCCGCCTGCAATGCAGGAGACCTGGGTTTGACCCCTGAGTGGAGAAGATCCCCTGGAAAAGGGAATGGCAACCCACTCCAGTATTCTTGCCTGGAGAATCCCATGGACAGAGGAGCCTGGATGGCTACAGATCATGGGGTCGCAGAGAGTCAGACACAACTAAGTGACTAACACTACACTACTACTACTAGGTAAGAGACCTGGATGAAAGCATATGAAGACTGTCCCTACCCCTGGGTATGACTGAACAATGCTTTGAAGACTTCGGCTCCACCAAGAAAATTCCTCTCAAATGCCAGGCTGTGCTTGTTCCAGCATAAACTGCCCTCAAGAGTTCTGCATCCACCACAGTATCAGGTCTTCATAAGACTTTGAGTCACAGACAGCTAAAGTAAGCCTCTCCATGGCTACCACCCAGGCCAGGACTGAGGCCCTGAGATCCCCCTGATCAATGGATCTGCTCAGTTGATCTCACATAGGGCTGCATACAAATGGTCTGCTCCAGCACACACTCTATACCACAGTGACCATTTTAGCATGCCTGCCTCCTTTTTTTTTCCTTTAGTAAGTTTATTTATTTTTGGCTGTACTGGCTCTTTGTTGCTGCGTGGGCTTTTCTCTAGCTGAAGCGAGCAAGGGCTATTTTCTTTTTTTTTTTCATTTATTTTTATTAGTTGGAGGCTAATTACTTTACAATATTGTAGTGGTTTTTGTCATACATTGACATGAATCAGCCATGGATTTACATGTATTCCCCATCCCGATCCCTCCTCCCGCTTCCCTCCCCATCCCATCCCTCTGGGTCTTCCCAGTGCACCAGCCCTGAGCACTTGTCTCATGCATCCAATCTGGGCTGGTGATCTGTTTCAATGCTGTTTTCTCGAAACATCTCACCCTCGCCTTCTCCCACAGAGTCCAAAAGTCTGTTCTGTACATCTGTGTCTCTTTTTCTGTTTTGCATATAGGGTTATCATTACCATCTTTCTAAATTCCATATATATGTGTTAGTATACTGTAATGGTCTTTATCTTTCTAGCTTCCTAGATGCCCATCCGCAGACGAATGGATAAGGAAGCTGTGGTACATATACACCATGGAATATTACTCAGCCATTAAAAAGAATTCATTTGAATAAGTTCTAATGAGATGGGCTATTTTCTAGTTGCAGCATGCGGACTTCTTATTGCAGTGGCTTCTCTTGTACAGCACAGGCTAACAGTTGTGGCACACCGGCTCAGTTGCTCTGCGGCATGTGGGATCTTCCTGGATCAAGGACTGAACCTGTGTCTCCTGCACTGGCAGGATCCTTTACCACTGAGCCACCAGGAGAGCCCCCGACTCCCTTCTAAACGTGAATTCCTCCGTAAGAGGGCTGGTGTCTTCTCTCAGCACCTGACGGTGCCTAATAGAAAAGATTGGGTGCGTGCCTAGCAAACGCTACCTGCTGCAGACACCATGCTGCCCCAGTGACCCAGGCCTGGAGTCATTCCCTCAGGCCTTCTGCAGGCAGATATGCTTCTCTTACCTAGGCTAGCTCATGGCATTTCTGACCTGGGAAGGATACCATGAAAAATCATACTCATTAGCAGTGATTAGCTGATTTCATTTTTTCATTGTCTCCTAACAAAAAATAAGGCTTTTGGGGAAGGGGGGTGGGTATGAAAAAACAAAATATGACCCAGAAAGGCAGGTAAAGGTCTAGAGCAGAGGGTGCCACAGTGACGTGAGATCTGGCAGCCATGCTAATCAGCACAGGATCCAACAGTCCCTGACACAAGCTCAGGAAGGAGAGTGGGTGAGCGTTTCCAACTCCCTTCATCCAAGGCAAGATCTGTGCAGAATCTGGCCATCAGGGAGCCATGGATTCCCAGGCATTTGCATCTTCTTGTTGAGACCACAGCCTCAGCCTTGGATGTCCCAATTTCACCCCCTCATACCATTTTTTTCCCTCTGCAGATTGCAGAAAAATCCCAGAGTCCAACCAGACATTTTCCTCTCAGCAGCTCCTGGTTAGTAGGAAACAGAGGTGGCCAATAGGATGCTGGCTCAAATCAGCCTCATCCATTTGGCAGTCCTGGCCAACCGCAGCTGGCAAGAACGCAACAGGAAATAAGGGAGGAGCTCAAAGTACATTCCTCACTGCTCAGAGCTGGAGCTGGAACCAGCGACACCGGTTTGCTGCCAGTTTTGATAAGCTAGTCAACAAAGCCTCTCCAACTGAACACTGCCTCCTGTTCTGTCCTTCAGAGGGTTTCTGTCCCAGTTTGTCTCTCTACACCCAACGAAGAGCAAAGAGTAAGTATGCGGGAGAGGGGAGAGGAGCATTGGTGGCATGTTTTGTTCTTCTTCTACTTAAAGAACGAATGGGTTTTCCCTGGCGGCTCATGGGTGAAGAATCTGCCTGCCAATGCAGGAGACACAGGTTCAATCCCTGATCTGGGAAGATCCCACCTGCCTCGGAACAACCAAGCCTGTGTGCCACAACTATTAAGCCTGTACTCTAGAGCCTGGGAACTACTGAGCCTGTACTGCAATGAGAAGCCTGCACACCACAACTAGAAAAAAGCCCTAGCCAGCAACGAAGACCCAGCACAGCAAAAAATAAATAATTTAATTTTTTAAAAAAGAATGAAAAAAGACTGCATTGTGTAGTGCTAGAAAGGAAACTGGGCTAAAAGTCTAGAAATCTAAATCTGAGGCCTGGTTCTGCTACTCACAAGTTCATGAACTTATGCCATCCACATCACTCCCTGAACCAGTCTTCATGCAAATGATGGTGCTGGTCCATGTGACAACCACATGTACAAAGTACTCTCAATAAGCAAAGGAAGCAACTGAAGCTCAGAGCGACTTGCCAAAAGTATGCAGCAAGGGAGTGGTTGAATGTCAAGGTCAGGATTTTTCAGATCCCCAAACCCATTAAGCCACATGCCACTGTTAAACAACCTCTAAACTTCCTTTCAGCTCTAATGTTCTGGAATTTCTTGAATGACCCCTCACTGTCACTTTTTTCTTCCTTCATCAGTTCATGGCACCAAGATTTGAAAGCTAAATTATCCAACTGCTCTATGGTCATAAAGGCAAATACGACAAATTATTCAAGGACATCCCCTCACACACACACACACACACACACACACACACACACACACACCCCGAGATCCCTAGGGCTGCAGCGCGCGCGCACACACACACACACACACCCCGAGATCCCTAGGGCTGCAGCGTGCGCGCGCACACACACACACACACTCCAATATCCCTAGGGCTGCAAGAGCTCCTACCCCCTCCATACACTTATCCTTCCATTACTTACAAGGAAAATAATCATGGAAGGCCTTAAGGAACAGAAAGTCAAAGTCGCTCAGTTGTGTCTGACTCTTTGTAGGTCCATGGAATTCTCCAGGCCAGAATACTGGAGTGGGTAGCCTTTCCCTTCTCCAGGGGATCTTTCCAACCCAGGGACCGAACCTAGGTCTCATGCATTGCAGGCAGATTCTTTACCAACTGAGCTATCAGGGAAGCAACAGAAAGCTTCCTGAATTCACCTGTCTCCTTTCTTTTTTCCTCTAATAACTACTTAAGGCAACTACTAAGGAACATTTTAATGTAGCAAACAATGTTTATTTCTTCTCATTTACTTTTAGAACTGTTTGTTTCTCTTTGTTGTCTACTAATGCCTGCTTTATGATCCAAAAGTCAGCAGGGCAGGCACATTTTGAGTCTGGGTGCCAGCCAAAGGTACCATATGATCAGGAGGCCTTTAGACAAGCTGGTGATGATCTTACCCTTCCTATGGTGGCTTCCACTCAAGGTAGCCTGACTCCACACATTCTAAACAGATCACAAATAGCAAATAACAGCAGTTACCAAACAAAGTAGTAAAGCAGAAAATAAGCCATGTGTTAAAACCAAGTGTCATACTTCAATTCTCTTCTCCCTGTGCCAGTAGGTAGTTGAGAGAAGTTATTCTGGCTGTAAGCAGGGTCATGCCTAAACCAGGCATAGTATTGACTGCAAGAGGGAGATGCAGACAGGCAATGAGGATGTTCCAGAAGAGACACACGATTTAGACAATTAGACTCTTAAAAAAAAAGAAGTCTGTATCTCAGAGAACAGGCCCAAAGAACAGGACAGAGGTTAAAAATAATAGGGGAAAAGTTACCCTAGAGTTTAATCAAAAGAGATCTGTCAATATTTGGCTTGTTCTGCAAGAGACCATCCAGGAGAAGCAATTAACATAAAGCAAATTCAGGGGAAGAGCTGTGGTGTGTCCTATACTGGCAAGGGAGCTGGCACTCTCATGGACTGCTGGTAGAAGTACAAACTGGCTTACTCTCCTTTTTCAGTCTCCATTAACATTTAAAACTTCTGTCCAGCAATTGTAGGCATTTATGAGAAAAACTCAACACTCTTTACAATAGTAGTGTTTCCAATGACTCCCATCATTCCGGAAATAGTTACATAAACTATAGACATTATGGAGCAGTGAAAAAATTGAAAAAGATCTTTAGGGGGAGATATGGAAAGATTTTTCAAGATATATCATTAAGATAGAAAAGCAAGTTATAAAACCCTATGTATAGTGTGCTCTCATTTATGTAAAAATAAAATATAACTATAAAACACTCACAAGGGCTTCCATGGTGGTTCAGTGGTAAAGAATCTGCCTGCTCATGCAGGAGACACAGGTTTGATTCCTGGTCCCGGAAGATCCCACATGCCTCAGGGCAACTAAGCCACAACCACTGAGGCTGTGCTCTAGAGCCCCGGGGAACCTCACCACTGAGCCCATGTGATGCAACTGCTGAAGCCCGCATGCTCAGAGCTTGGGCTCCACAGTGAGAGAAGCCACCACAATAAGAAGTGTGCACACTGCAACTAGAGAATAGCCCCTGCTCACCACAAGTAGAGAAAAGTCTGCACAGCAATGAAGACCCAGTTAAAAAAAAAAAAAATACACACAAAACCATGTACTTCTATATGTACATAAATACATGGAAAAGAATCTAGAAGATATATATGAATTCGATTATAGTGGTTATAAGAATTGGGGAGTGAGGATCAAAGAGAGTTTCCCATATCTGTGTTATTTGAAATTTGTTTTAGAAATGTATTTTTGTGTAGTAAATAATGATCAAAACAAAAACAAAAACCAAAAACCCTACAAGTGAACTAAAGTATAAAAGCCACCTTTATGTATGAAACAAAAGATGTTCTAGACACATCTTTAGTGAAAAAAGCAAGTTACCAAACACTAGGATGGTATAATCTAATGATGGTGAATGAACATCAGCCTGGAGAAGAGAGGCCTGAGTTCAAATCTTCACTCTGCCACTTAACAGTCCCTTCATCATGGGTAAGCTGCTTAAGTTTTTCCAAAGCGTTGGTTTAAGGATTACCTAGTTCATGAAGTTGAAGTGAAATGTATAAAAAGTACTTTTTACAGGGCCTGGCATAGATAAGCACTCAGTAAATGGTAGCCATTATTTGTATTAACAATAATAAATTCAGTATCAAAAATTGGTTCTAAGGGAGCATTTCAAAGAGACTCTTTATGATATATAATGATTGAGTCTTAACATTAATCAATATTATTTTTCAAATTACTAATTCTGTGAGTTCTAGTCATTAAATTTTAGAGTTGGAGAGAATCCCAGGAATTCATTTAACCTGGTGATTCCTAAATCTGGCTGCTGACAAAGGTCCATATAGTCAAAGCTATGGTCTTCCCAGTGGTCTCGTACGACTCTGACAGCTGGACCGTAAAGAAGGCAGAACGCCAAACAATTGATGCCTTTGAACTGTGATGCTGCAGAAGACTCCCGAAAGTCCCCTGGACAGCAAAGAGATCAAACCAGTCAATCTTAAAGGAGATCAACTCTGAATATTCACTGGCAGGACTGATGAAGAAGCTGAAGCTCCAGTATTTTGGTCATCTGATACAAATAGATGACTCATTGGAAAAGTCCCTGATGCTGGGAAAGACTGAAGGCAGGAGGAGGAGAGGGCGTCAGAGGATGAGATGGCTGGACAGCATCACCAATGCAATGAACATGAACTTGGGCACACTCTGGGAGATGGTGAGGGACAGGGGGGCCCTGTGTGATGCAGTCCATGGGGTTGCAAAGTCGGACATGACTGGCTGACTAAACAATAACAAAAAATCTGGCTACACAGGAGAATTAGTGCAAAAGCTTTAGGGGAAGGAAACAGACATTCCAAGGATCCACTTCAGAATTTGTGGAGGTGGGACTGAATGATCTCTATATTTACAAACCTGCATCTAACACGTGTGCTTGTACATGCACAGGACACCTCTGGGAGGGGAACTGGGGGATGAAGGTGGAAGGAAATTTCATTGCACTACCTACTCCCTTTTGTAGTGTTTACCTTATTTACCTACTCAAAAAATAAGTTATTTTAAAAAATAAATAATAAGCTCCTCCAGGGGAAGTTACTCCAGAGGCCAGAATGGTGTTCTTTATCCTTTGCCCCTGAAATTTCACTTCAGAAAATCACAAAAGATTTCTGTATAAAGATGTGGGTGTCCATCATAGAAGGAAAATACAACAAACCTGCAAACATACTAAATGTCTAACAAAAAGAAATGGTTTTATGAATTATAGTATATCCATGATGAGATATTACATGTTCATTTAAGCATTTTTTATTTTTATTTAGAGAGAGGTCTTTATTTGCTTTACACAGCATTAAAAATTATATATTATACACTGCATATGTGCGGGCTGTCACTAAGTCATGTCCAACTCTTTTGTGACCCCCTAGACTGTGGTCCACAAGGCTCCTCCATCCATGGAATTTTCCAGGCAAGAATACTGGAGTGGGATGTCATTTCCTTCTCCACATTAAGCATTCTTTCATCTGATTTTTTAATTGCATAAGAAAATACGATACAATATGAACTGAACAAAACAGGATACAAACGTGTACAAGTAGCCTAATTATAATTTTGGAGTAGGAAGATGGTGAGAAATGTCTATAAAAACATAAAAGGAAATACAGTATATATGAAAACAAGCCTGTGCCCTTTACTCTTCACTCCACCACCTCTCCTCAGCCCTTGCCCCGCTTCAGAAACTGGCTTCAAATCCTGTTGAGGAAGGACTTCCCTGGTAGTCCAGTGGCTAAGACTCCATGCTCCCAATGCAAGGGGCCTGGGTTTGACTCCTGGTCAGAAAAACTAGATCTCACGTGCTACAGCTAAGAGTTACCATGCAATAACTGAAGAACCTGCATGCTGTAATGAAGATCACTGCAACTAAGACCCAGCACAGCCAAATAAATAAATATATATTAAAAAACAAATCCTACTGAGGAGCCTAAGCCACATTATACTATGGAGTGACCTCCCTTAGTCATCATATAATTATCTTACTCATCATACTTTTTGTAACTTTCTGTGTCCTCCATCCAGAGGACAAATACTTGCCACAACTGGGAAATGTCACTGACTCTAAAGCAACTATGACACCTTGATATGTGGCTCTATGCCAATCAATACATTTGCTGAATAGCTGGGAATTGTCAGGCTTTAGGCTAGTGTTACGTGTACTTCACTCTAAAGACCTGGATTTCTGCCCTCACAAAGCTAGCATCTCACCTCTGTGGACAGCTAAGACACACATACACAAGAAAGAGTAAGTAACAGTATTGTTGTTATTGTTTAGTCATTAAGTTGTGTCTAACTCTTTTGCAATCCAATGGATTACAGCCCACCAGGCTCCTCTGTCCATGGAATTCTCCAGACAAGAATACTGGAGTGGGTAGCCATTTCCTTCTCCACGGGATTTTCCTGACCCAGGGATTGAACCTGCATCTCCTGCATTAAAAAGCAAGATTCTTCACCACCGAGCCACCTGGGGAGCCCAAGTAACAGTACAAGAGGACCCAAAAGCAGCACAGGGAATAGGTGCTAATGAGTTTGCACACAGACACAGAAAATTTACTACCCTTTATTGTATATTCTTGTATATTCTATTTCCCCCTGAACCAAAATATAAACCCCTTTGATGTAACAATTCTATCTCATCCCCTTTTTTCATATCTAAACCTAATGCCTTGTGTGTCTGGCAGATAGTAGGTGCTTAATAAATGTTGCTTAAATTTATGATATTCTATGCTCTGTATAGTGAATATGCAAATTTCTGAGTGAATTAATTACTGCAGTATGAATAATAGTGGGAAATGCCATCTAAGTGCACAGTGGTTAGGAGAATAGATGAGGTAGAACTTGCTCCTGGTATATTTCAGACTGAAGAAGGTTGGGAAACGTTGGGGCGGCTGCTGTCAGGAGGCTCTGCTCACCCAGTGGAGTCCTCACAGACTTCAGTTCTTTAGTGAAGGGCTAGGCAGGGGAGTCTAGATTTGCACTGAATATAGTTTCCTTCACTCTTTAGAGGAGAAAAACAATGACAAGCAAGCTGTCCCTCTTTTTTCCAGGTTGGACCATGGGAGTGACCTTAACAGAGTCCTTGGCACCAGCTGCAACACACTCTTGTCAATCCACACCCCAACCTCCTTCTTTTGCTCCATATATATACACCACCTACAACACACCCTTGTCAATCCACACCCCAACCTCTATTCTTCTGCTCCATATATATCTCCAGTTGTTCTCCTATTCTCCTCTCCAGCCCTCTGTCAAGGACAGAAGCCATGCTAGTCATCAGAGTCATCTCTTTGAAATCTTAGCTAGGAATCAGTGCTCTAAATCCTCCAGGGAAGCAATTATCTTCTTTGAAGAGAAGTCTCATCCCTAAAATGTTGACAGACCACAAAGATCAAACTCAAAGTTCACCCTGAATGCCAACAAGGAAAGTGAAGTGAGAATGCGCCCTGAATTTTCCTATCCTGAACTTTCTTGGTTCTCCAGGACACAGGACACATTTAAGGATGACTATGTCTATCTAGAAAAAACCTTCCAAGTTCATCTGGCTTGGGGCAAACTTTAACCACTCTAGACAGATATGCATCTATCTCCCAAAGAGTTCCTTCACTAGAGCATGTCACTGACTTGCAAGGAGGAAGTTCTCCTTCATTTCTAACCTAAAGCACTCCCATTAAAATTGAGATTTATTTCTTTAGAAGATATTCAAGCCAGCAAATCAGCATCCTCTGTATCACTATTTCTCAGGCTATTCAAGCATGCTAATGTTTGCAACCCACAACTCAACCTCTAACCTTTAGAAGCTTCAAGATAATCTCATTTCTCCAATCCTACTAATACTAATTATTTTCCTTTACAATAAGTTCCACTTTCCGTTATTTCCCATCTCTGTCTCTTCACACCTCCCTCGGATTTCTTTCCACTCTTAGGCTGTTCTTCCCTCTTCAACCCTTCAACCTCTTTCCCCCTACCTGCCCATCCCTAAGTTTCCCATCCTGAATGGACAGAAGCCCTGCTTTATCACCTCCTACTTTTCTGACCTAGCATTCTTCCCTGTAGGAATGTTAATTAGCATGTAGGATTTAATTAATTCAGCAGTTAATTAAAAATGGGAGAGAAAGAGTGGGCGAGGAGGCGGGCGGGAGAGGCAGAGCCCGTCTCGGTGCAGAAGGCACTGCAGATGGTTCTGGGTTGGTTGGCACCATGCCACCGCCCTCCAACCCCCGCCCCAACAGTACGCAGAGTGAGGGGGAGGGGCAAAAGTGAGGGGCACAGCCTGGCAGAGCCTCTAGACAGACTCATTCAGTCCTGCCGCCGCTTCATGCTGGGGAGAGACAGAAAGAGGGAGAAAGCGAGAGAAAGAGCGGGAGAAATGAGGACAAACCAGAGTCAGGAAGAGCAAAAGAAGCGGGTGTCGGAGCCAAATGACTGGGAGAAGCAGAGAGCTTGTTCATCCCCAAGAGAGGCAGCATCTTGGGGCTCTCCGGCTCCTGAAGACCATTGAGGACAAGATGGGAAAAAACTGCCACTCATCCTCTGGAGAAAAAGGGATCGTCTACTCTGACAATCAGGGACCCACTCTGCAGCCATCTGCCCCTCACATGCTGCTTCTTCAGATGAGCAGGCGATGAGGAAGATAGCGACTGAAAAGGAAAGATGGGGGTGTGGAGGGAGTGGGTACAGATGGGCAATGGTGAGCAAGTGGACGAGCAGATTTAAGGAAGAGGAATGAAGGGTATTCAAGAAGGGAAGGCAGAAGTGGGACTAGATGAAGGAGAAGATATAATGGAAAAGAAAGAGGAGGAAGTCAGGGGCAGAGCCATGCTTTGTTTGCCAAGAAGGATGAAGCGGGCTGGAGTGTCTGTGCAGAGGACTTCCACACCTGATCTTGCCTAGCCTAGGTCAACAGGGGGGACGGCGGCACTGCAGGGAGGGGCGGGAGCAGATCCTTCTGAGGGTCAACTAAGTCGCTGGAGATGGGGGACTCATCCCGAAAGATCTTCCTAAATTCTGGATACTTCTGCCAAACCAGGACATCATCAAAAGCAATGGAGAAAAGCTTCCAAGTGAACAGAAAAGGAGGCTAGGATGACAGGAGGCTGCAGAATCCGATTCCTGGAGCTCCAGCAGGGAGATGGGTGAGGAATGGGATTTTTAATAGCACCCAGCTGACTCTTAGGGGATCCATTTGAGGATCTGAGGGATGAGAAAGAGAGGGAAGGTTGGGTTTCAGAAAGCACCCTTTTGGTGGGAGGCATCTAGGAAACTTTGGCACTTGAAGCCTTGGGAGGGAATAAAAGGGCAAGTGAAGTCTGCCATCAGTGATAGATTACTTAAGGCTTGACTGAAAGAGACTGAGAAGGAGGGTGTGAAGCCAGATGAAGCTTCTCTGGTGTTAACTGCCATAGAACTGAATGCAATGCCAGACAAGGGTCACTGTAGCTAAGAGGCAGTGTTTTCTTGGCTAGGAATTCTGATTTGATCTCTTTACCACCTAGGGCTTCCTGCAAGAGCTAGTAGTGAGTGAATCGAAATTGGGAGAGAAGTAGACATTCAAGGGCTTTTTATTCTCCAGAGTTCAGCCATGGGGCTAAACTAAAGGCTGGCAAATGAGACAAAGCCAGTTCTCAGAGTAAGCTGCTACAGGCTAAGTCCAAGTGGAAATATGTGAATGCTTTCTGAGCTTTTTTTTAGCCTAGGCTTTCATTAACAACAAAAACTGTGAGAACATGTAATAGAGGCAGAGTGATGGCTTTACAGTAGACAAATTCTTTAAGATTGAAGATGATCAGCACTAGCAGCAGGAAGAGGGTGGTCCACAGAGCCTTTTATTTTATTGACACAGAAGCCAAGAGCTAGTTGAAAAGGAGCAGGAAGGCGAAAATGGAGATGTCAGAGCTTCCGGGCCACCACCATGTGCTATCCATTCCTGAGAAAATAAGGGGGAGAAGGCTTAGGGGAAGGAGTATATCAGCAGTAAAGTCAAATTAAAATCTGGAATGGGAAAGAAAAACCAGGAGTTTAGAAATTTTCTACCTCTGGGAACATCAAGGCCCCTCCAGTAGGCTGCACTGTGTAACACCTGAGGGCGTTCCAGCCCTTCCCAGGGAGCCAGGCACCTGCTCTGCCCCACGCTCCAGCTCTCACACTGCTGACGCCTGCCTTCAGCCGGCGGCCAAAACTGGCTTCACTACAAAACCTGTGTGGCTGGCTTCAAAGCAGTCAGTGAATGTGGGGATGAAATGGGAACACTGGTTTCTGTGGGGCAGTCAGCAAAAAATCAGACCCAGATGTCCAAGAGAATGTGGGTTCTAACACCAGCTCTGCTAATGACATATTTGTACAGTTTTGGACAAACCACTTCTCCCTAAGTGGAAGAAAACAAAACTTAACCAACACAATTTTAGCTGCAATAACCATAAACACCTAGAGAAGATACAGTTAAAAATGTATTACTCTTGGAGAAGGTACCAAAGGTGAAAAGTCCCTACCATTCAGGCAACAAATGTTTACTGAGCCTTGCTTTTAAGAGAGGGACCTTGGGAATTCCCTGGTGGTCCAGTCATTAGGACTCATCACTTTCACTTCTGGGGGGCCCAGGTTCAATTCCTCATTAGGGAACTAAGGTTCCACGAGCTGTGTAGCACAGACAAAAAAAAAAAAAAAAAAAAAAAGAGAGACAGAGAGAGAAGGACCTTAACAGGTTTCATCTTTCACCATCTAAGTTACATGAGTCCCCAACCCTAAGTAGAGTCCCTCAGATAGGGTGAAGGTCTCTGAAAAGGGCAGTATGAAAATCAGCTGAGGAAACAAAGAGACCACTTTTGCCTCCACCGACATACACACCTCAGGAAGGGGGGAAAGGCAGGCAATGGTTTCCATAGGTACCTCCAAATCACAGGCAATAATGTGAAGGATGTGGAGTTTTGCACTATGGCTCTTTCTAGGGCTCTGCCTTGCAGGCAAATGCTGCCTGTCTCCGTAGCCCAGGAGTCAGTCTTGACACACACAAGCATGGGAAATAGAAGCCAGTCATTCTGAGGATGCCATTTAAACTAAGATCTCTTCCCACCCGGGAATGAAGGAAAGAGGCCACACCATCCAACTTGTGGATAATTCCTAGGTCATACACAAGGCAAAGACTCAATAGTATTTTTCCAGGGAGCTACCAGGATGCTTTTAATCCACCAAAATAACTCAGTAAGTGGAAAATAAGCCATACTAGACATTGGGTAACCGTACAACCAACAACAGTGCTGAGGGACTGTTTTGGTCACACACTGAATGAGTGGTCTCCAAATAAAGTTGAGAAGCAAGGCGGTGCAAGAGTGAGGGGACAGTCTGGTGACTCTGGATTATATTCTGGAAAGGTGATGGCTGAGTGGGGCAACCCCATAAACTTGGCTGAGATAAAGGACAGACGTGGAATGACAGGAGGAAGTAGTACCAAGACAAAAATGAGATCCTGCAGTCAGGATTGTGCTCAGTAGTGACCAGCCAGGGTACCCATCAAGTAGGCCTAACAGCTGCCCTGGCGAGGACAGGACTCAAAAGATCAAAAACAGGACATTTCCTAAGGACCACAGAACAGGTTTTAGGGCGTAGCTTTTTCCTAGATTCTATAAAATATAGGATAACAAACACACAGCTATCCTTAGCCATCTAAACCAAAAGTTTTTGGATGAAGCCCTTATAATCTGAATTCGTGTGACTCCATCTCCTTTCCCAGCACGTGGAACTAAATTTTATAGATTCAGGTAAGACAGTGTCCCTTGTCAGGTGAACTCTATTTAAAATCCAGGCACTGAACAGACCTGAACAGCACAGGGCATCTTTCCTTCCCCTTTCCCATGCATTCTCCTCTGGCCCTCCCCTGACCTGGCCCTCAACACTGACCCCTGAGCTCCTCGACGCTGCCCTTTTCTAACCCACCGTCACTATGGCCCCTTTTCATTAGGACAGTCCTCTGAAAGATGCCAAGGACAGAAGAGATAAAGAGAAATAAAGGGAGTAAGGAAGAGTGTGGTCTGAGATAGGGGAATGAGATGAAAATCCTGCAGACAGACAGAGAGAGAAACAGAGACAGAGAAAGCGAGGGAGTTGGAGCAGGGGGGAGGGGAAGAAGATGGCACTGCGGAAAAAGAGCGCCACAAAATTAATTTGAGGAAGGGAACAGTAGAGGAGACGCTGGTGGAATAACAATCAGGCAGTAGAGGGCTGGGGGAGGGGGAGGGCGCCGTGGGCGGGGAGGCCCCTCCACGCAGAGCAGCAGCAGCACCACCTATGGGCAAGGCGGGCGGCTACAGACTGCAACAAAAGAGGCCCCCCGCCTGGACGCGCGCGCCTGGGGTGCAGGCGGGGCGGGAGAAGCCAGGGCTTCTGCCCTTCAAGCCTCTCAGTAACACAACACGCCGGCTACAAGAATACATTCTAAGCGGCTCTCCTGGGAAGACAGGGATTTAACAAGGGGCGGGCGGCGGTGGGCACGGACAGAGAACTCCTGGCTTTTTCCATTCCGAGGAGGTTTCCCTCTCAGAATTCAAACAGTAGACAAGAGAGGGTGAGGAGGAGGAATGCCAGGTACTGAAGGCAGCGCGTGCACCTGTTTCTCCCTTCATTAGCGGGAGAAAGGGTTTTCTCTTTATTTCCAAGTGACTTCCTTTCCCCACTAGAGGCTGGAGTGCAGCTCCCTCCCTGGGGCACTGGCCGCCCCTCACTCAGCTGCTTCCTCCCAGCGCTGCCCCGAAACTCCCAACCGTCATTAGAAACCCGCAGGGACCACTGAGCTCTGAGAAGGGAAGGGAAGGGTCCCCCCACCGAACAGGCCTGGGGTGGGGTGGGGGACCGGGGAAGGGTGGAAGAGAATGAGAGAGAATGCCAAAGCTCTGCAGAGGGAGGGGAGAGAGAAGACGTGATCTGTTGTGCTTTCAGGGAGGAAGGATCCTTCATATTTTTAATAATAATAAATACACGAAGACAGATTTGCCAGCATTGCTCCGGCTCCTCGGGAAGTGTGGGGGAGGGGAGCCAATGCAGCGGAAGCGCCGACCACTAGCTCCCCGCCCCTCCCCCACGACGTGGGCTCAGGATTGCGGCTCCCCCTCCCCCCGCAGTCCTCCCCGTCAGAGCCCACCCTTTCCGAGGTCCCTTCGCACAGCTCTGCCCCTCCCTCCTCCACCTCCCCCTACTCCCCTAGCCCTAGACTCAGTCCTTTCAGCACGGGTCCTCATTGAACACAGTCTCACTCTAGCTCTGAGACGCCCTAGTACCCACCTCACACTCCTAACCTGAGGCCCCGGTCTTTCCTACCAGTGCCCTTCACAGCTGATACACAACACCCCACAGAAGTAAGCCGGTGCATTTCAGCCTTTCCCAGATCCCACCAAAAGGGACTGCTTTTCTCCCCATTTTTATTTCAATGTGACCTCCTTTCTCACAACCTTAAATATAATGGCCATCAAATGTGCTCAGGGGGTGTCAGGGCCTCGGGACTAGGTAGACTACTGCCACCTATTGACCCAAATTTGTTCAAGATAGACCTTTAATACACTTCTTACACAGTGGCGCTCTGTTATTTCAAAAGCATCAATAGCTTAAACATGCAAAGGCATGGCTCTTGGGGCTTCTCTGAGACCCTCTGAACAATGAGATCAAAGAAATACAAAAGCGAGACTGGGCAGAGAGCCAGAGCAATAATGCCTTTCTCCATGCAGAGGCAGAAAAAGAGCCCAAACCCAAGGAATGAAAAGCAACTTCAAGTCTCCTCAGGGGTCTGGAAGCAAAGAAAAGTAGGGGTGAGAGTTTTTCTCAAGGGCTGTTAAAAAACCGTGTTCATCACAATATGAATTATGTTACCAATAGAGTAGAAGGCAGGATTTCACTCATATGCCACTATGAAGTTAGACAAATCCTTGGGCAAGTCTCAACATGAATCTGAGGTTTACACACCTAATAGAAGAGAGGGAGTATGGGGACACTCAGGAATGCTGCTGCCTCTCACTGAATCCATACCAATCAGAACTGGAGATTGAACAGATAAACTGGGCTATGCAAAAGGGTAGGTCTACACCAAGCAGCTCAGTGGATTGGTTCAGCTCTGTACCTTCCACCAACCCAAGGCAAGGAACACGATGAAAAGGCTTGAGCTCTCCATGGTGCTGAAAAAGGATATGGAGTCCTCATATTCTACTAGTAAGGTATTCATTAAGACTGCTGCATACTCCTGAAAGACATTTCCCAAGCCCTCATAAAATCATTACAAAACAAAGCTTTAGAGGCAAAAACAGGCCTTGATCAAACCCTCTTCCCTCCCCTTCAGATGACAATACTAAGGCAGAAATGCCAAAGTATTTATCAGTACTGGAGAAAGAGTTTTCTCTTGCTGGAGTACCCCTCCCTCCATGGGGGCAATGAACTCACTCAGCTGTTTCCACCCAGCACTGCCCTGAAATTCCAACCATCATTAGAGACCCCCAGGGAGGCACCAAGCTCTGAGAAGGAAAGGCAGCCCCCCACCCCACCCCCTCAAAGAGACCTGGAGGTCGGGTGGGAGATAGGGTGGAAAGAATGAGAGAATGCAAAAGGTCTGCAGAGGGAGGGGAGAGAGATGTGATCAGTGGTGTCTGCTGTGCTGCTAGGGAGGAAGGATCCTTCACATTTTTAACAGACACCACATGATAAAACTGAACAAGTGCTCATGTGCACTGATGATACACCTCACTTAGTGAATGCTGGAAGTGATGCATTCTTTGCACTGATGAGATCTGACATTCATGTGGTCTGACCAGAGAACTAAATCTAAAATAGGAAGAAGGGAAAAAAGAAAAGCAAATGACAGCCATAAAGAAACCCTGAAATTCTTAGCTTCCTTGCCATACTACTATAAAAGTGATTTTGAAACTACATGCTACAGAGTTTTAAAGGTTCCTAGGAGCTCCCCAGAAATCGTGGGAGAAGTGGGCCATGAGAACACGAAGCTCTAGGACCCCTCATTCCCACTTCAAAGGAACCTCACTTATGTCTGTTTTACAGGGTGAGATTCCACGAAAAATTCTGTCAACAATGTACTTTAAACATTGTTTGATAACTCTGTTGAAAATATTGTCAGAAATTACTCAAGTTTTTGGTTGGAAACCTCTTTCAAATAGCGCCTGTCATCTAGAAGGCCAGGGATAACAAGATTTCCTGAGATTAAAGACTGGATTGAATTAATATAAGATCCACAAAGGCAGGGATTTCTGTGTGTTCAGTTCACTCCTGTAACATAAAAAGGCCACAACAGTGTCTGGAACTTGTGATTTCTTTGAAGGCAAGGTCTTGAATAGAAATGGTACAGTAAGGAGGAGAGAGCTAGAGGTCATAAACTACCCTCCCCCCCCTTTTTTTAAGGAATAAAGAAGAAAAAAAAAACCCTGAAGACATTCATAAACCCAGGACACTTGGCCACCCTTCTCCTCTATTTACCAAAACACTGGCTCATTAGCAACATAACCTTGGACAAATAACCCAAGTGTCTCAGTTGTCTCATTATGATGACATGTTTTATAAGGATTAAGTATAAAGCACTTAGTTCAGTATATAACACAAAGTAAGACCTTAAAAAACAACAAAAAAAGAGCACCTCCTTTCCCTTGGTAGTTCCCACAATCCAAAAATCTTAACAAATTAGAAGCAAATGCAATAGCTAGTCCTAAAAGAGAATGTAGTGGTCCTAACCTCTTGTTCAGTTAGTTCAGCCAGAAAGGAAAAAGGCAGGCTCTGAACACATTAGGCTTGCTCAGACCTGCCAGGAGTGCATCTTGGTATCCATAAGAAACTGCTTTAGGCTCCTTGATTTGCAGGAAATCTCAGATTCAGTCTAATACATTTATTTTTCAACTGAGGGAAACTAAAGGCCAGAGATGTCAAGTATTTGCAGAAGATCACAGAGTACAGTGAAGTACTTGCAGAAGTACACAGAAGACAGTACTAGACTGTCTCTCTTAACCACTTTCTACCAAGCTACAGCTGACTGAAAGCAAACCCTGCCCCAACTGGGCAGACCAATGTTAAGTCCAAATTCATAGGACTTAGAATCAACAAGGTTTTAGTGACATAGTGATCCAAATTATATCCCTCTCCATGACACATCATTAATTCCAAGGAATTATTTCTATAGGCTCAACTCCCTTCCCATTCCTCTTTTCATTTTCTGTATTATCCAAAGCCAGAGGGATCTCTCACTAACAGAAGTCGTTCTTTGAATTGAATATAAAATCTCAGATATGTAACCTCTACCAGTCTCCTGGCTTGGGCTGATGTCTGCAGGATTTCATTCTTTTGGTCTGTAGGAGTTTTCTGTCTGCCTGCTTGTTGGCATTATTTCACAAGGTCTTTGTAAAAGGACCGGCCTTTACTAACTGGTAACTGAAGCCTTTGTTGAAGGAGCATCAACAAGTCAGAAAACCATAAGACTGTACTGATTCCTTACACTCCTCTTATTCACTCTATTTTCTCTAGATACACTTTTTCAATAACGGACCTGAGGACTGCCCTATTTCCATGCTGTTTTAGAGAAAAGAAAAACATTCAGACAAGTGGAGACAAGAATAACTCTTGGTAATGAGGAAAAGGTTCCATTTAATAGAATTCGATTACAGTCAAAAACAAAGGTTTTCTGAACCACCAATGCCATCTGGTGGTCAATAAAATACACTGCCTGCGTGCACAGTCGTGACAGACTCTACCACCCCGTGGACTGTGGCCCATTTCTCTGTCCGTGGAATTTCTCAGGCAAAGATACTGGAGCGGGTTGCCATTTCCTCCTCCAGGGGATCTTTCCTGATGCAGGGATTGAACCCATATTTCCTGCATTAGCAGGCGGATTCTTTACCAATGAGCCACCTGGGGATTTCCGTAAGATACATAATAAATCTTAAAATGTACATATATTTCAGATTATCTGTATTATCATTACAATAAATCATACAGGAACTTGGGGCAACATGGGGGCGAAAAGAATGTATTAACACTAATCTCTCAATACTTTTTGACTAAATAACCAATTTCTCATTTCTGGGGAAAATATTTATCAAAGAAAACCATATAAAGCCAAACTTTCTTATTCCCCCCAAAATCTCCTCTTTCCCTTTTCCATCACCCTCTCACCAAAAATACCCACACCCAGTGATTCCAGTCATATAATACATGTGCAAAAGGGGCTTCAATTCGTTAAGTAAAATCAATTTTATTAATAAAGATCTTTCCACATGTCCGGAGTAAATGATGAATTAATTCCAAAGAAAAAACCTACATACAATGAAATTAGAAGTATCCCGGATGACAAAAATAAATTAAGTATGTACAACCATAATCACCGCCGCCTCCGAAAACCTGAAAGGAAGGGAAACCAAGAATGAGGCAAAGGACAGTTGGGAAAAACCGAAGAGACAGAAAAAAAGACCATCTAGAGAAAAGGGCTCCTTAGGAGTGGGTCCCCTCAGCAGTACTCTGTATCCTCCCAGGGAAAAAAGACTAGAAGTAGGAAGGAAACTGACATTGAGTAACAGTTCCTTCAAGTGATGCTTTTATATTTTCGTAAGTAAGCCTGCACAAGAGCTATGGGGACTTCAGAGAGAGAATCCAGAAGTCTCTTTTGTGAATTTACTGATTTTCACCTTGGAAAAGAAAAAGATAAATGCCTACATCTAAAGAGATCAATGCCCAGTATGGAAGAGATACTATAGAGGTTTGCAAGAACTAGAATGGCAAATCCAGAGCTGGTATCTCAATTTATAAAGCCCACGCTGCACTTGATCACCCAAGTCTGAGCCATTCACTAACCTTTCTTCTTCCGACCTTTCTTAGGTATCTTCTTCCGCTTCTTAGTAGGATTTTGATCCTGGAGATGCACGGAGAAGGGAAGGAATGGCTGTGTGCTTTCAAGTACTAGTGTCCCTTTCCAAGTTCCTCATGGTAATAAGCCCACATACACTTAGCTGCGAGCGTGAAGGTCACCTCCCACCACTGGATCTGCACCTCACCTCGTCAAGATGAGGGGTTCCTCCTGTCAGAGCACTGATGTCACTGAAGTGCGTGAGGGAATGAAGCTGTGAGCTCATGACATTTGCTCGTTTCCGCCGTCCTTTCTCCCGCTTGCTGACACTTAAACGCACCATCATGCTCTCCTCATAGTTAATCCTGAGAAGAAACACAGACAGCTTCCAGCATACTCAGTCCACTGAGGTAGAAAACTGCAGCCAAGAACCTGGCCCAGGTGTTTACTCAGCCATCATGTAGACAGTTCTCAAGAAATTTCAGAGCTAGTCACTATAGTATTTGGTGAGGTGATACTATATGCTCAGTACTCAATGTTCAATGAAATGCTCTTTGTGCTAAAACTTCCCTCCCCGCCCCCAGAAATGAACTCACAGCCCATCCACAGGAATATTTAAATTATTATATAAAATTCTTTGTATTCCAGCTTCATAAATAGGATCCCCTACATGGACCTTCTCACTGAAATCTATCGACTGTACAGATTGACACCTAGGCAAAGTTGACAAATCTGTGTTCAACAATTGCTTTTCTACTTTTCTTCCCTGAACTTATCTAAAAACCTGATTTTCTTGCTTTCTTCACAAAATAAAGAGCAAGGATAGTGAAACAGAACTTTAAAGCCTTAGTCAGTGGCAATGCATATTTTTTTCTCCATGGAGCATTTGCTTAGCTTGAACAGCTTGGGGTGGTGGTGGGGGGGAACATTTTTCCCCCAGTCCCCATTCTGTACTTCAAAACTCTAATTCTTAGAAATCACTAACCCAAGTTTAGTACTCCCATTTCCTAGATAACATGGGTTCTCTTGGAATCAGATTAATCATATTCATTCAAAACAAAAGGACAAGTCCCTACAGCATAGACAACTTCTAACTGCACCTGTGTTGATCCTCCTGACTCTGGCGAGTAACATGAGGATGCCGAGCATCTCGGATTTCCTCTGGAGCATCTGAGTACTGCTCCTTTAGCTCACGAATGACAGAGCTGCTCAACGCCCGTCTCTTGGCTCGTTCTAGGCGCTTCTTCTCCCGCTCAGCTTCTGTTTCATCTGTGTGATTAAAAATCAGCAACAGTTATCCCAGAACAGAGAAGAGAAACACAATTCACACAGAGGAAGCAGCAGTCGCAGTTCATACCATAATGCACTGGAACCAAGCGTGGTGGGACGTATTTCTTAGCTGTTCCTTTTCCAGATTTCTTCCCTGAAGCCCCAGACTGGCCTTCCTCTGTTTCATCTTCCTCCTCATCCTCAGAGCTCAACTACAAGAGGAACATAATGTCCACACAAACTTAGGAAGAGTTAGTCAAATAAGTGACAAGGAAATCGAAAGCTGAAGTACCTGGGAAAGTGGGAATACAAACCAGAGGGAGAAAGGGGAATCTCACATTCAACACTCTTAGGTACAAGCTGGGCGTCAACAGTAATAAGAGAAATCCCAGAAGGTCCAGGAGCACCACAAGGTTCACCCAGGTTTAGGTCCCTCAGGAAAACCAGGGTACTGCAGCCTCTTACCTTGCTCATCATATTGCTGGGATGAGGCTTAAAACGGAGTGGGTCATTCTCACCTACAATAAAAGATTCAAGAGATTTTAAAAGACTTGGAACTTTTTGAATGGTCCCCAGAAAACCTACAGTTTCCCTTACTTACTGAGGCTGCCTGTCACTGCAGTCTTGACCAGTTTGTCAATCTGATACTTCAGTTTTTGGTCCAAAGGACGAAGCTTTTCCAAAACCTAAAATGTGGTTAAATACCATTACATGTCCTTCCCCTAAATAAGCACATACCAAAAGTTCCTATTTTAAGCTTCCAGATAAAGCCCCTAAAATATGCAAAAAGTAGAGCAAATGAAAACAAAAATGCTTTTTCTCCATTTGGTTTCCTCATTAAACATGAGAAAAATGAAAAAAAAAATAAAAGTGTTAGTTGCTCAGTCCGGTCTGATCTTTGTGATCCCATGGACTGTAGCTCGTCAGGTTACTCTGTTCATGGAATTCTCTAGGCAAGAATACTGGAGTGGGTTGCTACTCCCTTCTCCAGGGGATCTTCCTGACCCAGGGAACATGAGAACACCCACTTAAATGAGAGCGATCATGTCACAGTTCTGGAATTCAGGATTTAGCAACTTAGACCCCGTAAGACACCAAATGCTTTGTACCGTGCGAATCTCCACCAGTCTCAAAACTGCAGGATGTCCCTGAAGAGAACCTCCCGAGGCTTTGTCCAGGATGAGATGGCTCAAATCCATGAGGTACATGAGCAACAGCTGATCTTTTACTTCCAAAAGGCTGAGACCCTGAGTTGAATCATAAGAAGCAAATTCAGTTTTAACCAGAGAATGAGGAGAGAGAGCCTAGGGAACACTGGATAATTTTTTCCAAGTTCAAGTTTTCTCCAAGCAGTTCACGTAAGGTATCTAGAGTAGTCTCAAGGAAGTGGCTATACCTAAAATGGCCACAGAGAAAATTATGCTAACATGACAGAAGAAAAGCTCACAAAATTATGGAAGACAGGAAGAGCATGAAAATCAATAAAGTATACCCCAAGATCACTATAGCAAGGTTTCTCAAACTCAAGGGCTACTGCTATTTGGGGATAGATAATTCTTTGCTGTGGAGCACTGTTCAATCTACAATGAACAAAGGAGGACTAAAGGATGTTCAACAGCAGCCCTGACCTCTACCACTGATCCCACCCCTCAAGTTGTGACAATCAAAAATATCTTCACACAGGGCTGAATTTTAAATTAATTTAACCAAAACAGTCACTATGATTTTGTAGTGATTGTTGAATCCCTACAGTGAAAATATACCACACACAGTGAATATATGCTTTTATCCCCATATGATGAAATTATAAATTACAGGTAAAAACAATGATCTCTATACATACTGACAGGGACTTAATTCTATGTCAACACACTTTCTACCTAAGTAGAAAGAGTGAATAATGTGGTTCAAATTGAGGAGGGGAGAAGTATGATACACATATTTCACATGTATAGAAAAATGAAGATAATACAATTAGCAACTACTACCCCTGGGAACGAAGATGAGTAAAAGGAAGAAATGGAGAGTACTAAAAAATTGATTTTCCATCAAGCACATGTTACTTTTATAACAAACAAAATTTTTAAATGTACCCCAGTGGGTATCTCAGAATGGTGATCACACTGATGTTTAATTTTCTTCTTTGTGATTTTATGTATCTTTTCAACTTTCTAACAATTAGAAATCATTATAGGGACTTCCCTGGTGGTCCAGTGATTAAGACTCTGCGTTTCCACTGCAGGGGGCACAGGTTCAGTCCCTGGTCAGGGAACTAAGATTCCACATGCTGCACAGGGTAGTCCACCACCAAAGAAGTGTATTACATTACAGTGTATTATGATTTGCTAATCAGAAATTGTAAGTGCATTCTTTTAAATAAAAAAGTAACTTGTGTAAGCAGACTTAAGGTATAGTTATAGGGGAAAAAAAAGTCACTGTGACTGCATAAAACAAAACTGAAAAATTCCACAGACCTTGGAAGACCTACTTCAGACAGGTTAAGTAATCTCTGCCCAAGATAACACAGCAATAGGAGTAGAGCTGGGATTCAAACTCAGTCTGACTCCAACACCCAAGCCCTGAGTATCCATAAACCAACATGCTTGAGGTCAACACTAGCATGATACAGGAGGACGAGCAAAGCATTTAAAGACAGACAAGCTGAGCTCAACTTTTGAATTAGTCATTCAATAGTCAAATATTGGGTATTTGTCTCCTCATCTGTAACATGTAACATGAGACTCAAATAAGATGGGAAAATACTTTGTAGCCTATAAAACACCTAATAAAGGTCTTTGATTCTCTAAGTTAATAAATATCTATTCAATGAATAAATATATAGTGATCTAAGATACATGTGAGCAGCTCATCTCAAAAAGGCATTAAAATGCATAAAAGCATTATACCCAGAATAAAGACAGCCAAGAATGTGAGAAACAGGATCTTTCGACATGCTTAGGCATTGTCAAGCTTATGAGTTACAAGTGTATGGGTTACAAGTGTATAAGACTAAAACAAAACAAGAAGCAAAGATTAAAAATAAGGAGAACAAAAATGAATCAAGAGAAAGAAATGGCAAAAAGATACACTAAAAATTCATTTAGTTGTCTTCCTAAAGCACAAGTCTGCTATAAATCTCGTGTTTTAAAAACCTTCAATGACTTTTATTGACCTACTATAATGATTTCCATACTTCTGCTGACCTATGGAATATCCTGCTTAAATAATATCTTAGAACAAAAGCTCAATACATAAAACAGGCAACACAGTTCAAGCTGGTATGAGGGATCCAGAGATCCTTCTATACTGATCCAGAGTCCTTCTATACTTGTCCTACACCCAATAATCCCTTGGAAACTTCAAGACCTTAATTTGAAAATCACTATTTAATTTTAAGATACACATCATTTTCATAGTCAGAATAAATCTTTAAATCCACAGTATCTTAGTACGTCACAGATTAACAAGCAGTACTTCTTAGTATATAAAATAAGCAATATGCCCCCCAATTAGCAAAATTTTGGATTAAATGAATACAGTAGTAACTCCTTAGTTGGCCTACAAGGCTTTTCGTAGAGTGACTACTTTTCCAGTCATATTTTCTAGCCCTGCCCCCAAAATACACATAAAATGTACAAAAAAAGCACACTATATGACATACCTCCTTTCCAGAATATCATCATGCATTAGATCTTCGTGTTTTTGCACATGCTATTTCTTTCCATCCCTCTGACCCTTGTTTACTCCTCACAATCCTGCTACCTCCTCTAAGAGGCCTAACCCCCTTTGCTCCTTGCTGATCATTTAATCTCACGCCTCAGTTTTCACCATGACGCTACTGTTTATATCTACTGCTTTCACCTGCCTTCTCTATTAGACTTCAGCACAGAAACTGGATCTTATTCATCTTCAAAGCTCCAGCACTGAGGACACACAACATACTCAATAAGTCTACAATGGATAGAACTGTTGAGAATATTAAGTCAAGGGATGCTTACTCTTCAATTATGTCTTACCTTCTCTGTAGGATAAGCTTTAGCTTGAACTTTTTTGGTCAGAGTTTGCACTTGTGCCGTGACAGCCATCACCTGAAATTAATCCAAATAAAACCCCTGATCAGGATACAATAAAGTCATCTCTATGAGCTGTGAAGGACAAAACCTAAACAAGCCACCTAAAAAATACTGATATCTGAGTACACCATCATCTTCTTTTCAGTTCTGGGAAAGTACAGGAGAGGCTGTTTCTGATACTTCTTCAAAAAGTAGAAAAAACTTTCAACCTCTTCTTAAATACCAAACTAGGGGTAGGGGATGAGAACTGGGACAGTGGTCATGAGGGCACTGCAGCTTTGTACAGTTGAACTTGCAATGTGAGATCTATTAGTATATAACTGTATATCAGCTGGGCACCCAAAGGGCAAATCACCATCACCTTTCTCATCATTGGTTTTGTTATCTATAGGAATAAAGGAAATTGATTCAGATGGTTTTTTCCCTGAAGTTTCCTATATTCTTTTGGATGCAGAAATCAATTACTCTGAATTGTTGCCTGAAAAGGTTTTCATTAGATCATCCTGCATCTGGTCATTCAAATGCGTACTCAGTCGCTATGCCCTATCCAATTATTTGCGACCCCATGGGCTACCAGGATCCTCTGTCCATGGCATTTCCCAGACAGAATATAGGAGTGGGTTGCCATTTCCTTCTCCAGGGGCTCTTCCTTACCCAGGGATCCAACCTGAGTCTCCTTCACTGGCAGGCAGGTTCTATACCGCTGAGCCACCAGGTAAACCACATGCCCCAAAATCACCAGAGTTTAGAGGTGAGGCAAACAAAGTCAAAGCAGATTTGCAATTAATCTATTCCAAAAGGGGTGGCATTACTCACCTGCTCCTGGAGGTTTTTCAAAAGTGCCACAGCATTTGGCAGGTCTGACTCCAACACCTCCTATGGAAGTGAGAGTAAAGAAAAGTCATTTCTTTCCTCAGGATCATAAGACGGAAGGTGTGGGGTGGAAAAGTCCCCTCTCTCCTTCAAACAGCCCAGACTTCCTGCCTTCCCACTCCGATGCCCATGCAGCCTCGCCTCACGGCCGGCCAGCCTCTCACGTTACTGGAAAGGAAAGTGAACTCCAGTCCCGTCTCCTTACTACGCTTGTGGCAGGGAGGACGCCTCGGTAGAGCTATTTTTATCACCATCCTTCCCTCGCGCCAATAATTTGCCTCCAGGCACCGAGGAGAAAGGAAACGTCCACAATATTAAGCCAAGGAAACAAACACACGAAACTCACCGGAGCCGCCATCTTCACAAAGCCTGCCCCTTCCGGAACTGTACTTCCTGAGAGCGGACGTTGCCAGGATAGACTTGAGAGATCACCGCGCTTGCAAATCTAAACCAATAGGAAGAGGGGCTCTCTCATTTCCGCTCCGAACAGGATGTACGGGAGGAGGGGCCGGATCCAGCCAATGGAATAGAAGAACCGGCTAAACTCGTCAGACTTAGGAGGAGCTTTAACCATCTAAATAAGCTCTTGGAAAGAACCATATGATTAGTAGATTGAGTAGAATGGGTGGAGTTAAGCCAGTAAAAACTCGACAAATGATTGACTGACACTTTTAGAGGTCCAATGGGAAAAAGGAGTTAACTGAGCGAACTGAGAGCGTATTGGCTCTTGGCTGCCGCAGTACCCGGAGTCTCTTTCAAGACGCTTCCCTTGCTTTGCCTGTGGCCTGCCGCTAGGTGACGGGCCTCAGCTTATCTCTGAGAAGGTAGCCACGTTGTGGAGTCGCCATTCCAGGCTAGGAGTCCAACGCAGGGCGCGGTAGATTCTTCATAGACCCCCAAGGCGTTTGTGTGATTTTGGAGAAGTCATTTGATCTCTGAGCTCTTTTCATCTACAAATAAGAGAGTTGGGCCAGCGAAGCCCAGAGTCAGAATTTAGACACAGAAGATAAGCACATTCACCTGCATGGTGACCACCTGGGGGCAACGCATAAAGCCCCCCCTCAGCTGCTGACTTCTACCAGTTAGGGGACGTCAAGGGGAGGACGTTTGACAGATGAAGCCAGTTCAGATTTACATGACTTGCTTCTGGTCACACAGATTCAAACCCAGCTTGTGCATACGTAGTATTTCATTATGCGCTGCTCATCTTATCTTCAGTTCAGTTGCTCAGTCGTGTCGGACTCTTTGTGACTGCAGCACAACAGGCCTCCCTGTCCATCACCAACTCCCGGAGTTTACCCAAACTCATGTCCATTGAGTCGGTGATGCCATCCAACCGTCTCATCCTCTGCGTCTCCTTCTCCTCCTGCCCTCAATCTTTCCCAACATCGGGGTCTTTTCAAGTGAGTCTGCCCTTTGCATCAGGTGGCCAAAGAATTGGAGTTTCAGCTTCAGCGTCAGTCCTTCCAATGAATATTCAGGACTGATTTCCTTTAGGATTGACTGGTTTGATCTCCTTGCTGTCCAAGGGACTCTCAAGAGCCTTCTCCAACACGACAGTTCAAAAGCATCAATTCTTTGGGGCTCAGTCTTCTTTATGGTCCAACTCTCACATCCATACATGACTACTGGAAAAACCATAGCTTTGACTAAACAGATATTTGTTGGCAAAGTAATGTCTCTGCTTTTTAATAAGCTGTCTAGGTTGGTCATGGCTTTTTTTCTGAGGAGCAAGCCTCTTTTAATTTCATGGCTGCAGTCACCATCTGCAGTGATTTTGGAGCCCAGGAAAGTAAAATCTGTCACTGTTTCCACTGTTTCCCCATCTATTTGCCATAAAGTGATGGGACCAGATGCCATGATCTTAGTTTTCTGAATGTTGAGTTTTAAGCCAACTTTTTCATCTTTTCTTAATACTTTCAAATATGTCAGCTCACTCCTGGTTTTTACAGTCCGGTAAAGTCAGCTGTTTGGGTATTAATTGTTCCTGTCCTCTGCCTAGGACTTCCTGGGTAGCGCAGTGGTAAAGAATCCACTGGTCAATGCAAGACACTCAGGTTCTGTTCCTGGGTCAGAAAGATTCCCTGGAGATGGAAGTGGAAATGGCAACCCACCTCAGTATTCTTGCCTGGAAAATACCATGGACAGAGGAGCCTGGAAGGCTATAGTCCATGGGGTCTCAAAGTGTCAAACATGACTGAGTAAGTATGTGCATCATCTGCCTTGGGAAATAAGCACTAAAAGAGGAAATAATGGTCTTGAATTTTACCTACAACTGTCAAGTTGCTCTAGGACTAGAAATTAGATTTCCTGACTTGGAGCAGTCTTCTGAAAGTAAACAATTAATAACTCCCCATTTCTCGGCAACTAGGGTGGGAAAATTCTGGTTTCTAAATCTTTTGCTGGACTCCCAAAGAAGGCAGGAGTTAAGTATCCAGTCCCCTTGCCTCTGCATCTAACATTTATTTGCTGTTTCAGGCACAGTGGAAGCTCAGGTGCTTGATATCCTACTCAATTGAGCTCTTCACCTATAAATAAGAGAGTTGTTGTTCAGCTGCTCAGTTGTGTCTGACTGTTTGCGACCACATGGACTGCAGCATCCCTGGTTTTCCTGTCCTTCACCATCTCCTGGAATTTGCCCTAACTTATATCCATTGAGTTGGTGATGCCATCAAGCCATCTCATCCTGTCGTCCCCTTCTCCTGCCTTCAGTGTTTCCCAGCATCAAGGTATTTTCCAACGAGTAGGCTCTTCATATCAGATGGCCAAAGTATTGGAGTTTCAGCTTCAGCATCAGTCCTTTCAATGAGTATTCAGTACTGATTTCCTTTAGGATGGACTGGTTGGATCTCTTTGCAGTCCAAGAGACTCTCAAGAGCCTTCTCCAAAACCACAGCTCAAAGTATCAATTCTTCAGCACTCAGTCTTCTTTATGGTCCAAATCTCACATCCATGCATGACTACTGGAAAAACCACTACTTTGACTATATGGACCCTTGTCAGCAAAGTAATGTCTTTGCTTTTTAATACGCTGTCTAGGTTTAACATAGCTTTTCTTCCAAGGAGCAAGTGTCTTTTAATTTCATGGCTGCGGTCACCATCTGCAGTGATTTTGGAGCCCAGGAAAGTAAAATCTGTCACTGTTTCCCATTGCTTCCCCATCTATTTGCCATGAAGTGATGGGACTGGATGCCATGATCTTCATTTTTTGAATGTTGAGTTTTAAGCCAGCTTTTTCACTCTCCTTTAAAAAAAAAATTGAATTGTGGTGACATTTATTCTGATAACAGATCAGGTCTCCACTCACCTGGCCCTGAGCGAGACCCTGAGTAGGATAAAGCCCAGGTCTGGGTGGTGTGGAGTAGGAACCTCACCCACCCGCAAATTCACTCTCCTCTTTCACCTTCATCAAGAGGCTCTTTAGTTCCTCCTACTCAATTAACCAATAGTTTTTAAACCATTTATCAGGATTTGTATTATGAAAATTTTTCCATTTTGACAAGAATTTGTGAACTATTCAGATCCTCAGCCCATTTTTTAATCAGGTAATTTTCTGTTATTAAGTTGTATGATTTCTATAAATATTTTGGGTAAACGCCTTATCAGATATATGATTAGCAAATATTTTCTCCCATTCTATAGGTTTCCTTTTCATTTCGTTGATGGCTTCCTTTGCTGTCCAGAGCTTTTTAGCTTGTAATCCCACTTGTTTATTTTTGTTTTGTTGCCTTTATTTTTTGCTGTCAGATTCAAAAACTTCCTTGTCAAGACTGCTGTTAAGGAGCTTACTGCCTATGTTTTCTTCTAAAATTTGTGAGGTTTCACGTCTTCCCTTCAAGTCTTTAATCCATTTTGAGCTATTTTGTGTATAAGAGTCTAGTTTCATTCTTTTGGGTGTAGCTGTTTAGTTTTATTATCACCATTTGTTGAAGACATTACCCTTTCCCTATTGTAATAAATTAATTGACCAAACAAGTGTGGTTTTATTTCTAGCCTCTCTATTCTGTCCCATTGATTTATGTGTTTGTTTTTGTGCCATTATGATATTGTTTGGACTACTATAGCTTTGTAATATAGTTTGAAATCATGGACAAAAATAACATTTAACCAATTATCTGGGCACATCATGACTCAATCAGTAATTATACATGAAAATACAAAGACTCATTGATTCAAAAATCTGTTTCTTTAATTTGTTCTGAGAAAATCTTTCAAAAAAAAAGAAACCATATGTATATATGTTTACAGAAACATTATAAGTTCAAAAAACTGCAAAGGATTAGAGAGTGATTGTTAATGGAAGTGGGTTTCTTTTTGAGGTGATGAAAATGTTCTAAAGTTAGGTAGTGATGATGGTCACCAAACTATGAATATACTGAAACAACTGAATTGTACACTGTAAAAAGGCAAATTTTATGGTATATGAGTTATGTCTCAATAAAGATGTTATAGTACTATAGGCAATCTAAATATCAAATAAGTAAAATTTCTTATATTATCTCTGTAGTCCACTAGGTTCCTCTCTCCATGGAATTCTCCAGGCAAGAATACTGGAGTGGGTTGCCATTTCCTTCTCCAGGGGATCTTCTTGACCAACCCAGGGATCAAACCCTTGGCTCCTGCATTGGCAGGCAAATTCTTTATCATCTGAGCCACTAGGGGAGTTTATTTTATCTCAGAAATAGCAAATAGCTCCATTTATTGAGTGTTTATCCTTCCCTGGTGGCTCAGACCATAAAGAATTTGCCTGCAATGCAGGAGTTTGATCCCTGGGTTGGGAAGATCCCCTGGAGAAGGAAATGGCAACCCATTCCAGTAAAGAATCTGCCTGCAATGCAGGAGACATTGAACCCAACCCAGGTTCAACTCCTGGGTTGGGAAGATCCCCTGGAGAAGGAAATGGCAACTCCCTCCAGTATTCTTGCCTGGTGAATTCTGTGAACAGAGGAGCCAGGTGGGCTACAGTCCATGGGGTTGCAAAGAGTCAGACACAACTGAGTGACTAAATTTCACTTTCAATTTTCATTGAGTGCTTACTCTATGCAAGGCATTATTCTGAACACTTTACACATACTAATTCGGTGGTTTTTCAAAGTGTGGTCCTTGATCTAGTAGCACCTGGAATACAAATTCAGGCCCCCCACCCTGTCCTACTGAATCAGATTTCTGAGGCCAAGGCCTAAGACACAGTATTTTAATAAGCCTTCTTATTAAAGAAGTATGATTCTGCAACATGGTCAAGGTTGAGTGTTTTAACTTGTTGTTTAATACTCAGAGTAAACCCATAAGGTGGGCAATATTATTATCTCCATTTGATAGATAGTAGTGGAATGTCTGCAGTCATAAAAATTAGAAAATCTAAGATTGAAGAAATATGGAATTCTGATGGCTAGAGCATGATTATGTACATACTGTATGTACACATAGCAGCCCTATATGCAATATATGTATTTTATATGTATTTTTGTATGTATATATAAAATAGAAACACAAGCACACCTTGGAAAGAAGTTGAGAATTGAAAATAGTTAATGTGGTTGGGTAGGAGATCTTGTGTGTCATTTCAGTACTTGCATAGTTTCAACAAAGTTTTGTTTGTGTTTCAGGAACAGCCCTGCTGAATTGAAAAGTACTTTCACAGAAGAACCACTGAGACTACTATATACAAAATAGATAACAACAATGACCTACTGTAAAGCACAAGGAACTGTACTCAATATTTTTTATTAATCTATACAAATATAGATTATGTATATGTATATATGTATTGATTAATCACTGTGATATACACCTGAAACTAACATGACATTGTAAATCAATTATACTTCAATTGAAAATGCAAATTAGAACCATTAGAGGATCTCATACATTCCATTAACATTTTTGTTAGTTATATATATTGTAGTATTGCTGAATCTTTAATCAGAGCTATTTAGGCCTTTAAAAACTTGAATTTCCACATTTGAAAATGGAGAAAATATCAATATGCTACTCAGTTTTGAGAATCTACTGAAACAATGTATGTATAAGTAGATTATAATTTATTGTGAGCTTCACAAGTGAATGATGTTTTTAAATGATTCTTGGGTATATTATTTGTGATTTCTATATTAATAGTGGAATAGGTTTTTTGTGTGTTGTTTTTTTTTTTTTAAAAAAAGAGCCGCTGAGCAGTGCCTGGAGGGGGCAAGCAGGAGAAGTTCCAACAACATTAGAGAGGTGGGAAGGTCCAGCCTGGGGTGGGGGTGCTATGGAGGACCAGTCGGACCAGGAAGTGAAGAGCTAAATGGGGACAATCTGGGGCCAGTTTACAAAGTGTCTTCAGGTGCCAGTCAGAAGTATTCAGGCTTTGTCTCCAAGACAACATGGAGCCCTGGAAGTTTCTATGAATGATAGATATATTAGACGTGGCACTTTAGAAAATTGAGACTGCCAGTCATTTGTTGAGAAGAGCAGCTAGAAGACTAGGTAAGGTGCTATTGCAATTATCTAGGCATGAGAAGGAAAGAAGGAGGTAGGACCTTTTGAAGGTAGAGTCTATAGATTAATAGAAATATTGTTGGGTGCCTTTCTCCTGAGCTCCCTTCCCTTTCTCATTTCTATTTCCCAGCTTCTCAGAGTAGTTCCCTGCATTCCTGTGACCACAAGTCTAGAATCTCCTCTGCATATGAATCTGAAAACACAATGTCACTTTTCCCAAGAAAAGTTATATCACTAGTTCTATAAAATCAGATAACATCACCACCACCACCCATGCCAACACCACCTTAAAACACATTAATGAGGCTCCATGCCTGGTTAAAATCCAAACTCCCTTGTTTTATAAGGTTCTTTTTGACCAGCCTTCACCTGCCTCCCAGGCTCTTCCTCTTTGGTATTTCCCCGTTACTTCCATTCTTTAGCTACATTGTGCTCACTCACTCAGTTGTTTTGGATTCTTTGCAACCCCCTGGACTGCAGCCCTTCAGGCTCCTCTGTCCATGGGATTTTTCAGGCAAGAACACTGGAGTGGGTGCCATTTCTTCCTCCAGGGAATCTTTCTGACCCAGGAATGGAACCGGTGTCTCCTGCATTGGCAGGTGTATTCTTTACCACTGAGCTACCGGGAAAGCCCTTAGCTACACTGAGCACGTTTCAATTCCTCTCAGGCTATTGGACAAGCTGGTCACTGCCCAGCTCATCCTTTTCTTGACCTACTCCAGCTCATCCTTCATATCTGACCTTAAAAATCATTTCCTCCACTGAACCTTTCCTGACCTCCAGTCTAGATTAGGTGACCTTGCTCTGTGCTCGAAGATTTCTTCCATCATAGTGCCTACTACTTCCTCTATTATAATACCTGACACACTATTCTGTCACTGCCTGTTTGCCCCTCCATAGTCATCTGTGAGCTCCTGAAGTCGGGACTGTGCCTGCCACAAAGTTGGGGCTTAATCAATATTAGCGGGAATGAATGTTCATTCCTGGACTGTGGTGAGGCCTGCACCCATTAGCATTATCATTCTCAGTAACATGAGTTGAACAATCAGACTGGAAGGAGCTGGGATCTGGAATTATTAGACAGGGCGCACTGAGATGGGGCAGATTCTGGGGGATATTGTCATTGCAGATGCTGGAAGGAAGTCCAGACCAGGCTGGCAGCAGATAAAAGAATCAGTCTATTAAAGCAGTCAAAATCAGGAAGATATTCTAACAAGAGGGCACTGGAACAAGTTTGGAAATCCAAGCAGGCAAGTGGAAGTAATAGATACCACTTATTGAGCAGTCACTATTTGTTGGACACTGCCTATAACTCCATTTTTTCCCCTTCTTTATTGAGGAATATTTGACAAATAAAATCTGTATATATTTTTACAAAATGATATTTTGATATATGTATATATCAATGTATGTATACACAATCAAGTTAACAATGTATCTATCACCTTACATAGTTACCCTTCCTTTTTTTTTTTTTTTTGTTAGAACAATAAAGATCTACTCTCATAGCAAATTTCAAGTACACAAAACAGTACTTTTTTTTTCAAATGTTTATTGATTTGGTTGCCTCCAGGGTCTTAGGTAAGGCACTCAGGATCTTCGTTATGGCATGCAAGCTGTTTAGTTGTAGCATGTGGGATCTAATTCCCTGACCAGGGATGGATCCTGGGCTCCTGCGTTGGAGTTTTGCTTCCTGCATTGGAGCTTGGAGTCTTAACCACTGGACCACCAGGGAAGTCCCACAAAACAGTACTTTTAACTACAGTCACCATGCTGTACATTAGTAAGATGGCCAGAACTTACATCCTTCATATCTGAAACTCTGTACCCTTTGATCAACATTTCCCCTCCCTCCCCAAACCACGTTCTATTCTTTGAGTCTAAGTGTTTATCTTTTTTGGATTCCATATATAAGTGAAATCATGCAGTATTTGTCTTTCTGTATCTGGTTTATTTCACTTAGCATAACACCCATCAGTGTTATCCATACTGTCACAAATGATAAGATTTCTTTCTTTTAGAGATGGACAATAGCCTTCATCCATTCATCTAACAGTGGATACTTTAGTTGTTTGCATGTCTTGACTATTGTGAAGAATGCTACAGTGAATATCTCTTCAAGACAGTGATTTCATTTCCTTCGGCTATATATCCAGAAAAGGGGTTGCTGAATAATATGGTATTTCTAGTTTTAATTTTTTGAGGAACTCCATATTGTTTTTCATAATAGTTGTACCAGTTTTTTTTATAACTTCATATACATAATCCTTAAACCAAGTGTATGAGGTAGGTATTACCATCCACATTTTACAGTTAAGACTGAGAGTTAGTGCTGGAATTCAATAATAGTTCTTCTTGGACCTGTGCTCTTTTCTCTACATTAGTGCTTCCCCAACTTTAATGTACATTAAATGACCTGGGAGGCCTTGTAAAACTGCAGATTCTGCAGAAAGGTAACTCAGGCCTGGGTTGGGGCCTGAGATTCTGTAGTCCTAACAAACTCCCACTGATGAAAATATATCAGTCCATTGGATCATACTTTCAGTCATAAGACTGCACGGTACTTAACTTTTTTCTAAAGGGGTTAAGAAACACCCAGGTCACAGAGCTAACCCATAAGCCAGGGTTTTTGACCATAGACCTCTCTGGTGTCAAAACTGATGCTGAGGGCTTCCCTGGTGGCTCAGTGGAAAGAATCTGCCTGCCAGAGTTGATCCCTGGAGCAGGAGGACCCCTGGAGAAAGAAATGGCAACCCACTTTAGTATTCTTGCCTGGGAAATCCCATGCACAGAGGAGGTTGGCAGGTTAACCTCCATGGGGTTGCAAAGAGTTGAACACAACGTAGCGACTAAACAGTAACAACAACATATTCCCACTTGGCAAGGATGTGTCAGCCCATGGATCATAGTTTGAGTCATAAGACTCTGCACAATGCTTCACTTTTTCTTTCTTAAAGAGGTTAAATAACTCACCTAGGTAACACAACTAGTCCAAAGCTAGGGTTATTGACCACAGGCCTATTTGATGTCAAAACCTATGCTTTTAATGATTAAGATACGCTGGTGAGTATGTGTGTGCTCAGCCATAACCAACTTTTTGAGACCCCATGGACTGCAGCCTGCCGGGCTCCTCTGTCTGTGGGATTTTCCAGGCAAAAATGGAGTGGGTTGCCATTTCCTTCTCCAGGGGATCTTCCTGACCCAAGGATGGAACCCAAGTCTCTTCCAGCTCCTCCACTGGCAGGCAGATTCTTTACCACTAGCACCACCTGGGAAGCCCTTTAAGATATGCTATCTCCTTCTATCTTCAGGAAACAGGACCCCTAGCTTTGATCTGGGACTTAAGGGGGGAAATCTAATCCCTGAGAAGTAGACAAGCACCAGTGAAACTAACAGGGTTACCAAGACAGAGCCTTTGCCAGAGGGAACGAAACCAGGGCTCAGTTACCAGTGTGGGGCACAGGGTGGGGCCCAAGTCTCAGGAACAAGATAGAAGCTGAGCTCCCAGAGCTCAGAGGGAAGAACACAGGGGGAAGGATGACTTGATCGTGACACTCCAAACGTGGGCAATAGCTTGTTCTACCTCTCCTGCCTGGAGCCTGAAATGGAGCCAGAGCCTGGAGCAGGACAGATCCTGCCTATGAGACAAGGTCACACGGGAGAGGGGAAAAAGATCACAGGGACGGGAGCCACATCACCTTCACATTCTCCTCCCTGGGATCCTCGGCATGGCCTAGAGAAGCTAGGCCTCCCTAGGGCTCACCAGCATCCTTTGGAACTGCTGACCACATCCCCTGCATGCTCCCTTTCCACCTTCTCTTGATTTCAAGCCTTCTTCCCACCTCGATCCCCTACATGCAAACTCCCTGTTTAAACAACAGGATGTTTCAATATTTTAGATCCTTATCCTATGGACCTTGTTCTTCCAGGATTCATAAAAATGACCTTAAATTTTTCTTTTTCCATCACCTTAAATTTTGCCTTGCTCCCTTTGAATGGCCAGGGTATAGGTGTCTGGGAAGGGGCAGAAGCCGGGGATGCTTAGTATTGGCTCAGTCTGGGGTGTTTGGTGGGGAATGGGGGGCCCGCAGGAGTAGCACAGAGCAGGGCGAGAATAGGTGTAGAGTAGTTCGGATGCCTCTGGGCTTATATTTTCACAGCAGGAATCCAGCCATCCATGCCACACCAGCTGTCGGATCAAGGCTACATCAGAGTCATCAACTATATTAGGATCTTGGTTAGAACTTTTGATTGGCTTCTGGCTAGAGGTCATTTCAGAACTTCCACAACAAAGGACAGGTACAAGTGTGACCTAAAGGATAGGTTACAGATCCCCCAAACAGAAAAACAACCAGATAAATTTCTGAGCATGAAAAATGTGACAATTCAGAATTGGCTTTGCAAAATAAATGATCAGACATCATTATATCATTGCTACAGTTGTAGGGGGAGAAAATCTCTTTTTTACAGCAGAGACAGATATAGCCTCTGCTGTATTAGGAAATTTCTCATGACCTCAAAGTCCACCTGGACTCCTGCACTTCTGCCCCCAGGTGGAGTTCCTCTGTACAGTGGCCCCTCTTCCAAGAGGAGGATATCCAGGGGCAAGGATGAGCTGAGGCAGAAAGGGGATGTTTGTTGGCATCTGTTACACATCCTCCTGAGCCTCTTGGATTCATTTTTTAATTCATTTTGGTTCTTTTTTTTTTTTTTTCCAAGCCAAACTGTATCCAGCTTTATTAAAGATACTTTTCATAAACAATCATGGTATTTCAGGCAGGACACGGGCAGACAATCGTTAACAGTATACAACTTTCAAACTCCCTTTTTCAATGGACTACCAAAATCAGAATGCCACTATAAAACCCAATGAAATCTTCATGTGATGCTCTGAACAGGGAAAGTTTAGAGTGAGGGTTGACATTTCACATTTAGCATGTTGTTTAACAACTTTTCACAAGCCGACCCTGACTTTCAGGAAATGGAAATGGAAATGGCAGAAGTACCACTCTGAGGAGCCACAGTCTAAAAAAGGAACCGCTGCTCTTTTGAAGGACGCCATCTCAATGGTGACACTAGGAAGTCCAGATTGCCTGACATACTGGTCATCAATTTTGGAGGGGCGCGGGGTTCAGGTTACAACAGGTCTCTGGGTTTAGGGGAGTCAAGTCTATGCTGAGGTGGAGGGGGAGAGAGGACATAAAAACTAAATTTTAGTTTCTCCATACCACAAGGCGTTTGTGCCCAGGTGGCTAATGTGTGTCAACATCAAGGAATCCCTCCTTCCTGGGAACCAAGAGGAAGTCTCTCAAAACTAGACGGGAAAGGTATTTTTCCCCCACGTCAATTTAGCTTCGGAGACATTCTGTTAGTGACGTGCCCTTCCCCCAAAAAACAACAATGAAGTGTTCTGTGTGCTAACAACATAGCTTAAAAAAAAAAAAAGTAAAACAAAATTCTGCATTTTTATAAAACTTGATAAAAAATAGTATTTCAAACTGTACAGTCACCAGAAGTACACAGTTATCAAAAATGCACACACTTCACTTGGCATCTCCAGCACCTTCAGCTTTCTGTGCCTGGTCTGTTTTGGCATCTCCATTTTCTGCAGGGTTATTCCCATCCTTGCCAGCATCAGCTTTCCCCTTTTTCCCTTTGGGTACCTTCTCTCCCTTCTTTGCAGGGGCCTTTTTAGGCTTGGGCTCTGGCTTTGGAGGAGCAGGTTTAGCAGATAACCTTGCAGATCTTCTCTGTGGTTCGTCCTTCACCTTGGCTTTATCTCCTTTAGCATCCCCTTCAGCCTTTCTCTTGGGCATGGTGGCTGCGGCGGCGGGACGTAGGCGCTGGACACGGGGATGCAGTGGCGCGCGGGCTTTAAGTCGGTCCAGGGGTCGCTCTCGCCTCTTCTTCACACTGCTCCCATTTTGGTTCTTTTTTGAGAGTTTATTACTGTTTAGCCTCTAGAGACTCTGGTACTCATTCAAAATGCAAGTTACTTGAGGAGGGACCCCTGGAATCATCCATGACCTAAGGAATCTCCAAAACTACAAACATTTCATTTTTTTATATCCCAGTAAAAGAAAAATCCCCAAACGTGTATTTTACACACATAGATAAAAGTATATCTGGATGGATACACTCCAACTATTAACGATGATTGCCTTTGCAGAATGGGACTGTGAATAGTGGAAGAAGCTTTACCTCGCTTGCCTGGTAGAAGATTTATTGTTTGTATTTTTGAAGTATTAATAACAAGCATACTTTTATAATATGGGAGGAGGGAAAAAAACAGGGAGAGAGGGAGGAAGAAATGAGAATGATTTGAGAGACAGAAGAAAAGTAGAAAGACAAAAAAAAGAGGGAGGGAAAGAGGGAGGGAGGAAGGAAGGAAAGGAGAGAAAGAGAGAGATTAAAAAAAAAAAAAAAACAGGAACAGAAAGAAAGAAAGGCCTCCTCCACTCTCTCCCTGAATAAGATCCAGGGAATCTCATCTATGTCCCTTATTCTGCAGGAGCAATTGGAGCCCTCATAGGAACAGAGAACAGCAGCTGTTCACCCTCTTTGGCACATTATTCATCATGCATTTATTTTATTTAGATTCATCAGAGTTGAAAGAGCTCAAGATAAAAATATACATAATCACTTCTGGCCGTTTAAAATATCAAAACAATGAACAATATTTAGAGAGACCAGAGGCAAGAGGGAGGACAAGGGGAAAACAAAAAAAGAATATATTGGGCAAGAAAGAAGCAGTGGTTGCAAGTAAATATCGGCAAATAGCAGTCAGCCTAAAGATCCTGGAGGTTGCTGCTCCCTGTCAAGCTAGGACAACCTTGTTCCCTGGAGGCTGGGCCCAAAAGGTCAACATAGGAGCCTTTGTCTCCCTTATTTCCCCCAGATGCACACAGCTGTGCACAGTGGCTGTGGAAGGGGTTGCTCAAGACCCAGCCCTTTCAGGACCCATGTCCAGCTCACTGATGATATGCAGGAACCTTCCCTAACGGTCCTCGCCTCTCCCTGCCCTGCCTCTGCATTCCCACATTTGGAGACTCAAAACTTCAGCTATTTCACCCATGTTAAGTGTTGCCACTCTGGACCTGTGATCACGTGGGCCGTGTGTTCATTGATCTGAAAACTCTTTGAGGACGAAGGAGCCTCTGACTTGCCTCTTTCCCCCTCAGAGCCTAGGTGCTGCCTGGTCCAGAGCGTGTGCAGTGACCTTCCTGTCCTCTTCCCGCCACCTCTCCAGGCTCTTCTCCAGTGACAGTGGAGAAGGCAGGAGGACCCTGGTTAGCAGATGACCATGCAGGCATGCAGGCATGTCTGTCTAATTCTAGCCAAGGGCACGGGGGGAAGGACAGAGCCTAGGGACCTGTGGCCTCTCTGCTAAGAGGACAGAGGGCTAAGAATAGGACTAGAGATTAGGGAGGGATTGGAACTGCATTGTTATCTCACAGGAATGGCGTTTGTTCTGGAGCGTTTTTTTTCCAAGCTCTTCTATGAGCCACCCCACCCTCTCCTCTGCCCAGTATCTGTAGAAGCACCCACCACAGGTCTCTCACCACTTCTCTTTCCATCTGCTCTGCTCTGCGAAAGTGAAATCGCTCAGTCGTGTCGAGCCTTTGTGACCCCATGGACTATAGCCTATCAGGTTCCTTCGTCCATGGGATTTTCCAGGCAAGAATACTGGAGTGAGTTGCCATTTCCTTCTCCAGGAGATCTTCCCAACCCAGGGATAAACCCGGGTCTCCCGCATTGTAGGCAGACGCTTTACCGTCTGAGCCACCAATGCCGATCGATCCATTCCTGGCCCCTCCTCCTGTCCCTGGTTCCTCTCCAGCCCCATCCTAATTCCTTATCATAAATTAAATTCCTGCCTCTTCACCTATTTTCCCTCTTTCTCTGCCTGGATCCGCTTCTTTCCACCCCTTCCCATTCATCCTTTTTCCCCACCTTTGTCTCCCACCTGGCCCCTTTGCCCACCACCTCTCCGCCTAAGCTTCCCACACTCTTCAGCTTTGAGCACCAGGTTTTGCAGGCTGCTGGCCTTTGTCTCCCCTCTCCTAACTTTTTTGGACCAGTGTTTTGTCCACTTTTCCCTCTGTCCTGTGTCCCCTGTCTCGAAGCTGAACTGGACAAGCACAAGTGGCAGAGGCTGAGGTGGGCTGACAGCCTCCACTCTCCTAACAGCTAGAAGCCATCAGCACCAGACACCAGGCAAAGGGACACCTCTGAGAACAAGACCCAGGACATGCAGGCCATAGGAGACACCTCCCCGAACTCAGTCACAGCTATTCTTAGGAACACAGTACCACAAAAGGGCCTTTTGTTTTGTATCACCCTCCCCCCCACCCGCAACATACACAAGGAGCTGCTCTTGGCAGAGGCTGTAATCTCAGAGAAAAGGGGCCCAGGCACGGGAGGCTGGGCTGGAAACTCTGCCCCCTGCTCTGACTTCTCAGAGCCACGAGGCTCTGCCCTTGAGACAAGGTCACCTCCCACCACAGCGCACAGACACGCAGCTCTGCCGCTCTCTCTGCAGTCTGAAACACCGACAGAGCTGAACCTCATCTCTGCCACCTCACCCCTTACTCCTCCGTTGCCCACGCACCCTTTGCTGGCTCTTCCCCACTCCCAGCAAACCAACACCCTCCCCATCTTGCTTCCTCCCCACTCTTCCAGCTCAGTATGGGTCAGGCTCTTTTTTTTATCTAGTCAGTCCAAAGTCCCACAATAAAGTCTTCTTTCCTTGCTGCAGGTGGGAAGCTCAGACCCCAGCTCTGGTCCCTTGAGACATCAAGGAGCCTGACCAGCTCTTAATCCCTGGTCTGGTTCATGGATCTGGGGTGACCTGGCAGTCAGGTTGCCAGCGACCCCTGAAAAGCTCCCTCGGGAAGAAACAGCAGCCAGCTCCCTAGCTCCTTTGTTGCAAATCAGACCCAGGGAGGTTGCTCACCACCCTCCCCAACGGCAAGAAGCACCTTCCTGAGGTGTGTGTGCCTCTTTGTGTTCTTAATGAGTTTCTAATATTTGGATAGAAGTTTCGGGTCTATGTAACAGAGACAGGAATCAAAGTCCTGCACTGAAACCCAGGCTTGCAAACCCAGCAGCAGGAATGCTGCCCAGCATTGCACAGTGGGCAGAGAAAGAAGGACTGGCCTCCTGCTCACATCCTCTCAACGCCAGTGAGAGCCCTGCTCCCCGAGACCAGCCATTATTATCCCACAGTAGGTTACGGGTTCAGACAGGCAGGGGTATCTGTATTGTCAAAGCAGGAACATCGTCCTTCCAGGTGAAATAAAAATTCTGAGGCATAAGCAAGCAGAAGCAGCTGAGTCATGGGTACTACTCATGTTTTCAGATCACTCTGTAGAGCTCCACTTCTGCCCTCCAGCCCAGGGCTGGTCCTCACACCATGGAACACAGGAGGCCCAGACGTTTCTCAGGCCAGTCGGGGAGGGCCACGGGAGGAGTGTGTGGCTGCCCCCACGCTCCGCTGTGATCTCCCTGCGTGCATCTCTGGGGATAAGGAGTGAGCTGGCTGAGCATCCTCCCATTTGCAAGCCCACTTCATGGAGGCAGGCACCGCAACCCTCCAAGCACTCCCAAACCACCCCTCTGGCTCCCAGAAAGAGAGAAGCAAATAAAAAGAAAAACAGAACCAGAAAATGTAAAAGGGACTGGAGAATAAAACAAGGGTATATTTTATCATCCCCCTTCACAAGTACAGGATTGCCCAATTTTCAAAACAAAACACATCATGTTATTTGGCTTTCTCCCCCTTCTGGTTGCTGTCTAATCTCTCAGCTCACTGCCAAGCTCCTCAAATGCAGGGCTCACACCCACTGCCTCCACTTCCTGTCCACTCATCCTTTTCTTAATACCTCTCTGCAGCCTGGATCTGTCCTGAGACTGCAGAAGGCGCTTGCTCCAAGATAACCCGAGTTCCTCCTCTCCGCCTCCCTGACATTCAGTCTGTCTTTGGCATCTGACACCATGGCCACCTGCTCCTCTTGAAGAACTTCTTCTGGCTTCGAGGAAACTGCCCTTTTCTTGTGCTCCTTGTCTTCTCCATGCTCTCCAGTCTGACAGCCATCCCCTGAGGCAGTCGGTCTCACATACCAGCCTGCCCTGCCCACCACTCCTGTAATTCCAACTTCCTACAAGGATGCAAACCATCTTCATCAGATTCCCCATTGTTACCTCCAACTCTCTCTGTCTTCTTCCTGCTTGTCTAAAAGCCTGCTCCCTTTTGCTGCCACTCCCATACTTCCCAGGATCACACACTCATGAATCTTCCTTCCTCATTTCCTGCATCCAATCTGTCAGCAAGGCATTTGGGTTCTTCCTTAGACACTACCATGAGTAAAACAGCTAGTGGGAAACCGCTGTGTAACACAATGATCTCAACTTGGTGCCCTGTGATGACGTAGAGAGGTGAGATGGGGGGGGGGGGGGGGGAGGCAGGTGGAGGGAGGGAAATACATAATAGAGTTGATTCACTTCATTGTGCAGGAGAAACTAACACATCATTATAAAGCAATTATACTCCAATAAAAAATCAATTTTTAAAAAAGGAAATTCTTCCAGCCTCACCCTTCCAGCCTCCTTTTTGCATCTTCTCTCCCCGCTCTTCGCCTGACTTTGATGGTTATCCTATCCTCCTTTCTGGTCTCTTTGCCTCCAGCCTCTTCTCCCACAAAGGAAGAATGAGACAGGCTAGCAGCTGGGAGAGAAGCATTCCTGGTGAGTTCATCAAACAGTCTTGAGACGCTACAGATACAGCTCTGACTCTGTACCACAGGTGTTTTGCAGAGATGTATACATACCCACCCTGGAGGAGGGGATGACAACCCACTCCAGTATTCTTGTCTGGAGAATTCCATGGACAGGGGAGCCTGGCAAGCTACATCCATGGGGTCGCAAAGAGTCAGACACAACAGCAAGTAGCACATACACACACGCGCCCATGTTTGTGTAAAGTGTGCAGGCACGTGTGCTTGTGTTCACTCACCTGTGTTTACGTGGGAGTGGAGGTGGGGAGACAGGTGACGGTCCCAGGGAGGCCTGCTGAAGGGGACTTCTGACCAAAAAACACAGAGAACACTTTTCCCCCTTGGGAAGGAGTGGCTGATTTCTCAGCCTCTTGGTTCCTCATCGGATCTTACCATCCACTCCTATTAAATCCTATGGTCTGTCTATATCCTGGGCTGATTCAGGCCTGACAGCCTCAGGATCCTGCCCCAGAGATGCCTGTGATCAGAGCAGAGGGCCTCGAGTGGAGGAGTGGGGGGTCTGTGCTGGGTCTCCAGCTGGGGTCTGGTACAGAGCAGGCAGCGTGCAGGCCTCCGGGTCTAACACCAAAGTGCCCAGCAGGTGCTGCAGCAAATGGGGGCTATTCTTTGTTTCAGTGTGTGGGCTTCTCATTGCCGTGGCTTCTCTGGCTGCGGAGCTCGGGCGATAGAGCATGCAGGCTTCAGTAGTTGTGGCAAATGCGCTTAGTTGCTCCATGGCTTGTGGGATCTTCCGGGACCAGGGATCAAACCCGTGTCCCCTGCATTGGCAAGTAGATTCCTAACCACTTGACAACCAGGGAAGTCCCGGTCTTAATAGCCCCTGACTATCCCCATGTTACAGATGATGAAACTGACCCAGGGAGGTTCCATAACTGACATCAGTCACACAGCTGGGAAACAGAGGGGCTGCGTTTTAAAGTGGATCTTTGTGACCAACTCCAAAGCTTGCCAGGGTGCCCCTCGTAAACTCTCTGAGGCCTCCAGCCTGGATCCAAACTATTCACGCCCCACCAAGCCTCTCTTTCAGTTAGTTGTGCCCCTCTGAACACTCCCCAAGGGTAAGATCTACCTTTCCCAGCACCCCAAACTAAACAGGGCCAGCCTCAGCCCCTTCCTTCCAGCTGTCCACTGTCTGTCGGAAAGCAGAGGCTCTGGACAAGGGGGTGGGGGCAGGGTGCAGAGGAGCGCAAAGATTTGGAAGCCAGCAGGAAGACAAAAGAATGACAAGAAGGAGCAGCTGTTTGTAAAGGGAAACCTGAGATGGCACGAAGCTCAGGCCCTAAGCCCAGGCTCGTGTGGAGCCAGGGTAGGGGTCTCCCCAAGGTCAGGGACTCTGATGGCAGGCAGACTGGAGTGCTGGGCCCCACTCCAGGGTGGGTCCCCCCTCCCCTATGCTCAGACAACCCATGCCCCCTTCCTCTTCCTGGCCGAAGATCCCTGCCTCTTTCTGCTGCTCTCCTGCTCTCATCCCATGGGTTTGGGGGCTCCTTTCTTATTTCCCTCTTTTCACACCGAGGTCTCCTTTAACTTGCCCCGGTGCACCCCTCCTCCTCCCATTCCTGGTAGTAATTTTAGCAACTTTTCCTCTGAACTCCCGCTGGCATGCTCAGAGCAAATGGCCCCTGTTTGGACCTGACACTTGATCAGGGTGGTGACAGAGCCCAGACAAAGCAGTCACAATGCTGGGGAGGGGAGGGCAGGGGAGACAGATTACCTTCCTTCCACTCCAGGCCTTATTTGGTCTACCTTGGTGAGGCTGTCCTCCCTCCAGCCCCTCTTTATTTATAGCATTTTGCTTTGCCCTCCTTTGTCTTATCTGCTATCACTCTAACACACCCGGCACTCTCCCCACGCACCCCCACACAGGGGGCCCCTGGCCCCTCATTCCTCCCACCAGGAATGTACATGTGAGCAAAGGCACTGGCTATTAAGTTCAGGCCTGGATTTCACTTCTTCAAACAGTTGAGTAGAGCTGTGCGGAGGAAGGATCTTTATATTGGTCACTGTTACATCCTGATTGACTAAAATAATGCCTGGCAGGTTGGTGTTCAATAAACACTAGTTGAATGAAGGAGTCAGCAAAGCTGCTGTCTTCAAACTGTAGTGAGTAGAAGGAAGAGAATCCTGAGGGAGCTAGGTATAGGTGCCAGAGGGTTGGAGAAAGAGTGGGGATATTTAAGGATGTCAGACCCTCCAATCTGGCTTCAAACTGGGGCACTGAGGCAGCAAGCCTAGAAATGGGCGAGTTCTCTTCTCCCCTTCATGAGCTCTCTGAGGAGAACAGTAACACTGTAACGCCAGAAGACTTGATCCCCCCAACTCAACAGGAGGGGAATAAAGTACCATTGATTTACTAACTGTAGAAAAGGCTTCCCAGTTCCATGCCACAGACGCTGGCCCATGATGAAGATACTGGCTTTGAAATGGCTCAGCTGGCTCCCAAGCATCCTTTGTGCATCTCAGTTGCCTGCATCTGCATCTGAGCCCTGGGAACTCAGGGAGGGGCATAGATGCTTTAGCTTGGAAAGCTAGAGGGGGTGGATAAAAAGAAACTTTGCCTTTTGTCACCAGTCCCTGAGGTCCCTACCAGTGGTCCTAATCCCTCAGCACCTGGCAGGGCCTGGTCAGGACCCCCAGAATTTGCTCTGCTGAGCAGACCCTGTAGGGGCTGCCTCAGCGGCTGCACACCTTGGCACCTGGGAGCTGCGGCCGCACTGGCTGCACGGCCCCTGCGTTTCATGGTCGGCCTCCCACTTGCTGGCTCCTGCCCAACTAATGCTGCCCAGACTGCGTCGTGGTTACCAGGCAGCCCCCACCGAGGCCCCCACCTGGATTGCCCTTCCCCGCTGCACCCACCGCACCCTCAAAGTGCACCTGCGCCCCATCCCTCTGCCTGCAGCTCTCCTTCCAAGCGGACAGTAATCAGATGGATCAGTCCGCATGCGCTGAAGAGCTGTGACTGGGAAGGAGGGGGAGCATCAAACCAAACCACGCAGTGGTTGCCTGGACACGGAGCCAGTGAAGCTTAAACACGGGAGGAGCATGGCATCGGCTATGTTCTGTGCTCACAGGCTGAGCCCCAACTCCCGTTGCTCCCCTCCTCTGCGGCTGCTCCTCAGGCCCTCGGGAAAGTGGGAGATCTTTCCAGTCACTCTACCCTGCTTGCCTGAACACCAATCTCATCAGATCTGGAGAGAGGTCACCCCTAGAGAACACAAGTGGGGTGCAGGCAGGCACAGCCCCTCCTAGATCACAGCAGCTGTGTTGTCTAGGCCCTGAGGTGGGGCAGTTAGTGCCTGTGGTCAGGGCTAGGAAAACAGGCAAAAGCCTCCAACCCAGGACCATCCGGAGCCAGCCTTCCGCATACAGTGGGTCCTGGGCTGTTCGGCCCCCCCAGTCCTCCTTCTCAGGCTCCTTCCCCAGGCTGGGCTCCAGCCCCATCTCCTGAGCTGCTCCCCACCCTCCTTGAATCTTGCTGCCCTGACTGGCTGTATGATCTCAGAGAAGGCTTTTCCTCTCCCCATGAAGTGAAGGGCTTGGACCCATCACTAGGGCCTGTCTGGCTCTGAGGCTCGGTGACCTCACACACTGCCTGGCCGTCCAAGGAAATCAGTGCCTGAGCCAGAGGCCCCATCTCTAAGCTCCCTGGTTGTACGTCTTGCCGTTTGGCTGGGACGCCTCCTCCCAGCTGCCCCCACCTAGCCCCTACCCTGGGTCCAACTCTGCTCTGGGGTGGCTGACTCTCAGCCCCATCTCATCTCACAGCTGGGTGCAGGACCCAGGCCAGGGAGCAGGAAGGACACTATGCAAGGGACCAGGCTGGTCCTGGGGGCAGGGGCCCCGAGGGCAGAAGTCCAGGAGGGCAGGGAGGGCCTGCCTGAGGTCATGGTGGTCGTGGTCAGTTCCCCCTCCCACCAGCTGTGGAATGTGAGGCCTGGCCTGGGAGATATTTTGGCTGTACTTGGAGCCCTCCCCGCCCCCTGGAATCAGACCCTGCTCACTCCATGCCATAACAATGACGACCACTTCCAATTGTTTCCTAGCTGGAGGGGGGGGAGGGGAGCATGGTTTGGGAAAGGAGGGGGGAGCCTGGGGGAAATGCTTCTAGTGACAACAGTCCTTTCTAAATCCGGCTGGGGACTGGGTGCAGGTGGGGGTGGGGGCGCCCTGCTTCCCCATATATACAGCCCCCGCCTGTCCAGGTCGGCTCCACAGCTCTCTCCTGCGCTCCAGTCTTCTCTCCTTGCTGCTCTCAGGTAGGGGCTGGGAGCTGGCGGCCCTCCTCTGGGATAAGGGGCCCAGGTTTAAGAAGGGGCTCCTCTAGGAACAGCACCCTGCATTCAGGGCTTCATGCACAGTGTCAGGTCCGGTCACTGAAAACACATGGGCAGGGCTAGACGTGTGTGTACACAGGGGAGTGGGGGGCTCATGTGTTACAGCGGGAGGTGTCTGTGTCTGACCGAGCATGTGCGACCAGAGGGGTATGTGTGTGTGTGTGTGTGTGTGTGTGTGTGTGTGTGTGTGTGTGTCTGAATGTTTGGTGAGGGAGGCTATGGGCCTCACTGCCTGAGACACAGAAATATCAACTGGGAGACGAGTTTATGATCAGGCCCGAGGACAAGTAGGAAGCGGCAAGAGGACGGCAGAGAACAATTATTTAAGAAGTTTGTGCATAAAAGCTAGTTCTGTGAGGTTTGCACTGGGTAGCTACCCATATTCACACTCACAGAATGGCTCGTGTGCGCAGCTGGGAGTCGAGCCCGTGGGAGTATGTTTGCCCCCCGCAAAAGTTGCTCCCGGGCACAGGAATATGGTGTCCTGTGTTCGTACCCTTGACAAGGTCTCTGTGCTGGGCACAGACTGAATGTACAGCTTGCCACATGTCTGTTGTGGAGCGCATTCAGCTGTGCCATGGGTGTGTCTATGAGAACATGCCCACGGGGGCTCCTCTTTGACAACGTCCACCACAACTGACCATAGAATGGGGACAGGATGGATGAGAACTGGCTCCGGAGTCATGAGACTTGGGTTCCAAGTCCTGGCTCCACCACTTACTGTGATGTGTTTTTGGACAAGCAAGCTCATGAACCTAGATTTCCTCCTCTGTAGAATGGGGTGAGGACTAAGGAAGAGGACGGGGCATAAAAATGCTCTGTAGGCTGGGAAGCCCCAACCGTGTGACCACTGGTTGTATGTCAGGTGGCTCAAAAAGGCAAGCTTCACTAGATGGGGGGGCCAGGGCAGGGCCATTGGCCAGGAGTGTGGAGTGAGGGGCTCACGGAGGTGACATCAAGAACCCGGGTGGGAAAAGTGAGGGAGAGAGCAGGACCAGAGAGGCCCACCACCACCACCCACCCCTGTTCAGGCCTTGGGGTGGAGGGGTGCTGAAGGGTGGGGCCAGGGTGAGGCAGGGACACAGCCCTGACCAACCTTCCTTCTCTCCAGGCCCCTGCCACCTTGAGCCCCTTTCCTCTCGAAGGCACGTTCGAGAAGCCAAGGTAAGGAGAGCCGAAGAACGGGTGGAGGGATCTGGGAAGGCACACAACTCTAGTTTCTGCCTCGCCTTAGGGGGCATGGCCAGGAGTTCTTACCTGTGACTAGTGAAGGAGTCAGGTGGTGAAGAGGTTCAGAGATGTGTGTAGTGTGCATAGTTAGCTTCCTGCTCCCAGAAGACCAGGGCACTCTGCCCTCCACTAGGAGGGCCCCAGGCTGGACCACGTTAGCCTCCGCCTCTGCCCTGATAGATTTGCGAGGGCTAGGAGATGAGCTGAAGGAATGAGGGACTCTCGGTGACCCCTCCTGACCCATGAGCACTGTGCTAGGCTCTGGGGCTCCTGCTGCAGGGGAGAAGAGTGGAGGGAAGCGCAGTCAGCTCCTTCTCCCTCCCTTTGCAGCCGCAGCCATGGTGGACGCGGAGATGGCCGCGTTTGGGGAGGCCGCCCCCTATCTGCGCAAGTCAGAGAAGGAGCGGCTGGAAGCCCAGACCAGGCCTTTCGACCTCAAGAAGGACGTCTTTGTGCCTGATGACAAAGAGGAGTTCGTCAAGGCCACGATTTTGTCTCGAGAGGGTGGCAAAGTCACCGCCGAGACGGAGCATGGCAAGGTGGGTGGCGGGGCCAGCGTGAGAGGCCACCCTGGATGCCCCTCACGCCTGGGGTGCCTGGAGGCGGGTGCCACCAGGATGCACCCCACAGAGTTCTGGTTCTCCCTTCCTCTGGGTAGGGACCTACTCTCTCCAAATAGCCCTTCTCATCCCCAACATCCCGTCTATCTTTTCTGAGACTCTGGATTCTTTTCTCATGAACATGTTTCTCCTATAACCTGCCTAACTCCCATCCCTGTCCGTGGGCTGTTGCAGACAGTGACTGTGAAGGAGGACCAGGTGTTGCAGCAAAACCCACCCAAGTTCGACAAGATCGAGGACATGGCCATGCTGACCTTCCTGCACGAGCCTGCAGTGCTCTACAACCTCAAGGAGCGCTACGCCTCCTGGATGATCTATGTGAGTGCAGCGCCGGACAGCCCTCTGAATCTAGTGGCTTCCTGCTCCGTGTATGTCCACCTCCTGGAGCCCAGCGTGTCTGTCCTTTGTGCCCAGGCAGTACTTCACTCTGTCCTAATCCTTACATCTTTGTGTGTGCTAAGCTGCTTCAGTCATGTCCGACTCTTTGTGAGCCTACGGGCTGTCGCCCACCAAGGTCCTCTGTCCATGGGATTTCCCAGGCAAGAATACTGAAGTGGGTTGCCATTTCCTTCTCCAGGGGATCTTTCCAACCCAGGGATCAAATTCGTGTCTCCTGCTTGGCAGGTGGATTCTTTACCACTAGCGCCACCTGGGAAGCCCACCTACACCCTCAGGTCATTCTAATGACCCGAGGGCTGGGATTGCTCAGATGGACTGTGTTCATACAATTTCCTTTCTCTCCCTCTCCTAAGACCTTTCTCTAACTCCGAAAACTGCCACCCCTCCCACTTCATCACTTCATCAACTCACTTCTTTTCCTCCCCTAGACCTACTCGGGCCTCTTCTGCGTCACCATCAACCCCTACAAGTGGCTGCCGGTGTACAATGCCGAGGTGGTGGCTGCCTACCGGGGCAAGAAGAGGAGTGAGGCGCCGCCCCACATCTTCTCCATCTCCGACAACGCCTACCAGTACATGCTGACAGGTGACAGGCCCCAAGCGAAGGGTTTCTTGAGGGCCCCTCCTCCCGAGGGGTTCAGGCCTCTGGGAGAGAGGCAGGGAGCTGGGGCAGGGTGGGGAGATGACAAAGCATCCTGTGCAACTCCTGACTTGTCCTCCCCATCTTCTCCCCACAGACAGAGAAAACCAGTCCATCCTGATCACGTGAGTGTGGCTCCTTCCTCTTCCCTTCCACAATCTCCTTGAGCCCAGCCCCCATCAGGACCCAAGCCCCCATGCACAGACTCCCAGTTCTCTTTCCCTCCACCTTCTGATGCCAGCTCTGATGTCTTCTCTGGCCTTGACTCTGGCCTTCTCCTTGCTCCTCCCCTTTCTTTCTCCTCCCCACTCCTCTCTTATTTTTCCTCTCCCATCTCCTTCACTCATGCCCCTCTGATTCATCACTCATCTATCCATAAGCCTGGGAACACCATGTCTTCTTCCCCTCTTCATTTTCCTTCATTTTTCCCTTCAGAAACCCTCCCCATTCTCCCAGCGCCACCCATTCTTTTCCAAAATGGCCTGGGCCCATCTCCTCTGATTGGCCTTGCCCAGCCAAGACCATATTGAGCTGTGCTTAGTCGCTCAGTTATGCACGACTCTGCAACCCCAAGGACTGTAGCCCACCAGGCTCCTCTGTCCATGGGGATTCTCCAGGCAAGAATACTGGAGTGGGTTGCCATACCCTCCTCTAGGGGATCTTCCTAACCCAAGGATCGAACCCAGGTCTCCGGACTGCCCAAACCCACTTCTTGTAGCACATCCTTCCTAGTTGCTACCCTTGACCCTGTGTATGTCAGAGCACAGATGTGTGGCTGGGATGCGTATTATCTGGTGGCTTCCTGCTGCAGGGCTCCCCCTGCCAAATAAAGTGAGGCAATCTCTCCTGACTCGAGGCTTGTGGTCTCAAGCAATGTTTGTTCACTGCCTAATAAGCCCAACTGTCCCAACAGCGGAGAATCCGGGGCAGGGAAGACGGTCAACACCAAGAGAGTCATCCAATACTTTGCGGTCATTGCCGCCATTGGCGACCGCAGCAAAAAGGAGCAGACCACAGGCAAGGTAAGCCTACTGTCCTCCAAGGGCCTGTACCGCAGAAACGGAGGAGGAGGAGGCCTCTCACCTGCCATCCTTCTTGACCTCCGCAGGGCACCCTGGAGGACCAGATCATCCAGGCCAACCCCGCCCTGGAGGCCTTTGGCAACGCCAAGACCGTCAGGAATGACAACTCCTCCCGTTTCGTGAGTGGGCCCTGCCTTTGGACTTGGGATTTGGGCTGGTCAAGGGATATGTCAAACAGGAGCCCTCCCCCAACTCATCACCACTTTTCTCCATGTCTCCAGGGGAAATTCATTCGAATCCATTTTGGGGCGACCGGCAAGTTGGCGTCTGCAGACATCGAGACCTGTGAGTGTCACAGATCCGCTAGGGCTCATCCTGACCCTGCCCTCACTCTAACTGTCTCCGACTCAGTCTCTGTCACTGGCTGGCTCTGCCCCTCCGGCTCTCTTCCTCTCTCCCCGTCTCTGTGTCTCTAGGTCTATATATTCCTCTTCCTCTGAGACTTCCTCTGGTCTTTCTCCATCCCTGTCTCTGCATGTCTGTGTGTCTTTCCCTGGGACCTTCCGCTGCTCCTGGGACTTCGTCTCCATCTCCATCTCTGTGTGTGATCTCTGTGCATCTGTGGGCGCATCTCTCTCCCTCTCTTGCCTCTCCCTTTCCCTCTGTCCTGTTCTCTACATTTATCATTCCTTTTTCTCTATTTCCTTGTACTTAAATCCTAACGTTTTCTTCTTCTCTTTCTTCTCCCCTCCTATTCACAGACCTTCTGGAAAAATCCAGAGTTATTTTCCAGCTGAAAGCAGAGAGAGATTATCACATTTTCTACCAAATCCTGTCCAACAAAAAGCCTGAGCTGCTGGGTGAGTCACAGCTACCAACTGAGACCAACTATCTCCATGGCAACCTGGTCCCCTCCACTTGCAGCTGCTTGTTGACAGGCCCTGGGTTTATTGCATGGCTGGATTCAGTTCTGTGGGATGCAGGACCCCATTAAGCCCTATCATGTGCTCTTTCGCAGGTCATGTGTCATGGCAGATAGCCCCAGGGAGGGCCAGGGGTTTGAGCCCCCATTCTAACGTCTCTCCCCCCACCCCCCAGACATGCTGCTGATCACCAACAACCCCTATGACTATGCATTCATCTCCCAAGGAGAGACCACTGTGGCCTCAATTGATGATGCTGAGGAGCTCATGGCCACTGATGTAAGTGTGTGAGGACCCAGCTGGGAGGCAAGGGGACTGGTGGTGAGGGGCAAATGGGTTCGGTTCACTGGCCCAGAAATAGAGCTAAGACCCTGGCTGTCTGTTGTTCCTTCCTGAGGGCCAGAATGTGCCCTGTGTCCTGAGTGTGCTGGGATACAGGTGAGATGAGACAGGGTGGGCCAGTGACTGGTATTTTCAATCAAAGCAGAGAGGGTTGAAAGCCATGGACAGAGAAACAGACAAGCCAAAAAACAAAGCACTACTAAGGGAAAGGGGCGGGTGGTCATGCAGCTGCCGTGGGGCTAGAGCAGGCTGTTAGGTGAAGAACAGGTACTGATACATATGGGAGATCCAGGCATGGATGTAAGGGAAGGGCCTAGAAGAGGGACAGAAGTAGGAAACGTTAGTGGGTCACCCAGAGCAGCTCCAGAGAACAGCCTAACTGTTGATACCCCTGGCCAAGGCAGTCCACACCCACCTGGCTCTTATACTTCCCAGCTTAGTTGTGGGGTTCCCCACTGGGGATGGGAGTCTCAGCACCCACAGAGATTCAGGAGATAAGATCTCGCTCAACTGCAGAGGGGTCTCATTTGCCTTCCATATTCCCTTTTCTGGGGTCCACCACCACGGGTCCTGCCTACAGAATGCCTTTGATGTGCTGGGCTTCACTACAGAGGAGAAGAACTCCATGTACAAGCTGACGGGCGCCATCATGCACTTTGGAAACATGAAGTTCAAACAGAAGCAGCGAGAGGAGCAGGCCGAGCCTGATGGCACCGAAGGTGGGAGTCAGGGGTTCAGGGAACAGCTATGGAGCCATGAAGCCTTCGTCTGCAGAGGAGGTGTCCCTCTTCCAACTCTGCCATCTGCCCTTCCCTTCCAGAGGCTGATAAGTCTGCCTACCTCATGGGGCTGAACTCAGCTGACCTGCTTAAGGGGCTGTGCCATCCTCGGGTGAAGGTGGGCAACGAGTACGTCACCAAGGGGCAGAATGTCCAGCAGGTGGGTCATCTTCAGGTGTTAAATGGCAGAGGTGCTGGCCCGGTGCAGCCGTGGGAGCTTTGTAATCAACTCTTCCCACCACTCTCTCATGTGGGTTTCTCCCCTACCTTCCAGGTGGCGTATGCCACTGGGGCGCTGGCCAAGGCCGTATATGAGAGGATGTTCAACTGGATGGTGACGCGCATCAACGCCACCCTGGAGACCAAGCAGCCACGCCAGTACTTCATAGGTGTCCTGGACATCGCCGGCTTCGAGATCTTTGACGTGAGTGGGGAGCCCAGGGTCTGGGAGAACGGGAACTCACTGGTTCACAGAGGCAGCCACCGCTGGCCAAGCCCTGGGGAATGCCGTGGGCTCCCCAGGGGTGGAGATGGCCACGTGTCTTCAGGGGGCGCTCCCTCCCTGCCCTGACCAGAGAAAGGCCAGCCACACCCATTGCCAGCCCTGGGCCGACCCCTCAGGCCACAGACCCCTGCCCGCCTGACCCACTCCTCCCCGTCCCCGCCCTGCAGTTCAACAGCTTCGAGCAGCTGTGCATCAACTTCACCAATGAGAAGCTGCAGCAATTCTTCAACCACCACATGTTCGTGCTGGAGCAGGAGGAGTACAAGAAGGAGGGCATCGAGTGGGAGTTCATCGACTTCGGCATGGACCTGCAGGCCTGCATCGACCTCATCGAGAAGGTGCTGCCTCGGCCTCTCTGCCTGAACTCTCCATTCACGCCCCACACACATGAATGCCCCAGAAGAATGGCCACCCCACCCTTCTGGGCATCATGATCTAGCTAACAGAAGAATCCCAAGCCCTAGTTTCCAGAGCCTTGTGCTATCCCCGCCACCCAGGACAGGGAGGTCCTGGAGAGCTGAGTTCCACAGCTTGAGAGTGGACACACAGAGGATGGGCACTTCAGGGATGGCCTCCCACATCTGTGTGTTTACTGACTCTGGTTTACCTATCAAGGAGCAGGAAGTCTGAGGGTGGCGTGGGGAAACATAAGACAGCACTTCTTTTCAACCCCAACATCTCAGGGATCTGGGCGATGGAGTAGGGTGTAAAGCACCTATAGCATCCACGTTCCCAGACTTTCACAAAGGTCCCTTTGAAACCAAAGTACCACCTTGGGGAGGTTTGAACAGGTGCCAGTCAATACATAACTGCTGAGAGCTGAAGTACCAGCTCATAGGCAAATGGGCATCTCCATCGACACTAGAGTAGGCAGGATCCATCTCCATTTGCTTGAAGCAGGCTCAGTGATGCTCTTCCCTCCCCCCTCAGCCCATGGGCATCATGTCCATCCTGGAGGAGGAGTGCATGTTCCCCAAGGCCACCGACATGACCTTCAAGGCCAAGCTGTACGACAACCACCTGGGCAAGTCCAACAACTTCCAGAAGCCGCGCAACATCAAGGGGAAGCCGGAAGCCCACTTCTCCCTGATCCACTACGCTGGCACGGTGGACTACAACATCATAGGCTGGCTGCAGAAAAACAAAGACCCGCTCAACGAGACAGTGGTGGACTTGTACAAGAAGTCTTCCCTCAAGATGCTCAGCAACCTCTTTGCCAACTATGCTGGGTTTGACACACGTAAGTGGAGACTGGGACCCCAGGACCGAGAGCACGTTTCTACTGTGGTTCTGAGGCAGGTCAAGTGCTAGCCCCCCACCACTTCCGTGTCGGGCTAGGCCCCGGGGCTTACAGATGCAGTGAGGGAATTGGGCAGAGAAGTTGGAGCACCCACAGTAAAGACCATGGCCTGCAACCAAATGTGGAGAGAGGTTGGGATTCCTCACCCGCCGCCCTGACTCCGCACATGCCCATTCATCTCCTTTACTTGACTCTCTCTTCCACAGCTATTGAGAAGGGCAAAGGCAAGGCCAAGAAAGGCTCATCCTTTCAGACCGTGTCAGCTCTGCACAGGGTGAGTGTGTGGTCAGCGCCACCCCAGCCCTGCTTGTCCCCTGCCTGGCTCAGCCCTGACTCCTCCCACTCAGTCTCCTCAGTCCCTTCCTGACCCTCTGCACCCTGTCTTCTCTCCCCTGTATCTGCTGGCCTCAGCTCTTACTCCTTTCTCATCTCCCCTGGTTTCTTTATCCCTTCTGCCTCCCACCATCTCCTCCTCCGTGTCGTCCCCTAGCCCTCCTTCACTCTCCAGCTCCTTGCATTCTCTCTTTCCTTTCCTCCCCCTCTGCTCCCTTTCTTACTTCTCTTTCACTTTCTTAACTTCTCCCTCTTGGGTTTTGGGCCACAGGAGAATCTGAACAAGCTGATGACCAACTTGCGCTCCACACACCCCCACTTCGTACGGTGCATCATCCCCAATGAGACAAAGTCTCCAGGTAAGCCCAAGAAGCCAGGCCCAGCCCACTGCTGAGATGTACTGCCCCAGGGGCAGGGTCTTTTAGATCACCTCTTGAGCTCCCACCATGGAGATTTCTAGATCACATTCTTCCCCTCCTATTCCCCGGAAAGGCTCACACACAGCCTCCCACCCTGGCCCCAGCGCTGCCCTCCATTTAGAATGTGTAGCTCAGGGTAATGTGTAACTACTTTGATGGACACTCCCTCCTAAGTGCCTTACAGCCCCTGATGAGACATGTAAGGATTGTTTCTCCCTTTCTGAATCATGAGGAGATGGAGGAGTTCAGGTGTCTGGGTTCTGGTGCCTGGCTCTGCTCTCATCAGTTCAATGACCTTGGTCAAGTCCCTTAACCTGTTAGGGCTTAGAAAATGGTCTATATTGGCTGTGGCTACCACCTATGAAAATAGGCATAAACCCTATAAAATAAGGACTATGAAAGCCTTTTGGTTACTCTCAAAATTTATGGCAAGAAAAAAAAAATACTGACTTGCTAAGGTTACAGGCCAGTCCATGACAGAGCCAAGATCAGAAGCCAGAACCCTCGGCTCTTAGCCGCATGCTCTCCCCACACACTCCTCTCCCTTCCCTCCTGCCACAGGGGTGATAGACAACCCCCTGGTCATGCACCAGCTGCGCTGCAACGGTGTGCTGGAGGGCATCCGCATCTGCAGGAAGGGCTTCCCCAACCGCATCCTCTACGGGGACTTCCGGCAGAGGTGGGTACCAGGCGCTGCAGGGCTCAGGGAACAGGGGGAGCCTGGGCAGCCTTAGCAGGACGCGGAAACTGCGAGTGGCCTTGGATTCTGTGGGCAGAGCCAATCACTGCAGAACACAAGTGACACGGAGCACCTCCCTCCCAGGTATCGAATCCTGAACCCAGCGGCCATCCCCGAAGGCCAGTTCATTGACAGCAGGAAAGGGGCAGAGAAGCTGCTGGGCTCCCTGGACATTGACCACAACCAGTACAAGTTTGGCCACACCAAGGTAAAGAAAAGGAGGGAACGAACTGACTACAGGGAGACCTCTCTTGTCCTTTTGCTCTATGACTCCTTTCCTTTTACCAACCATCATTTTACCAATACTCACAAGCATTACTGAACCACATGCTAGCCCTCCCCACGGACCAGACAGCCCTGCTCCCCCATTCTAGCTCCAGTTGCCACTGACCTCCTTCCTCCAGTTCTTTTCTGCCTTGGCACCCTCCCTAAGATAAGCCCCACTTCATCCCCATCCTGCCTGTCCCAGTCCTGTCCACACACTACTTCCCTGCAGGTGTTCTTCAAGGCGGGCCTGCTGGGGCTGCTGGAGGAGATGCGAGATGAAAGGCTGAGCCGCATCATCACCCGCATCCAGGCTCAGTCCCGAGGTGTGCTCTCCAGAATGGAGTTCAAGAAGCTGCTGGAACGCAGGTGAGAGATGTTAAAGGGAGGGTCTCAGGCCTCGAAGGCCCGGGTTGGCTCAGAGCAGTGGATGGAGAAAGAGCGCCCCAGACCTTCAAGTGACAAAGGGCCACAACACAGCTACCAACACGGGCGGTGGGCGTGGCAGGGGTGGGGGTGCCTCACTGTCACAGGATGGATGGAGGAGCCAGGGCCTCTGGGCAGGAAGGAGGGAAGAGGCTGTCTCACCGACCTTCTCGCTGGGCCCCTGCAGAGACTCCCTGCTGATTATCCAGTGGAATATTCGGGCCTTCATGGGGGTCAAGAACTGGCCGTGGATGAGGCTCTTCTTCAAGATCAAACCACTGCTGAAGAGTGCAGAGACAGAGAAGGAAATAGCCACCATGAAGGAGGAGTTTGGGCGCCTCAAAGAGGCGCTGGAGAAGTCAGAGGCTCGGCGCAAGGAGCTGGAGGAGAAGATGGTGTCCCTACTGCAGGAGAAGAATGACCTGCAGCTCCAAGTGCAGGCGGTGAGACCCCCAGGCCTCTGCCCACATCTCCCACACACCCTACACTTCCCTACCTGGGGGCTCACCATCCTGTGCCCTCATAAGCAGAGAATTCTGGAATCAACACTTCCAAAGGCCTCCAAAGAGGTCTCTAGAGAAAGAAAGGGAAGAGGAGAAAGGATTAACTTAAAAACACAGGTTTTCCATCAGGATTTAACCTGGACCCATAGCTTGATAATTCTGTGACTTTGGGCAAATGATGTGTTATCTCTGGGTCTCCATGTCCTCATCTCTAGACAGGGAATAAAGTTGCCCATCTCACCAGGCTGTAAATATGCGAAGTGCTGGCATCAACAAATGCAGTTCCCTCCCCTTTGATGGAGGAGACCAGAGGAAGAGGGCTAGATAAAGAGACTTCTGGTTCCCTTCCTCTCTGCTCTCATTCCCCAGTGCTCCTATCACATTGCCCTAAAACTCTTCCTCTCCCCATCCTTCTGAGGTTCTTCTCAGCTGGGGAGATCCTGGGGTTGCCCTCTTACAGTGAAAGTGGAGCCTGTCCCTCCATGCTTTTGCCATCTACCCCATCCACCGAATAGCTTCCCCTCTGCACCTTGCCCTCAGGAACAAGACAACCTGGCTGATGCAGAAGAACGCTGTGACCAGCTGATCAAGAACAAGATCCAGCTGGAGGCAAAGGTGAAGGAGATGACCGAGAGGTTGGAGGACGAGGAGGAGATGAACGCTGAGCTCACTGCCAAGAAGCGCAAGCTGGAAGATGAGTGCTCTGAGCTGAAGAGGGACATTGATGACCTGGAGCTGACACTGGCCAAGGTGGAGAAGGAGAAGCACGCGACAGAGAACAAGGTGAGGGCGCTCCCTTTGACTCCAGACCGAGTCTCAGGATTCCCAGACCTGAGTGTGGTCCTGGCCCCTGGCCTTGGAGGTCTCCATGGATGTCTCCAGGTTGGTGATGTTTAGCCCTAAAGAGGATGGGGCTCTTGGTCAACAGGTGAAGAACCTGACAGAGGAGATGGCTGGGCTGGATGAGATCATTGCTAAGCTGACCAAGGAGAAGAAAGCTCTGCAAGAGGCCCACCAGCAAGCCCTGGATGACCTTCAGGCTGAGGAGGACAAAGTCAACACCCTGACCAAGGCCAAGGTCAAGCTGGAACAGCATGTGGACGATGTAAGTAGACTGTTACAAGGGCCTAGATATACCAGGTCCATCAGTGTCTGTGTGTGCATGTGTGTGTGTGTTTGCGGGTGTGGGGTTAGAGAGTGCTCCTTCTCCTGATATCTTTCTAGAAGGGAGCTGGGAACAGACAAGGGGAGGGGTGATCAGTTCTGAGCTATGTATCTCATCTTGCTGATGTGATCAACAATAGAGATGGGCTTCCTTCCTTCACTTTAAGTTCAAGCCTATATGTCTGTCTTCAGCCACAGAATTTAGAGGGTTATCTCATAAAAACATAATAAATTTCCCTGGGAATTTTCCCTTGGAATCTTCACAAAGATCCTCCTTGAGGATCTTTGGACTTCTAATATCTTAGCCAGGATCTTGCCCTCAGTGATCACTGTTCCCATAGGTAGTCCTTCGTGTATATGTCTCCTGAATCATTCTTTATTGCTCTGTGTTATGATTATTGAAGTATTGGTCCCAGCCACAGACTGGAAGCTACCTTTAGGTGGAACTTGGTTTTATTCAATTTTGTGTCTACAGTGCCTAGGATGGGGCCTGGAACCCAGTAGGTGCTTATAGGATGCAGATTAAATGAAAGTAGCTTTGGGATTTTAACCTACAGTCATTCATTCAGTCATTTATCATAATTACTGAGCATTCCTTCACGCTAGGTTCTCTCACAGCCCCCTAGCAATATTTGCCCCATTCTGGGGTAGTTTTCCCAAGTCTTGACACCTCTGAGGATCCCTCAACCCCAAAATGAATGAGTTCCCAAACTATCAAGTCAGGATACTTGGCCTAACAGGTCACACTGGTCCTTCTCTTCATCAGCTGGAGGGATCCCTGGAGCAGGAGAAAAAGGTGAGAATGGACCTGGAGAGAGCCAAGCGGAAGCTGGAGGGTGACCTGAAGCTGACCCAGGAGAGCATCATGGACCTGGAGAACGACAAGCAGCAGCTGGATGAGCGGCTCAAAAAGTAGCGTGTTCCCTGCCCCATCGCCCATCCTCCTCCCACACCCAGCAGCCTGTTCCACCCATGGCAATACTAGCTGACCCAACGGATCCATCCTCAGAGGGAACAGCTTCATGCAGCCTCCATAAGGGGGTGCAAAACTCTGGGCAGAGCCTCCAGGAAGAAAGCTTTCCTCCCCCAGACATGCACATCAGGGCCCAGCAGGCCTCCCTGGCAAAAGTCTAACCCAGATCCCTCCAGCCCTTTCTTCCTGCTGGGCACTCGCCCCCTTTGTACACAAGTCTCTTTGGAGACCAGTTGCTTAACACAGAGGAAAGTTCCACACAAAAGCCTCTCAGGAAAGTCCTTTCAGGTCCTTCACAGAGAGCCCAGAGGACCACAGAGAAATGCGGTCAGCCACCACATGTGAGCAGTGCAGGGTCTGGCTGCTTATTTGTTTAATGATCTTATGGTTCCAATTCTTATTGCAAGACCTTTCAAAATGTGTAGATTCACATTTCACACTTGGCAAAGAGTGAGTCTGTGGGACATATTCAGACAATCAAAGATCTTCTGTTGCTTTAGGGTCAGGACTCTGAAAGCCTCTGAGACTCATCCTGATCGACAGCCTCCCCAGAAAGTCTTCACACTTCCCCAGGCACAGTACTTATTGAATGAATGAATATATGATCCCAATGATCCTCAAATGACCTTTTAAGAATGGTACTTTAACCTCACTTACCAAAGAGGAAAGCAAGGCTCAGAAAGGTTACCAAATTGCCCAAAGTAACAGAGACAGAATTAAAGACCATCAGACCTAAAAGGTGCCTTTGAGTTGATCTAGTCTAGTGCCCTCATTTTACAGACCAAAGAAGGGATCATCTTGGAGCCCAGGTCTTGTCACTCCACCTCTCCACCTACAGTGCTCTTCCTGTTGTAATTCCTATTGAACTTCAATCCTCCAGCAGATGTTACACTTTCAAGGACCCTACAACAGCCCTGGAAGCTGTTTTTTTTTTTCCCATGAAATCCCGCTCCTCATTTGTTTCATTATCATCTCCAGTCACTGGCAGCCCCTCCTTGAGCCTGATCAGCCTTCCTTGCTTCACGGTCCCTTCTTCCTCACAGGAAGGACTTTGAACTGAACGCCCTCAATGCAAGGATTGAAGACGAGCAGGCCCTGGGCAGTCAGCTGCAGAAGAAGCTCAAAGAGCTTCAGGTAAGGCCCCTGGGCTGGTCCTCAGGCTCCCAACCCTCCTCCAGGCCGTTCTCGCCCAGCATCACAGGCACTGGCTCCGTGTCTGTGAAGGGAGATGCTAGCTATCACAAATCGCCCGTGGAGCACTTCCAGGAGGGCCAACTAATCCAAGGATGACATAGGAAAAGATCTGGAAACACTCACCGGTCTGAGGACAGAAATCCCAGCTTCCTTAGGTCAGCTGTTGTTTAGCTGGTGACCATGGGGAGCGCACTGCCAATCTCTGGATCTATATGTCCTCCTCTGTTCCCCATGGCTTTTCAGGACCCTTCAGCTCAGCTGGGCTGTGACTTCAGTTCTTACCTCTAGAGTGGACACCGTGTTGGGTCTTAGTTGTTCAGTCAGACGAACCTGACTCTCTCATTCCAACTTCAATTATTTTTGCCACAAAACTGCCTAAACTGTCCCTGGAACACTGGTCCCTTTGTCCTTCTTCAAGAGCAACCTTCAACCACTTTCCTTCCCATAAAGAGAATGTAGCATGTTTTGGCCCAAAGGCAGGCTAACTCAACTATCCAAACCATCTCACCAAGGTGATCCTTTTATTTCTACTTGTCCCCTGGTGGGACTAAGCTGACAAGCCAGGAGCCTTCTAGAGCCCTGGGAGGGGGCTCCGATGGAGGGGCCCAGGCACTGGGTCTGAGCCCCCTCCGTGTCCTGCCCAGGCACGCATCGAGGAGCTGGAGGAGGAGCTGGAGGCCGAGCGCACCGCCCGGGCCAAGGTGGAGAAGCTGCGCTCAGACCTGTCCCGGGAGCTGGAGGAGATCAGCGAGCGGCTGGAGGAGGCCGGCGGGGCCACGTCCGTGCAGATCGAGATGAACAAGAAGCGCGAGGCTGAGTTCCAGAAGATGAGGCGGGACCTGGAGGAGGCCACGCTGCAGCACGAGGCCACGGCGGCCGCCCTGCGCAAGAAGCACGCCGACAGCGTGGCCGAGCTGGGCGAGCAGATCGACAACCTGCAGCGCGTGAAGCAGAAGCTGGAGAAGGAGAAGAGTGAGTTCAAGCTGGAGCTGGACGATGTCACGTCCAACATGGAGCAGATCATCAAGGCCAAGGTGGGCCCGGCTCTCCTCTCCTCTCCTCTCCTCCAATTCCCTCCACGTGCCTCTGCTTTCTGTCCACATCTCCTCTCTTTGTCTTGTTCAGTTTCATGCTTCCCTCTTCTACCCTTTCCTTGGACCCTTCCTCTATGCCTTCCTCTTTCCCTGCTCCTTTAATTGCACCACTTGCACCCCATCAGCCCGCTGCATACACCGTATAACTCTCCTTCCCATCTCAGGCTAACCTGGAGAAGATGTGCCGGACCCTAGAGGACCAGATGAATGAGCACCGAAGCAAGGCTGAGGAGACCCAGCGTTCTGTCAACGACCTCACAAGCCAACGGGCCAAGCTGCAGACCGAGAATGGTGAGCCCTACTCTTGTCTTCTGAGTTCCTGAGCCAATCCAGGCTTGGGTATGCACACATCTCTCCAGAGAATGGGACCTGAGGGTTAGGGGAAGGGTGGGGGAGACAGGAGTGACTGGCCCTCAAGAGTTGAGTGTGCTTTGGTGCCTCTCCAGGTGAGCTGTCCCGGCAGCTGGATGAGAAGGAGGCGCTGATCTCCCAGCTGACCCGAGGCAAGCTCACCTACACCCAGCAGCTAGAGGACCTCAAGCGGCAGCTGGAAGAGGAGGTTAAGGTGAGGCCAAGAGTCAGGCCACTTGTCCAGCATACTGGCTGGCCTTGCATCCACATCACTTCTTTCCCAAGAATGAGGCTTGCTGTCTACCCAGTATTTTCCCATTTTCCAAAAAGAAAATGCCCAGAGCCTACCGTGTGTGTGTATGTGTGTGTACATTCAGTCCAGTCCAATCTTTGCAAAACCATGGACTGAAGCCCGCCAGGCTCCTCTGTCCATTGGATTTTTCAGGCAAGAATACTGGAGTGGGTTGCCATTCCCTCCTCTCGGGGATCTTCCAGACCCAGTAATCGAATTTGTGTCTCCAGCATTAGCAGGCAGATTCTTTACCACTGAGCCCCCTGAGAATCCCAGGCCCTACCATATGCCTCCTATTCTACCTCCCACTCAGAGGCCCTCTGCCTTTCTGCAGCCACCTCGGGAGGGCATGGAGTAAGAGGTGGGGGTGGGGGTGGGGGAAATGAGATGAAGAGAGGAAATAAACTAGAGAGCCATGATGGCCTTGGCTGGACATAGGTATGGGACGCAGGAACTGTACAAGTGGTCCTGGGATTTTCAGGGCAATCTGAAAACTGGAGAAAGAAACTCAACTGGATTCTATTTCGAGCACTTTGCAGGGCTCATTAAAAAGGGGAAAGAATATGAATTTTTAAAAAGGTCAGGGCTCAAATCCTAATCTGCCTCTTAAGAGCTTGGTGATCTTGGGGAAATTGCCTAATATCTCTGAGCCTCCATCTCCTCCGCTGTAAAATGGGGGTGAGGATGGTAAAGCCTGCTGCGTGAGGAGCATGAGAGGGGTGGGCACAATGCACTTTGTAAACAGTGCGGCACTGTATGGACTTTGTTAACAGTACTTGGTAAACTGTTCCAGGTCCACTAGGGATTTAGAAACAGGTGAGACTGTGGGAGGATGCTGAAATTAGAGTGGGGAGACAAGCAGTGCATCACAGGGCAAGCTGAGCCCCTCTCGGTGCCACCCCTCGCAGGCAAAGAACGCCCTGGCCCACGCACTACAGTCGGCCCGGCACGACTGTGACCTGCTGCGGGAGCAGTACGAGGAAGAGACAGAAGCCAAGGCCGAGCTGCAGCGCGTCCTGTCCAAGGCCAACTCAGAGGTGGCCCAGTGGAGGACCAAGTATGAGACGGACGCCATCCAGAGGACCGAGGAGCTGGAGGAGGCCAAGTGAGTCCCGGGCAGCCTGCCTCTGGCAGGGGCCCCTGTGTCAGCAGGCCGCAGCCCAGCCCACCGCTCACCCGGGCCGGCTGCGGGGGTGGATGTTAAGCTAGGTTTTGACAATGCAGAGGACCCTGCCCCGGCCCCACCTCCTTCTCCTCTCAGGAAAGCTTTTTGCTCGCGTTATGTTTCTCATCCGAATATAAGACGAACAAAAGGTTTGTCTGAGGGCAGAGTGCTCCCACCTGGGGCAGGGTGCCACGGCAGGTGAGAAGCGGGGTGCTGGGACTGCACGTGTCCTCCAAGTCTGCAAGCCTAGAGGCTGGCCCAGGGTGGGAGGGATGCCTCGCAGAAGGCTCCCTGGGTGCTGTGGGTCTTCGCACCCTGTCCCCCAAACTCTCCAACTGTCTTGCTTTCTGCCCCTGGGCCTGTCCTCAGGCTTCTCCAGCAACGCCTCTGAGTTTTCAAAGACTGTTTTCCACAAGACTCACCATGTCTCCCCTTGTCCAAATCCACACCCTCCATCTTTCCCGCCCACTCCCACCACTACTGCCCCGCCCTCACCAACACGGGCAGGAAGAAGCTGGCCCAGCGGCTGCAGGACGCCGAGGAGGCCGTGGAGGCCGTCAACGCCAAGTGCTCCTCGCTGGAGAAGACCAAGCACCGCCTGCAGAACGAGATCGAGGACCTGATGGTGGACGTGGAGCGCTCCAACGCGGCCGCCGCCGCCCTGGACAAGAAGCAGAGGAACTTCGACAAGGTGGGCCCGGGCTGGGGGCCGCAGCCAGGGGGCAGAGCAGGTGGACAGGCGGGAGTCGGGAACATCCTCCCAGGAGGCTGAGGCCAGGGGAGGCTGGGCCCAGGAGGGGGACCTGGGTCCCGGAGGTGGGGCTGCGGCTGCCCCTGGAGCCGCGTCCGGCCGTCGGGTCCCCGCAGATCCTGGCCGAGTGGAAGCAGAAGTACGAGGAGTCGCAGTCGGAGCTGGAGTCCTCGCAGAAGGAGGCGCGCTCCCTCAGCACCGAGCTCTTCAAGCTCAAGAACGCCTACGAGGAGTCGCTGGAGCATCTGGAGACCTTCAAGCGCGAGAACAAGAATCTGCAGGGTGCGGGCGCGGGCCGGGCGTGGCGGGGCCGGGCGGGCCGCACGTGGTGCTCCTCGAGGCCTTCCCCCGGCGCAGCAGGCAGCGCCCGGCTGAGCTGCCCGCCCCTCCCACAGAGGAGATCTCCGACCTGACGGAGCAGCTGGGCTCCAGTGGCAAGACCATCCACGAGCTGGAGAAGGTCCGCAAGCAGCTGGAGGCTGAGAAGCTGGAGCTGCAGTCGGCCCTGGAGGAGGCGGAGGTGCGCACACAGGAGTGGAGGAGGTGCAGAGGGTGGGAGAAGAAACTGAGGGCTAGGCTATGGTCCCTGTTCTCATCTCCTCTTTCCTTTGCTCACGGGTCCATCCTCAGAGCCTAGAACAGTGCCTGACACTTAGTAGGCACTCAACAAATATCGGGGAATGAAGGAAAGAACCGGTCACTCACTTGCCTTCACACAGACATTTTACCTATTACATCTTAGACAAGATTTCCTGTTTCATTCCCCCTCTTTTCACCTCTGCCTCCCTCTTTGAGCTTTTACATTCTGTGCCTGATTGCCTCTGTTTCCTTGGCAACACCACTCTCTTCATTTTCCTCTTTGTCTTTATAGCTCACTCTCCTCTATAAGAGCCTGAATCACCTTCTCTTAGGCCTTTTTTTTCCTTTCAAATTCTTTTCTTCTTCCTCCTCCTGCTTCTTTGACTGAACCACTTATACCACTCTTGAGCTGACTTTGTATCCACGATTCGTGGACAGCCCCCTGGCCCCATCCTGTGCCCTGAATGCCTCAGACCTTCTCTTCCCAACCCCCTCCAGGCCTCCCTGGAACATGAGGAGGGCAAAATCCTCCGGGCCCAGCTGGAGTTCAACCAGATCAAGGCAGAGATGGAGCGGAAGCTGGCAGAGAAGGACGAGGAGATGGAGCAGGCCAAGCGCAACCACCTGCGGGTGGTGGACTCACTGCAGACCTCCCTGGACGCAGAGACGCGCAGCCGCAACGAGGCCCTGCGGGTGAAGAAAAAGATGGAGGGCGACCTCAACGAGATGGAGATCCAGCTCAGCCATGCCAACCGCTTGGCTGCCGAGGCCCAGAAGCAAGTCAAGAGCCTCCAGAGCTTGCTGAAGGTACACAGTGATTTTGGAAGCAGGAAGTCGCCTCATCCAGAGAGGGGCAGTGGCATCCCATCATCACAGCACCAGCTCACTCCTGCCCCTGAGCCATCACTGACCCCTCCCACAGGCCCTGCCCGAGTCACCGCCACAGGCTCCCTGCAGCATCCAGTTCAGCTAACAGCCTTCTGATGGGTTGAGCCCAGCTCCCTCCTTCATGCATCTCTCTTGATGCACAGGACACCCAGATCCAGCTGGACGACGCAGTCCGTGCCAACGACGACCTGAAGGAGAACATAGCCATCGTGGAGCGGCGTAACAACCTGCTACAGGCCGAGCTGGAGGAGCTGCGGGCCGTGGTGGAGCAGACGGAGCGGTCCCGCAAGCTGGCGGAGCAGGAGCTGATCGAGACCAGCGAGCGGGTGCAGCTGCTGCATTCCCAGGTGAGCAGTGCCCTTGGGCGGTCCCAGAGGGGAGCAGAGGCAGGACTCTGCAGGTGAGTTTCAGCAGACGTGCATGGATGCTCAGTGCTGCTTTTTCCTGCTCTGCCCACCCCAACTCTCAGAACACCAGCCTCATCAACCAGAAGAAGAAGATGGAGGCAGACCTGTCCCAGCTTCAGACGGAAGTGGAGGAGGCGGTGCAGGAGTGCAGGAACGCCGAGGAGAAGGCCAAGAAGGCCATCACGGATGTGAGTCCCCTTGCCAGGTCTGCCTGCTCCACGCCAGGGTTTTCTTGGACTGGAAGACTTAGACCGAGTATCACTTCTCTCCCGTGCGCAGGCCGCCATGATGGCAGAGGAGCTGAAGAAGGAGCAGGACACCAGCGCGCACCTGGAGCGCATGAAGAAGAACATGGAGCAGACCATCAAGGACCTGCAGCACCGGCTGGATGAGGCGGAGCAGATCGCGCTCAAGGGCGGCAAGAAGCAGCTGCAGAAGCTGGAGGCTCGGGTGCGGGAGCTGGAGAACGAGCTGGAGGCCGAGCAGAAGCGCAATGCGGAGTCGGTCAAGGGCATGAGGAAGAGCGAGCGGCGCATCAAGGAGCTCACCTACCAGGTGTGGACCCAGCAGCTGCTCCCGGACAGGGCCCTCTGCATCATGGCCTGAAGCCAGGGTGACAACCACCCCAGAGGGATGAAGTGTTCTTTCTTAGCCTCTTAGAGGGCAAAGAGCCGGAGTACAGTCTATGGCTACCCAGTTTCTACTCTGCCAGGCCCTGTTCTACCCTAAGTGCCGCTGGCTCAGGGGACAGTCTCTGAGCCTTCTGGCCTTCAAGCTCCCCATCAACATTCACCATCAACCTGTCCCTTCAGGACACACCCGGAGCTCCAGCAGAGCTCACCCAGCACAGATGACCAGAAAGCAAATATGTAGCCAAATCTTAGCCTGGCATCATCACCACCAAAATACACCAAAGCCATTGGAATGAATCTCAGAACTTTTCAGTTACTCACGGAAGCATAGACTTTAGCTTTCACAGTGTTTTCCAGAATCAGACTATCAATTAGATTTTGTTTCCATTCCAGTCCAGAAAGTCACCATCCTTCTATGCATACTTGTCCTTAACCTAGATCAAGTCTATGTCATTTCCCAGCAGTCCAGGAAATCCCATCAGGCCTGCAGTCCCAGAGTTCCTGCCAGCACATGCTGGGTTTATCCTCCGTGGGGCCCCAGGACCCCCCCAGGGCCCACTTCCAGAACAAGGCCCATGCACAATTTTGTGTGCAATTTCAGGAGGCCCATCCGCTCCCTAGACTCTTTGTTGGCACATACTATTAAAAGTATGCATATGTTTTTTGATGAGAAATTGTAAGGAGAACTCAAGTGTTTGGTGAGGATCAGAAACTTGAATTGGGTCAGGATACTACCTTCAGGGTAAAGCCGATGAGTGCGGGAGGGTCCATACTGCTTCCTATGACCATGCCATACTCACTGCTGCCCACCTCCTTCCCCACGACCCCCAGACAGAGGAAGACAGGAAGAACCTGCTGCGGTTGCAGGACCTGGTGGACAAGCTGCAGCTGAAAGTCAAGGCCTACAAGCGCCAGGCTGAGGAGGCGGTAAGTGACCCTGCTGGGGCCCAGGCCTGGAGGAGGGAACCAGGCAGTCTCATAACCCCTGGCTCCTCACCTCATCCTCCCATTCCCCTGAACCCCCACAGGAGGAACAGGCCAACACCAACCTGTCCAAGTTCCGCAAGGTGCAGCACGAGCTGGATGAGGCTGAGGAACGGGCGGACATCGCTGAGTCCCAGGTCAACAAGCTGCGGGCCAAGAGCCGTGACATCGGCGCCAAGGTGGGTTCTCCCCACGGTAGCAACCCCCCAACCCCTCAGACAGAGCCCCTCACACCAGGACTCCTCCCCTTCACTTACTCCTGCAGCCAAACCCCACAGCCCCAGAGGCGAGGTAACTCAGTCCTCCATGATTTCTAAGGTTCTTCCCACTCTCACTTTCAATGGTTGTGTGATTCCCAGCCCTATGGTGGTCAGCAGAAGCCCTAACTGACACAGAGTCAGTGTGCCCCAACTTCCCCCAGCTGCTATTTCCGCTTCTCTTCCACCTGGTTTAGACCTTCAGTCTTGTAACTCCCACCTATGATGTACGACCCAGAGGACCTTGTCCTTGTCGAGGGAGCGTCCCTCCGTCTGACCCCAGGGCCCTTCCCTCCAGAGCCTCCCCCTCCACTCTGACCCCTAGGGCCCATCTCCCACCACCTCGGGGCCTCCCTCAGGCCTTGCAGTGGTACTCCCCAGCTCGGTGCCCACCTCTGCTTTGCTGCCTATGCCCAGCCCTGCCCAGCACCCACCTCTCCGGAGCTAGTGTGGACTGTGTTTCCTTCCCAAAGGGCTTGAATGAAGAGTAGCCGCGCCACATCTTCTTGGTCTGCCCCATCCTGAGGGTGCAACGAAGCTCCCAGTCCTGGAGCCTGGAGAGCTGCCCCTTTGGAAGAAGCAGAATAAAGCAATTTTCCTTGAAGTGAGATCCTGCCTCTAGACTCTTCTTCACAGCCTGCTAGCCACAGGAACATGAGGACATGACCACGGGATGGGGTGGGGGGCGGGGGCTCCAGGGGAGGAGGCCAGACCCAGGAGGCCTCCCTAGGGAGCCTAGGAGGCTCCAAACATCCTTGGTGCAGCACTGCCATGTTCTCCCATTACCTCCTTCTCAGCAGATGACACCTCTCCTGTCAGCCCTCTCCCTGGCCCAGAGACCCTGGGGGTTAAAGGAGATTTAGAGATGCCCCTAAAGCTCTCCTAGAGTACGTGAGCCCATCTGTGTTGACCTACGCCCCTGATGTGATCCACACTGCCCCCCACTGCTGACAATACCTGGGCTGGGCCACGGGGAGGAAGTTTAGTGTGTGAGGGTGCCCTCCAAGGCATGACCCACTTAAAGTAATGACCCCCCAGTCCCTATGTGAGGTAAGTGTCTGGGAGGGCACAGGACTAGCATCCATAGCTCCTTCCCCTTCCAGACACAGCCTCTACTGTCTCTGACTACCTCCTCACCCTGACCTGGAGAACTGCACTGCAGCCCACCTCCCCATCACCTGGGACCTGGCCTGTGGTCCAAGACACTCTATTCCTCTCCCTCATTACTTCCTACCATAGCTTTTGGCCTTGCTGGAAGATGGAGGTTCTTTGGCCCATTTAGAGCAGGTCATCTGGAGGGGAGGCAGGCAAACGAGGGGCTGGGGAGAGTCATAGTGAGCAGGACCCTGGGGAAGGAAGGGGCTGGGGAGGATCACCAGAGGGCTGAAAAGTGAAGGAAGGAGTAAGCTCCCTCTCAACTAAACAAGCCCAGTCCTCCACCTCCCCCAGACTCACTGCCACACCTGGGCTGCTTAGGGAAGGCCTGGACCACAGAGCATGGGGACTGAGGAGGCCCTGGCCTGAATCCTTCCCAATGTACTACCCATGGCCACTCCCAGCCCCTCTGGTCTCTGAGCTCCCAATGCAGCATCTAGAGTAAGTGCCCGATCCAGGGAGGAGAGGAAGAAGAAAGAAGGGGAACGGGGAAGGAAAAAGGAAAGACCTAAGGAGGTGGGCAGTGGAGAGAGAGGGAGAAGTTTCAGGAACCCGGAGGATGGTGACCAAGGAAACCAACAGAGAGAAAATATAGAGGAAGTGAGGTGAAAGACCCACAGGCTGTCCCATCTTTCTCTTCACATCCTCCTCCACTCTCCCTGCCTAGCACCAGTCTTCCTAGGAAAGATCTGGAGAACAAGGAGATAAGTGGAGGAAAGAGAGGGACACGTGTGAAAAGGGAGATGTGGGGGATACTCAGAGAATCCAAGCTTCCAGAGAAGAAAACAGAGGCAGAGAGAACAGCCAGCAACCACGCAGCAGACAGGCCACCGAAGGAGGGTGCTGAGAGGGGACGGGAGAGGAGACAGAGAGGGCGAGTCTTGGATAGAGAAGCTAGAAGAGCCAAAGGTCTGGTACTGGGCAAAGGAAAGAGTCCTGGGTCACCCTCAGATACCAGCAAAATCAGGAAAGTGAACAGTCAGGTTCGAGAGACGTAGATGAAGACCCAGGAGCAGGATGTGCAGGCTGAGATGGGACATGCAGAGGGTGACTAGAGGCTGGGAAGAGAAAGGCAGAGACGTGCGGAAATACAGGCATGTCAGACCGTGCGATGCACAGAAATATGGCGCCAGGGAGAACGGGAGCCCAGGTCCAACTTTGAGACAGGGAACCAGGCAGAGGGGAAGGGAGACAGACACAGAGAAGGACAGACAGACAGGGAGCCAGGCAAAGGCAGGGCAAAGCTGGCCCTCTCTCCTCGCTCCTTACCTGTGGCAGGAGGGTCCAACCAGCACGCTCACCCTCCAGGACACCTAGCAGAATGAGGAGCTGCTTCGGGAAGACAGAGAGTAGGGATGGATGTGAGAGGGGGCTAGGATAGGGAGAGGACGGCAAAGCAGACCAGACAGGTGGGGCAGAACCCTGGAACCGGGTTAAGCCCTCCCCTCTTCCTCCTTCCATAGGAGACAGTGGGAACCGCCTGCCTACCTCTCACCACGCAGCGACTCCATCTATACCCAGTCTGGCTTGCTTAGGACATAGGGTTCCCTGAGGACAAAGCCTAGTCTTTGTCACTTGGTCCTGACCCAGCCTGACCTGATGTTCTCAGCCCCTTATCACGTCCCCAGGGCAATGGGAACCAAGCAGTGACGCATTGGGCCTCAGACTAAACCCCTAGCTTGCATACTAGGTCCTCGAGTGACCTGGAGCAGGGCACAAGTAGCTTTCATCCCAGGGGGAAATGAGTTGGCATATGAACCTGCAGGAGATGGGAAAGTGGGGTTGACTAGGGTCCCCCCAAGGACATGGATATAGGGTACAAGTCCCCTGGAGACAGATATGTATTCTTGAGTCCAACGATGGGGCAGTGGAGGGCCCTAGGGAGTTGGGGACCATGGGGGAGAGACCACATATTTGGTGGAAAGCAGAGAAGTCGACCCCCATCCGTCCTACCCACCTCCACACTCTGGAGCTATATTGAGAGGTGACAGGAGATGGTTTGGGAGGGGGAGCTTGGGAGCATGTTCCTGGGTGTGAGGGTGTAGGGAAAGCCAGGGCAGCGGAGTCTGGCTTTGTTTCCTGAACACAATGTCCACTTAGTCATAACAGGCACGGCCTGCTGAAGACCTGACACCTACTCCCTCTGAGAGGTGGCATCACTGGAGGCGGGGAGGGGGCCATGAGGGCCTGGGGCGCTTGGGGACACCCACCAAGAAGGACACGTGAGTATGAGACCCACGAGGGTTGAGAGGGGACACCAGGGTTCTACCTGGGGAGACGGGAGTGGACTGCAGAGCCCCCACCCAGTGGAATGCCGAGCTTGGGGCCCAGCTGGTGTAAATCCCGGGGATTGCCAGGGCCCCAGACAGCCTCAGCAGCACCTGCACCCTCTGGCAGCCCAGAGAGGCGGAAGGGAGCACCCCCACCCTCACCCCTCCTGCCTCAGGCCCCGGGGATTAACGCCTCTCCCTACCCCCATCCCATCCCACAATGGGAGCAGAGGATGGCAGTGAAGGGTAAAAGCTTCTGTGTGCAAATGTGTGTTTGGGTGTGCAAACAACACAGAGGAAAATCTGCAAACTGAAGTATGCAAGTGTGGAAAATCCTCATGTGTGTGTTAAGACTGGGCATGGACGTGTGGTGGTCAAGTCTGGACGGTAGATTGCTGGACTGCGGCTCTCTGTGCACATCTGCCATGGTGGCATGGGGCAGCTCCGTCCTCTGCTTGACAGGTCAGACAGTGGCCACTGTATCAGGAGCGTCAGGGAGGGGCTGGGGGCTCCGGATGTGTCCCTAATGTAATGCAAACTCACGTTCCCAGGAGGACACCTGCCTGCAGACTGGGGAACGCACAAAAAGAGAGGGCAGCATGAAATCCTTTTCCTGACAAAGGGAAACTGAGTCAAGGACCCAAGCAGAGGAGCCCCTCCCTGGGCATCCTGGCTCCAGCTGCCAGGCCCCAGCACCATGGGACTCCAGGTCCAGAGAGGGTGGGGAGTTGCTCCCAGCCTGGGGCCATATGAGGACAGGCCAGGGAGGAAAGGAGGAGGGGAGCCCGTGGCTGGGAGGCAAGGGACAAGCCTCTGGTCTGCAGGAGAAGGTGGCCCTCACCCCGTGTGCTCAACTCACCCTTCTGGTTAAAAATAACCAAGGTAAGGGCCTGATGGGGGGCGGGAGGGAGGTGGTGTGAGAAGTCCTGTCTTGCCACTATCTGCCCATCAGTCCTTTGGAGGGGAGGAATGTGCCCAAGGACTAAAAAAAGGCCCTGGAGCCAGAGGGGCTGGGGCGACAGACCTTTCATGGGCAAATCTGGAGGCCCCGGGTGTCCTCTTGTCACCTCCAGAGCCAAGGGATCAAGGGAGGAGGGGCTGGGAGGAGAGAGAGGTGGAAGGGAGGGTCCCTCCGGAAGGACTCCAAATTTAGGCAGGGGGTGGGGGCAGCAAAATATAAAGGAGTGTGCTCCAAGGACAGACTGACACTCCTCTGAACCAGGTAAGATGGGGCTCAGGGTGGGAGCCCCCATCTCAAAGGGAATGGGGTGAGATCAGTCGGAGGCCCAAGGGTTCTGCTTGAACTGTCTTGCTCCAGCCCTGGGAAGTTGCTCACGACAGAGGGGAGGTTCCCAGGGGAAAACCAGAAACCTCTTTTCTTCTCCTACCTGCATGTCCTCCCCGGCTTTCGTCTCTTTCATGTGCTTTCTTCACCTTTGTCCCTTCTTGGATGGCTTCCCTCTTGCAGTCCAGTTTGTTTTTGTTTGTTTTTTTTAAGGGAGGATAGTTACAATATTGTGATGGTTCTTGCCATACATCAACATGAATTGGCCACGGGTGGTTCAGTTTTATTTTTCCTCCTGGTCTTTGTCAGCACTTGTCACTATCATACTTCCTGGTCTGTCTCTCTTCCTGCTCTCTTGGCTGTGTGTTATCTCCTTGCCTCTCTCTGCTTCAAACTCAGATTCCACAGCCCACTCCTTGAACTTTTAGTAACTCTGCATCCTTCCTTTCCTGCCTCTCTGCCGCTCACCTGCCCCTGACTGCCCCTTTCAGTCTGTCTGGCTCAGCTGACTCTCTGGGTTGAGACTCGCAGGTTACTTCTGCCCATGGGCTGCCTCCCTTGTTCTTCATTCTCCTTGTCTCTTCTTCTCTCTGCCCAGCTGTACCTCTGTGGCTCACGGTGCAGGGTCTTCAGGATTCTCTGTGAAGAGGTCACCAGGTGAGAACCACCCCAATTTTCTCCTGGAAGCCAGGTTGCTGGACCAGGGGCCCCTGTCTCTCCTCTGAGTGGCTCAGCACCTTGCCTTAGCAATCTCCAGTCCATTCCAGCTCACGCAAACCCCTCACAGATTCCCCTTCAGCCTCATATCAGAGAGCAAGAGAGGGCTGGATGCAGGCCAGGTGCTTCTCAGCTGGGGAGGTGAGAGTGACAGGACCCAGGTGGTGAGGAGATGCGGCAGGGAATGGGGGCTGCAGAGGGCAAGGCCACCCACTGAGGCCCGGGCCCTCCTGTCTCGGCCGCAGAGGGTTGACAAGATGACCGATGCCCAGATGGCCGACTTTGGGGCAGCAGCCCAGTACCTCCGCAAGTCAGAGAGGGAGCGACTGGAGGCCCAGACACGGCCTTTCGACATCCGCACCGAGTGCTTCGTGCCGGATGACAAGGAGGAGTTCGTCAAGGCCAAGATCCTGTCCCGGGAGGGAGGCAAGGTCACTGCCGAGACAGAGAGTGGCAAGGTGCGCGGGACACAGCGCAGGGCGGGGAGGGCAGGGCCGAGCCACGTGCAGCGAGAGCCGAGGGGCTCTGGGGGAGGGCCAAAGTCAGCGGGCGTTCAGGATGACCTCCCCTCAAGTGGCCCAGCACCTAGGTGAGAACTGACCGTTCTTGTTGGATCTGAGCAAGCGTAACAAGGCCACACCGGGGATGCCCACCCCTTGCCAGGAAGGATGCTGCAGGCAGGGAACCTCAGCTGGTTTCCTCCTCCGAGGGGTTATGTAGCTAAAGAGAGCACGGACACTGCATCAAACGAAGCTCCCTTCTCAAACCTGCATCCCTCCACTCTGTGCCTTAGTGTTCTCCATGGACCAACTCTCCCCAGTGCTCCCCAACCATACCAAAAGCAAATTTTACAGATGAACACAAAGCAGGAGCTCTTGAGCCGGATGCTCAGTCCAGGGCTGACGACTGGCACTCAGAAGCCCACGGTCCCTGGTCCCTCATTCCAGCCATTAGAACTGCCACCCATCAGCAGCAGTGGCTGTGAACCGTATGCCTTGTTGACTGACTGTCTAGGAGTCTGACTGTCTACACTGGCTGACTGTCGCGTCCCCTTGAGGTGTGCAGTAACAGGCCACAACCACTGGGGGCTTTAACTATAATCCCAGCTCTGCCACTAGCAGCCACCATATACTGGCAAATCATTTATCATTTGCTCCACTGTAAAAAAAAAAAAAATGCTGGAATACCTACTCACAGTATCTCATGATGCCAGGGCATGACAAACTGGCCAATGGCAGTCAAACCATTTGATAGTGACCAATGAAGACTGTGGAGTAGATGGGTGAGATGTTTCTCCAGTAGCAGCAAAGTTTACCTTGAGCAATTGATGCCCTCAAGCATGCCCCCAGGAGTCAGGGTAAGATGCAGATCAGAGAGCCTCTTGCCCCAAGACCCTCAGGCAGGGACTGAAAGGTGATGCTCATGGGCACAGAGTGTGGGGAACTGGCAAGACACGGAGACTCTAGGACAATCCATAAGAAGGGAGAGACAGAATGCAGGTGAATTATCTGGCATCATAGGAAGCTATGGGGTAGGGCCCGGGCACTATGAGAAAAGAGCCAGGGGAACAAGGCCAGGTCACAGCCTGTGTTCTGGGAGGAGATAAGTGGGCAGGGCTAGAGAGGGTACCGGTAGACATGTCTGTCCTACTGCCCACTGCCCCCCCAGACAGTGACTGTGAAGGAGGACGAGGTGTTGCAGCAGAACCCACCCAAGTTCGACAAGATCGAGGACATGGCCATGCTGACCTTCTTGCATGAGCCTGCGGTGCTTTTCAACCTCAAAGAGCGATACGCAGCCTGGATGATATACGTGAGTGCACCCTGCACACGGCGGGCAGCGTCCAAAGTCAGCCAGGGCAACTTTCTCAAGGGAAGGGGGTTGGAACTCTCCCTCTGCTCCCTCCCCATCCCTGGTTAGCTGCAGGAAGACAGGAGCCAGCTGGCATAACTGGGGATGCCTCTGCCTAGCACCACTGCCCATCCCAGGCTCTCCCCTCCGATTTCTCATGACTGCCCTGTCTCCTGCTTCAGACCTACTCAGGCCTCTTCTGCGTCACTGTCAATCCCTACAAGTGGCTGCCGGTGTACAATGCCGAGGTGGTGGCCGCCTACCGGGGCAAGAAGAGGAGCGAGGCACCTCCCCACATCTTTTCCATCTCCGACAACGCCTACCAGTACATGCTGACAGGTAGGCTGGCAGCCCTGACCTGTGGCCCCTCAGCGCCACACCAGAGACCGAGGCCCTGAGCCCTGACCCACTGCCTCTCCTCTTTTCTCTTCCAGATCGGGAAAACCAGTCTATCCTCATCACGTGAGTGAGCAGCACCAATCCACAGAGTGGCCTGGTAGAGGGGAGGCCCAGGCTGACTCCTGGGGTGCTAGGGATGGTTTAAGGCTGTGGTTGCCAGGAGCTGAGCTCTCTGAGGAGTGCCAGAGTGACCTACGGCAATGGGCAGATTCTGCAAGGAGGAGATTAGATCTGGGGGAGGAGATTAGATGGCTGGGACTTTGAGGGTGCAGTGCTGAGCTTTGAATGGAGAACAGTGGGAATCTGGGTTCTTATGGGTCCATGTTGTCTCCAGCGGAGAATCCGGGGCAGGGAAGACTGTGAACACGAAACGTGTTATCCAGTATTTTGCCAGCATTGCAGCCATAGGTGACCGTGGCAAGAAGGACAATGTTAATGCAAACAAGGTAGGAGTTGGGCCACAGGCTTAGCAGAGGGGGTTGGGGGCCAGGCTAACCAGGTGACCCTGAGCCCAGCCCTGGGGAACAGTGCAGACAGCATCCCTGAGCCCAGTACCCGAGACCTTCCCAGCATGAGACACATTTTCTGAGGTCTGAATATGGCCCTCTTGAGCTGCAGACCCACCAGCAGTCCATCCCACTCCACCACCACCCTCCCCACCACCTCCTAGAGATGAAGCCCTGCACTCTGCCCCCTCTGCAGGGCACCCTGGAGGACCAGATCATCCAGGCCAACCCCGCCCTGGAGGCCTTCGGCAATGCCAAGACCGTCAGGAATGACAACTCCTCCCGCTTCGTGAGTGCACCTGACCACTGCCCACATGCAGCGTTGATGAAAAAAAGGGTAGAGGTGTAGTTTTGCCAAAAGTCTCCACACCTGGCTGATTGTCCTGCATTTGGTTTTTGGGATATCAACTAACACACACGCACACTCCAAACCCTCCCCACTCAGCCTGGCCCCCAAGTTCTGAGAACTCAAGAAAAGAGACCCAGAGCCACCAAAGCTATTTGTTGCAGAACCAAGTCATCGGGCTGACTTGGGTAGCATTCTATATTTTTTTTACGACTGTTCCCAAAGCTCTTCCACGCTGTAAGTGGAAGAGCTGGAAGGAAGACAGCAGGGGCTTTTGAGCCAATTCCCCAGCCTTCAATCTGTCCAGCAAGTCCCCACCCCTCTCTGAGCCCCAGGTCCTTCATCTGTGAGACCAAGGCAGTAGTCTCTACCTTGCTGGTTATTGGGAGGATGACGTGAGATCATATCAGAGGCACAAACAGGACGCATTCTATTTTGTTCATGATACTAAACTGGGACTCCAAGGAAATCATTTACATTTCCAAAACCATCCAGGGCATTCTGGGTTGCACTGAGGTCCAGGATCTCCATCTGTCTCTTCTAGCTCCCTCCCTCACTCTTTGTCCCATCTACCCCCAGGGGAAATTCATCAGGATCCACTTTGGAGCCACTGGAAAGCTGGCTTCTGCAGACATAGAGACCTGTGAGTATGCAGGGAGCCTGGCCCCCTCCTCCAGAGTCCTCCACCTCTGCCTTCATTCCCCACTGGACGCCATCTTCTGTGGACATTTCCCCTCTGTCTCCTGTCTCTGTCTACATTTGCCTCTGGACTTTATCATTCTTCTCCCTTTAAACCGAGTCTTCCCCTGTCCCTCTCCACTTGCCATGAGAGCCTTTCTCCCCTGACCTCCACCCTTGTGCTGATTGGCTCCCTTCCTTCCTACCTGCTCTCCCCCGCCTCCCCTACTCCAGATCTCCTGGAGAAGTCCCGGGTGATTTTCCAGCTGAAGGCTGAGAGGAACTACCACATCTTCTACCAGATCCTGTCCAACAAGAAGCCAGAGCTGCTGGGTGAGCCCCGTCAGAGGTCCCTGCTGCCCCTGGCGCCCCCCGCAAGCCCAGCGGTGCAGGGCAGACCGCTCTTCCTCCTCACCCGCCCCGCCCACCTGTCACCTCTCCCCTCCCTCCATCCGCCCAGTACCTTTCTCTTCCTCCTTCACCTTGGACCCACCTGTGTCAACTCTTGCCTCCCTTTCACACCCTTCCTTCTCTTCTTTCTCCTCCACTTTACTTTTTTTCTCCTTCTCCTCTGCATTTGTCTCCCCCTCCCCCCACCGTCCTCTCTCCCCACGTCCCCACCACCCACTTTTCCTTTTCTTCTGGATCCTCCCCTTGGCCTTTGCTGACTGTCCTCCTCTCTACCTGCTCCCGCTCCTCCCCTCTCCCCACCCCTTGCCCCACTGTGCCCCACTCCCGTCCCCTTGTCCCCGGCCCTGCCCCTCGCCTGGACAGACATGCTGCTGGTCACCAACAACCCCTACGACTACGCCTTCGTGTCTCAGGGGGAGGTGTCTGTGGCCTCCATCGACGACTCTGAGGAGCTCATGGCCACCGATGTGAGTAAGGAGGCAGTGGCGGGGCTCCGGGGGCTCCTGGGCCACCCGCCCCGTCACCCACTCTGCCTCTCTCGCCCTGCCCCAGAACGCCTTCGACGTGCTGGGCTTCACTTCTGAGGAGAAAGCCGGCGTCTACAAGCTGACAGGCGCCATCATGCACTACGGAAACATGAAGTTCAAGCAGAAGCAGCGGGAGGAGCAGGCGGAGCCGGACGGCACCGAAGGTTTGAGGCCAGGAGGCCAGGCTGAGAAGGCCTGAGGGCAGCGTGTCTGCCTCTCGTGCAGGGAGAGTGCTCCAGGAGCAGAGTCTCCTCGGCACCACGTCCAAACGGGGCGCCTGTCAGTGATTCCTAAGGAGCAACTCTCACAGCAGCAATGTTAGGACCATGATACAGAAAGCGGGAGGAAACCCAAAGCAGGAGAAGCAGGTGGTTGGAAGGTGGTGCCTTTTCCCAGGGGTGGGTTCTCCCCACCTGATCTAGACTCGAGGTTTTCTGTTCCATTATAACCTAGCCAGACACCACCCTCCACCCCGAACAGGCTGGATCCCAGAGGACCTGAGGCTTGTGGGTGGGTGAGGGAAGGGACATGGGAGAAGGGGGAAGACAGGAGGCCCCTCACAGTCCTGCTAGTTTCTCAACCCCAGCTGCACTGAGCAGAAGTGAAGTGGAGAGATTTCCTCCTGTGCCCAAGACTCCACCAGGCCCAGGAAAGCACAGACCTGAGTTCTGAGTATCCCCATCACTAAGGCAGTGTGTATGTGACAGTGTCCAACCCTCAGGAGAGTCCCTCACAGGCTCTGTGCCATATTCTGCTGGGAGACAGGAGGCCAGGGGTCAGGACACAGCTCTGGGTGTTGGCACATCACCCACATCACTGGGTCTCAGCTTCCTCCTCAGTGGAATGAAGCAGTAGCCCTTCCTAGCTCCCTCTGAGGCTGATTCGAGAATCCCTTGAGAAGGAGATGTGAAGGTGTAAACAGGGCTGGAGAAACGCCTGAGAATATTCCTCTTGACCTACCTTCAAGGATCCCTTCTCTGTATCTATCCAGATCAAATGCCAAACCTGAGTTTCACAAAAGCATGTCACCAGTTATCATAAAACTTTCAAAATTAAACCAAGGAAGTCTCCTCTAAATAGAGATCATGGGGCTTTCCAGGTGGTTCAGTGGTAAAGAATCCACCTGCCAATGCAGGAGACACAGGAGATGCAGCTTTGATCCTTGGGTTGGGAAGATACCCTGGAAGAGGAATGACAACCCACTCCAGTATTCTTGCCTGAAAACTCCCATGGACAGAGGAGTCTGGCGGGCTACAGTCCATAGGGCTGCAAAGAGTCAGACACAGCTGAGCATGCACGCACACATACAGATAGAGTTTGTATGTTGGATAGCACATTTGGAGAGCTGAGGGTCGGTGGACTGACCAACACACTGTTAGGAACCTTGATTTCCCAGCGAGTCAATTTGGTGGACACATAGATTCACTATAGAGCATGCCCAGTCCTGGGCTAAATCCTGGGACTGGGGACAAAGGCAGCACGGAGCAGAGAACATCATTAGCCACAGTCCCTGCGCTGAGAGAGGAGAGGATGCATGAGGGCAGGGGACATGCCTACAGCTGTGCTGGTAATGGGCCAGGTCCAGAGACATGCAGGAGCAGTAAAGATGGAGGCGAGGTGGCAGGGTGGTGGGAAGTCTGGGGTGACGGAGGAGCCTCAGGCACACACTGGCTGTGTCACTGTGGCAAGCCCTGTGCCCTTCAGGCCTCAATTTGCAGCTCTTTAATGAGAGGGTTAGGACCTAGTGGCCCTGGGCAGGGAAGGACAGTCTATGGAAAGTGCTTCCCTTTCTTTCCCCACCAGATGCTGACAAGTCCGCCTACCTCATGGGGCTGAACTCAGCAGACCTGCTCAAGGGGCTGTGCCATCCTCGGGTGAAGGTGGGCAATGAGTACGTCACCAAGGGGCAGAATGTCCAGCAGGTGTACTATTCCATCGGGGCGCTGGCCAAGGCGGTGTACGAGAAGATGTTCAACTGGATGGTGACGCGGATCAACGCCACCCTGGAGACCAAGCAGCCGCGCCAGTACTTCATAGGCGTCCTGGACATCGCCGGCTTCGAGATCTTTGACGTGAGTGGGACCGAGAGAATGGGAACTCACTGGTTCACACAGGCAGCCACCGCTGGCCAAGCCCCGGGGAACGCCGTGGGCTCCCCAGGGGTGGAGACAGCCACGTGTCTTCAGGGGGTGCTCCCTCCCTGCCCTGACCAGAGAGAGGCCAGCCACACCCATTGCCAGGCTGGACGCATTCCTGGGCCAACCCCTTGGGCCACAGACCCCTGCCCGCCTGACCCACTCCTCCCCGTCCCCGCCCTGCAGTTCAACAGCTTCGAGCAGCTGTGCATCAACTTCACCAATGAGAAGCTGCAGCAATTCTTCAACCACCACATGTTCGTGCTGGAGCAGGAGGAGTACAAGAAGGAGGGCATCGAGTGGGAGTTCATCGACTTCGGCATGGACCTGCAGGCCTGCATCGACCTCATCGAGAAGGTGCTGCCTCAGCCCCTCCACCCAGGTCCCTGCACCTGCCATCCCAGACGAAGTGGCAGCCCTGTCCCTCGACACCCAGGAAACTAGTCCCCACATCCCCCAGCCTCCCTCCAGGCCCTGCTTCCCCTCACTGTGACATTGCAGGCATACACAGGTCCAGCCCTTCCTTCTCTCCCCAGCACCTAGGACCTTGTCCCATATGGGGGACACCTCCCAGGGCCTGAAGAGACAGATGTAGTGAAGGAGGGGACTCCTGGCCCCTCTGACGCCCCATGAGAAGCAGCATTCGTGGAAAGGACCTAGGCTGAAACTAGACACATTGGCTTCCCATCCTCTCCCAGTTGGCTGAGGATAAGCCAGTCTTCAGGCCCTCTTGTCTGTGGAGCGTCCTCAGAGGACACCCCTTGTCCTGGCTTGCTTTCAGTGAGCCTTTGCTGAGGGAGGCAGAGCCCGCAGCAACTGATGGTCCCCCAGCCCAGCCACGACCAGTCTGAAATAGGGGCCTCCCCCCACAAGCTTTGCCTAGTGATCCAGGGCCCTTCGCTTCTGGAGGCCTCGGATTCCCCCGAGATTGTATGGAAAAATGTGTGTGGACTGGTGGGGTGGGGGTGCATACGCAAATATGTATGTGCAAGCGAATTCTGGGGAAGAAGTCTTGGGGTTACACCAAATTCTCAGTAGGATCCCTGTCCCAGGAAAAGTCAAAAGCTGCTATACTTTCTGAAATGCAGGACATCGTGCAGAACCTGAATCCCTCTAAGCACTCCTTGGAACACTGTTCTCTGACATACAGGCACAGGTCTGGCCTGCCCTGCAGTCTGACACCTCCCATCCCTTCTGTCCCATCCTCATCCCACTCTGGGGCAGGGACATCCAGGAAGAAGGGGCTGTGCTCTGAGCCCTGGGGGTAGGGACTGGGAGTACAGGACTCTTCTCTGGGTCCACCGGGCCAGAAAGAGGTTCCCTAGGCCAGATCTGAATGTTCTCAGATTTAGGTTGGCTTCAGGAATGCTGGCTTCCGGTACCAGGACATGAGGTAGCAGCACGGGCTCTCTATGGCCTGCCAGCTACACAGCTGCAGTTTCTCCTCAGTCGGGGTGTGGGATTCTGCAAGCCTGGGGATGTGTTCAGTGACGCTCTTCTCTCCCCCCTCAGCCCATGGGCATCATGTCCATCCTGGAGGAGGAGTGCATGTTCCCCAAGGCCACCGACATGACCTTCAAGGCCAAGCTGTACGACAACCACCTGGGCAAGTCCAACAACTTCCAGAAGCCGCGCAACATCAAGGGGAAGCCGGAAGCCCACTTCTCCTTGATCCACTACGCCGGCACAGTGGACTACAACATCATAGGCTGGCTGGAGAAAAACAAAGACCCGCTCAATGAGACAGTGGTAGGCTTGTACCAGAAGTCTTCCCTCAAGCTCATGGCCACGCTCTTCTCCTCATATGCCTCCGCCGATGTCGGTAAGAGGGCAGCCCTCCACTGCCAGAGCAGTTCTGGAGGTGCAAGGGGCCAGGGGCCCACTGCTTCAAACCACGTGACTCCAAAGGCAGGAGGGGGACTTCCCTGGTGGTCCAGTGATTAAGGCTTCATGCTCCCAATGGTGCGAGGTGGGAGTTTGATCCCTGGTCAGGAAACTAGATACCACATGCCGCAACTAAGCGTTCACCTGCTGCAGCTAAAGATCCCACATGCCACAACAAATACTGGCACAACCAAATTTTTTTAAAAAAATACTTTTTTAAAATTAAAAAAATAAAGGCAGGAGGGAGCCATAAGAGGGGGGATAAGAGAGCCCACAGCAGCCCATCGGTGCCATTTCTGTGGGAGTGTGATTTTCCCCTCTGGGTTATGGATGTTGGTATACGTGTTCTGCATCTCTTCAAGACTCAGAGCAACTGAAGATCAGTGCCTGAGGCACCCGCGTTGCTGCAGCAGGCCTGGCATAGAACCATGTCTGCAGGAGGCCGCAGTAAATGTTGAGAGCATCCCTGAATGTGCGGTAGAACAAATGAGCCTCCCCTTCAGAGAAGGGAGAGAAAGGGTGTGGATTGAAATGAGGAGGGTAAAATACAAGAAAAAAAGTAGAAAGTGGAAAAATGTAAGCAAGGTGTGGGAGGTTAGAGAGAGAAGGAGGAGAAAGCACTAATGTTATTTCAAGACCTACTGTGTGCCAAACAGTGGAGAGGCAGCCTGAAGCTTTGATCTTTTCTAATCTTCTCTATACCATTTAAAGGGACTCACTCTCCTCTTCATGGGAAAACTGAGACTTGGAGATAAATTGTCCAAAGTCACACAGCTAGTGAGCAGCAGAGCCCTGCCCCTGCTCAAAGGGTCTCCGATTTCAAGCCCTGGTTCATCATTCTTTCTCTTGTTATTAGGGGACAGCAGTAAAAGCAAAGGAGGCAAGAAAAAGGGTTCATCATTTCAGACAGTGTCAGCCCTCCACCGGGTAAGAAGGGCCCAGAGATACCAAGAGACTTGTGGTGGGCAGACCCAGCCCAGAGCATTTTGTTTGCACCACCCCTAACCTGATGCTCTTGAGTCTGGGGAGGAAAGAAGCTAGAGTTACGTGATTGTTTTTGGCATGTAAATTCTACACAAGCCTGAATTCACATCATAAGTTATGTATCACCTCCCAATCCCTTAGAGGGTTCTGGTGACAGGTTGTCTGGGGCCCGGGGTCAGGGACTAAAGGGATGGTCACTGTGGCTCCTGACCTCCACCTCTATCTGCCTCCAGGAGAATCTGAACAAGCTAATGACCAACCTGAGGACCACTCATCCTCACTTTGTGCGCTGCATCATCCCCAATGAACGGAAGGCTCCTGGTGAGTGATCAGCACAAGGGTCTAGTCTGGATAGGGCATTTGGCATCCACTTGTCCTGAGGCTGACCCCCTGCCTCTCCCCTCCTGCTGCAGGGGTGATGGACAACCCCCTGGTCATGCACCAGCTGCGCTGCAACGGCGTACTGGAGGGCATCCGCATCTGCAGGAAAGGCTTCCCCAACCGCATCCTCTACGGGGACTTCCGGCAGAGGTGGGTACCGGGGAGGCGCAGGACTCAAGGAACAGGGAGACCCTGGGCAGCCTTGCGGGGAGGGGAGTCTGTAGCTGGCCTCAGATTCTGTGAAAGTGAAAGTGTTAATCACTCAGTTGTGTCCAATTCTTTGCAACCCCATGAACTGTAGCCTGCCAGTCTCCTCTCTCCATGGAATTCTTCAGGCAAGAATACTGGAATGAGTAGCCATTTCATTCTCTAGGGGATCTTCCCGACCCAGGGATTGAACCCAGGTCTCCAGCATTCCAGGCAGATTCTTTACTGTCTGAGGCACCAGGGAAGCCCCTTGATTCTGTGGGCAGAGCAAATCAGTGCAGAACATGGGTAACTCCAGGCACCTCCCTCCAGGTATCGCATCCTGAACCCAGCGGCCATCCCCGAGGGTCAGTTCATTGACAGCAGGAAAGGGACAGAGAAGCTTCTGGGCTCCCTGGACATTGACCACAACCAGTACAAGTTCGGCCACACCAAGGTGAGTCTGGAGGCCCTTAGGGTGGAGGTATAGGATACCCAGCCACACTGAGTGGAACAGCTGGGAATTCGGAAGGCAGACTCTGATTTCTGGCTTCCCGTGTCAACCAAGAGTTGGGACCCAGCTTCTTTTCAGTCTTGTTTTTCACATTTCACTCCCAGGTCTAGGGTATGCAGGTGATGGGGCCCTGGGAAGCTCAGCCAGGGTCTCCCACACTCTCCCTCCACCTTGGCTACCCTTCTCTGAGGCTGCCGCCCCCTTGGCCCTACCCCTTGCCCCCAGGTGTTCTTCAAGGCGGGGCTGCTGGGGCTGCTGGAGGAGATGCGAGACGAGAGGCTGAGCCGCATCATCACCCGAATCCAGGCCCAAGCCCGGGGTCAGCTCATGCGCATTGAGTTCAAGAAGATCCTGGAGCGCAGGTGAGGCTGGAGGGAAAGGGAGACTCACTCTCAGAGATGTAAGAGGCAGACAAGCAGAGCTCAGAGGTGTGGGCCAAAAGACCTAAGTTCAATCCTGGCTTCATCACTTACTAGCTGGTCTGGACAAGTGACCAGTCTGGGTCTCATTTTGAGTTCTTTTTAAAAAAAGAAAATTCCCCATAGGGAAATGAAAATTAAGATTCCAACGAGATACCATTTTAAAACACTAGACTGTAGCCTGCCAGGCTCCTCTGTCCATGGGATTTTCCAGGCAAGAATACTGGAGTGGGTTGCCATTTTCTTCTCCAGGGGATCTTCCGGACCCAGGGATCAAACATGGGTCTCTCACATTGTGGGCAGACTCTTTACAGTCTAAGCCACCAGGGAAATGTGTGCAATCTCTTTGGAAAACAGTTTATCATTTTCTTTGAAAGTTGAACAGTTACATAGCTTTCCACTCCTGAGTGCATTCCCACAGAGAAATACCTGCACGTGAGAGAAATACCTGCACGTGTTCACAACAGGAGACAAAAATGAATCTTTATAGCAGCATTGGTCAAAATGGCAAAGATCTGGAAACAATTTGAATTTTCATCTGCAGGAGAATGGGTAAATAGTAGCATACTCATTTGGGGAATATTATCGAGTAATGAAAAGGAGAGGACTAAAACTACATGGTACAATACATTTGAGCCTTAAAAGCATATTGCTGAGTTAACAGAAGCAAGTCACAGAAGGATACATATATTGTGATGCAATTTTTATAAAACTCGGTAATAATTTTAAAAGAGCATCCTCCTGCAATGCAGGAGGTGCACAGGAGACTTCCCAACCCAGGGAACCCTGGGTTGGGAAGATACCTCATAGGAGGAAATGGAAACCCACTTCAGTATTCTTACCTGGAAAATTCCATGGACAGAGGAGCCTGGCAAGCTACAATCCATGGGGTCGCAAAGAGTCAGAAGTGACTGAGCACACACACACATCATTTAAAAATACATACACATATGGTTAAAATATTTTTGAAAGAGTTAGGAAATGAAAAACACAGATTCAAGGTAGTGACTGCTTCTGGTGAAAGGACCGGAAATGGGGTGGAGTGAAGTCTACAAGTAGAATCAATGAAGGCAATGCTCTACTTCTTGTCTGGGTGATGAGTTCACAGATAAACCATTTTGCTTCATTCTTCATAACTTACACATACATTATAGACATTCTTAAATGGAAAATACCATGTTCTTAACATATTTGAGGTTCTTAGATTAGAAACACTGAACACAGTAGAGATGCTATAATTGGTCACTTCCATAGCTACTGCTACCCCAGTAAGGAAGATATAAACTGCCCTTTTGTTGAATTGATCAATTAACAAACATTTATGGAGCAACTCATGTTCAGTGTGGTAATGCTGGGGTGGAGTTGCATATCAAGGCTACAAGAGCAGGTTCCTGCCCTCAGGTGCCCACAAACTTGTTCAGATGTGCTGGGATCCCAGTGCAGTGGGATCTGGGCCAGTGCAGCTGGCCCCATGACTGGAAAGTGCTCCTTCACAGTGCGGCTCCCTGCCTCCATGTTCCTTTCCCAGGGATGCCCTGCTAGTAATCCAGTGGAACATTCGGGCCTTCATGGGGGTCAAGAACTGGCCCTGGATGAAGCTCTATTTCAAGATCAAACCACTACTGAAGAGCGCAGAGACTGAGAAGGAGATGGCCACCATGAAGGAGGAGTTTGGGCGAATCAAAGAGACACTGGAGAAGTCGGAGGCTCGGCGCAAGGAGCTGGAGGAGAAGATGGTGTCCCTACTGCAGGAGAAGAACGACCTGCAGCTCCAAGTGCAGGCGGTGAGACCATCTCTCTATCCCCCTCCCCTGGATCCTAACCCATCTCATCATCAGGGACTATGAGTCTCCAAGCTTCAGCTCTCTTTAAACACTCTGGATCTCTCCTCTCTTTCATCACCAGCTCTCCTCTCTGTCCTCTTCTCTCAGGAACAAGACAACCTGAATGATGCAGAAGAGCGCTGTGACCAGCTGATCAAGAACAAGATCCAGCTGGAGGCAAAGGTGAAGGAGATGACCGAGAGGTTGGAGGACGAGGAAGAGATGAACGCTGAGCTCACTGCCAAGAAGCGCAAGCTGGAAGATGAGTGCTCTGAGCTGAAGAAGGACATTGATGACCTGGAGCTGACACTGGCCAAGGTGGAGAAGGAGAAGCACGCGACAGAGAACAAGGTGAGGGCGGCTCCCTTTGACTCCAGACCAAGTCTCAGGATTCCCAGACCTGAGTGTGGTCCTGCCCCCTGGCCTTGGAGGTCTCCATGGATGTCTCCAGGTTGGTGATGTTTAGCCCTAAAGAGGATGGGGTTCTTGGTCAACAGGTGAAGAACCTGACAGAGGAGATGGCTGGGCTGGATGAGATCATTGCCAAGCTGACCAAGGAGAAGAAAGCTCTGCAAGAGGCCCACCAGCAAGCCCTGGATGACCTTCAGGCTGAGGAGGACAAGGTCAACACCCTGACCAAGTCTAAAGTCAAGCTGGAGCAGCAGGTGGATGATGTGAGTAGGAATAACCATGCTTCCTTTGTCTCTCTCAGGTCAGGATTTTGCAGGCAATGCCAATGGCAAGGGGTTTGCAATCCCTAAAACTAACTTCCATCCCCCCCGGGGACCTTTTCTTCCTGTGCATGCTAAGTCACTTCAGTTGTGTCTGACTCTTTGCGACCCTATGGACAGTAGCCCACTAGGCTCCTCTGTCCATGAAATTCTCCAGGCAAGAATACTGGAGTGGGTTGCCATGCCCTCCTTCAGCGGATCTTCCTGACCCAGGGATTGAACCTGCAGCTCCTGCATTGCAGGCAAATTCTATACCACTGAGCCACCTGTGAAAGCCCCTTTCTTTCTACAGTTCTTCACTAGGCTGGGTCTCTGAATCCTTCATGTCTGCCAGGATGACTCTGCTGGCTTGTCTTCCAGTCCCACTGGACTTTGGGTTTAGAAGGGAGCAGAGGGGGATGTATTGTGGACCTCAGGTTTTCTACACCCTGTTCATTTTTACTTTCTCCACCAGCTGGAGGGATCCCTGGAACAGGAAAAGAAGGTACGCATGGACCTGGAGCGAGCTAAGCGGAAGCTGGAGGGTGACCTGAAGCTGACCCAGGAGAGCATCATGGACCTAGACAATGACAAACTGCAGCTGGAAGAAAAGCTCAAGAAGTAGGAGCTTACGGAGGCCAGGAGGGGGTCCTGGGGGTGTCTGGCCTTAGGGTTAGAGCTCAGGGTGCTGCATGGCCTCTGGCCAAGGCTGCCCAGGGCTCAGTGGGAGCAAGCAGGTCAATCACAGCCCTTCCCCTGCCTTCACTCCTGGGGGCCAGAGGGAGAGGAGTGGTCCTTGCATGCAGAGGCAGGAGGAGAGGATGAGGGCAGAGAAAAGAAAACCACCTGTCACTTCCTTCTTCTCCAGGAAGGAGTTTGACATTAATCAGCTGAACAGTAAGATTGAGGATGAGCAGGCACTGGCCCTTCAGCTGCAGAAGAAACTGAAGGAAAACCAGGTGAGTTTCTTCTGGGTGCAGCCACCGGGGAGCTCAATGGCGCTGAGACAGCTGGGACTGCAGGAGCTGCTTAGGGTTCTAGACAGTATCTAGACCTCTGAGCTCCCCGGAGGCCCTGCGAGCCCTGACTTCCAGGCACCTGGGAACATCAGCCTTCCCCCATTAAACCAATAATGTCTTATTTCATCTGGGCTATTTGGAGAGGTGGGTGGGGATCATACTTACTAAAACGGCTTCTCTTGCTGAGCTATACTCTGCCTAATGGATTTTCTTGTGCTTACTAGCTCAGTCGTGTCCAACTCTTTGTGACCCCATGGACTGCAGTGTGCCAGGCTCCTCTCTCCATGGACATTCTCCTGGCAAGAATACTGGAGTGGGTTGCTATGCCCTTTTCCAGGGATCAAACCCAGGTCTCCCTCATTGCAGGCAGATTCTTTACCATCTGAGCCGTCAGGGAAGCCCAATGGGCTTTCTGCCCTGGGACCATTAGTAGGGCTTGGTTCTCCTCCAACCCTTCCTTTGGTGCTTCTCTCCCCTCATGGGGGTGAGAAAAGCCTTCATGGAGCCCCTTCTCCTGGGGAGCTCTGTTCTTATTCTTCCCAGGTACTTCCCTTGCCACTAACTCGGGCTGAATCCCCACAGAGCACTTGAGTCAACTCCTGAGACCTTGAGCAAGTCACTTCCCCTCCTGCAACTCAGATTCTCTCTCATCTGTAAAATGGGACTAATGACCCCTGCCTTGCAGAAGACCAGAAGAGATACTGTACAGGAACCCACGTTGTCAATCAGGAGGCTACGTGTACATGTGATTTTCAGTATAGCTCAGGTTACAGAAGTCAGCCAGCCCCTTGCAAGATGTTCTTTTGTCTGCCCATGGCTTTCTCATCCCTCTGCAGGAGGAGACTGAATTAACAGCCAGAGTCTCCCTTGCCTTTCACACACCCTGAATTTTAATGTGCTTTTAGTCCTGTGTTTGTCAGAAGAGCCCTGGAGGCAAGGGAGGCAGGTACTCTCCTCCTCACTTCAAAGCTGCAGAAGTTGCATGACCACATCTGGATACAGTGATTCCCAGGCCAAGGGGCCTCAGCTATTGACCCCCTCATTTCCTGAAGAGATCGCAGCTGGTGGAGAGGGCCAATCTCCTCTCTGCATTCAGGGCCGAGGGTCCAGGCTGCAAGTGACACGTGAACACAGTTCCACTCCTCTGGGGGCTGCTCAGGGGCTGGCCCGCCTTCAGCGATGCTCTTACCTCCCATCTTCTTGGGTGCCCCTTCTGGGTTTTAGCCAGAATATTAGAACATCCCCAGGTTCTTCTACCCTGGGCCTGGGCAACCTCTTTGACTCTTAGACCCAGAACAACAGTGCAGTTATCCTCACCAGATTCTGGCAATGCACTGTGGTTCCTTCTTCCTGTCCAAGCTCTTGCCCCATCTTAGGAGCAGAGGTATCATGGTCCTCTCTCTCCTGCTCCCAGGACCACCCCCCCCACACACACACACACACAGACACATTCCATCAACACCACCCATAACCACAGATGAAAGGCTCCCACCAAACCTCCCTTCTGCTCCTGGCTAGTCAGACAACAGATCAAAAGGTGGATGGGCCAAGGTTAAGGCCAAGAAAATGAGGCGGGAACATGATATAGAAAAGGGCATCCTGCTAGCACTCTCCTGGCCTGGAAGGGAACAATCAAGCTGGAACCCAGCCATGGGCATAAATACCGTAGGCTCTGGAGAGTGAGGAATAGGTTGATTAGACTTGGTGGTTAACTCAGAAGATTATAAAAGTTTTTGATTGAGGCATATTGTTATAAATATTTGTAAAACACAATCACCAGCTTTCCCATCTCATCATTAGCAGAGTCTAGTGAATCTGTGGAATTTCTGAGATTCAGACTCTCACGGGATCTCAAGATTCCTCTCTGAACACAGATTCTCAGGATTCAGGGCGAGAGATGCTCAGACTGGGTCTGAGATGCCCCTCCAGGAAATGCCTTAAAGGTGTGGCTTCACCCAAATTCCTACTGGTGGTCTGTGCATTATAGGATGTTTAGCAGCCTCCCTGGCCTCTGCCCACTAGAGGCCAGTAGTAACACCTCCTCTCCAAGTCGTGACAATCAAAAATGTCTCCAGACCTTGTCAACTGTCCTCTGGGGCACAGACTGTCCCCTGGTTGGAACCACTGCTCCGCAGGACCTGGGCATCTTGGCCAAGAGCCTTCTAGAGTCCTGGGAGGGGGCTCCGATGGAGGGGCCCAGGCGCTGGGTCTGAGCCCCCTCCGTGTCCCGCCCAGGCACGCATTGAGGAGCTGGAGGAGGAGCTGGAGGCTGAGCGCACCGCCCGGGCCAAGGTGGAGAAGCTGCGCTCAGACCTGTCCCGGGAGCTGGAGGAGATCAGCGAGCGGCTGGAGGAGGCTGGCGGGGCCACGTCCGTGCAGATCGAGATGAACAAGAAGCGCGAGGCTGAGTTCCAGAAGATGAGGCGGGACCTGGAGGAGGCCACGCTGCAGCACGAGGCCACGGCGGCCGCCCTGCGCAAGAAGCACGCCGACAGCGTGGCCGAGCTGGGCGAGCAGATCGACAACCTGCAGCGCGTGAAGCAGAAGCTGGAGAAGGAGAAGAGCGAGTTCAAGCTGGAGCTGGACGATGTCACGTCCAACATGGAGCAGATCATCAAGGCCAAGGTGGGCCCAGCTCTGCTCTCCTCACCCTCTCCTCCATCACTGCCTCGCGGGGTGCCTTCCTTCCACTTCTCTCTGCCGTCGCTTATTCTCACTCCCTTCCTCACCCTCTGGTCTCTCTCCCTCTCACCCTTGCACCCGCCTTGCCTTCCCTCTGCGTCTCCATCTCCTCACCATCTCTCCCTTCTTTAATTCATGCACCCCCTTCAGATAGTGCCCCTCCAGCCCCGCCCCATGTCGCCTCCCCTATCCCCCCACCTCTGTGTTCTCCTCCACCTTGGCCCTCCTGTCCCTCCTCCAATCCACCCAGCCCCTCCCACATTCAACTCTCCCGTGTCCCATACCGTCTGAAGGCCAACCTGGAGAAGATGTCCCGGACACTGGAGGACCAGGCCAATGAGTACCGGGCGAAGCTAGAAGAGGCCCAGCGCTCCCTCAACGACTTCTCCACCCAGCGAGCCAAGCTGCAGACTGAGAATGGTGGGCACCCCTCAGCAGCCCTGAGCCTGCCCCGGGGTAGAGCATCAGTCGCCCCCTTCCCTAGCCCACAAACCCTCCTTCCCACCTGCAGGTGAGCTGTCCCGGCAGCTGGAGGAAAAGGAGGCGCTGATCTCCCAGCTGACCCGAGGGAAGCTGTCCTACACCCAGCAGCTGGAGGACCTCAAGAGGCAGCTGGAAGAGGAGGGCAAGGTGAGGCCAGCCGGGTGGGCAGTGGACGGGACTGAGAGCTACCCTGGGGCAACCAACCTCAGGAATGGAGGCTGGAGTGAGGCTGGAGACTACAGATAGGCCTCCGAAATAGAAAGACTTTCAGGCCAGGTTCTTCTACTCTTCAGCTAAGCCACACACAAACATTACTGAATGCCTCCTTCCCTTTTTCTTAAACAAACAAACAAAAAAAATTATTTATTTGGCTGCACCAGGTCTTAGTTGAGGCATCTTTACTTGCGGCATAGGGAATATTTTTTTTTTTTTTTTGCACATGGAATCTTTAGCTGTGGCATGTGAACTCTTAGCTATGGCATGTAGGATCTAGTTCCTAGACCAGGGTTCAAACTCAGGCCCCCTGCATGAAAAGCACAGAGTCTTAGCCACTGGACCACCTGGGAAATCCCCCCCTCCTTTCCTATATGGGACAAGGTGGGCAAACTGGGAAAGTACCTCAAGATGCTGAGATTCCACAACACCAGCCCTCACCCCAAAGGAGGCTGGGACCTGACTCAAGCTCATAGATATGAAAAGATCTGAAAAATGGGGAGAGGGTCTTCCCTCCCACCTTCCCAGAAGCTGAGCCCACCTGCGGGTTCCGCCCCTCCCAGGCAAAGAATGCCCTGGCTCACGCGCTGCAGTCGGCCCGGCACGACTGTGACCTGCTGCGGGAGCAGTACGAGGAGGAGACTGAGGCCAAGGCCGAGCTACAACGCGTCCTGTCCAAGGCCAACTCAGAGGTGGCCCAGTGGAGGACCAAGTATGAGACGGACGCCATCCAGAGGACCGAGGAGCTGGAGGAGGCCAAGTGAGTCCCGGGCAGCGCCCCCACCCCAACTCTAAGAGAGGAAGGAGCAAGAGGACCTCGGTGGAGACAGGCAGAGTGGGCGTGGGAGGCAGATTTAAGAGGGAAGACAGGAAGTGGGGAGAAATGTGGTGGGCAATAGAGGTGCTTGGGAGGGAGCCTGGATCCTGCACTCTTGAGTGACCTCTGGCTGGCCCCGACTCACTTCCTGTGACGGGCGAGCTTTTGGCCCGGGTTATACCTGATGCTCACGTATAAGACGAGCAAAAAGCTTGTTGGTCAGAGGAGCTACCGCCGATCAGCCTGGGTGGGGAGGGGTAGAGACTGCCACCCAGAGGCCGCTGCGGGTAGGGAGGAAACTCTTAGGCACCCGCAGCCTTGGCTCCCTGGAGGCTAGGCTTCCAGAGCATCCCAAAGAGCTGTGGGGAGGGGCCTGGTTCTTCTCATCTGGCAGTTCTGATAGGGGTGGTTCCAAGGCACCACCGTTCCCAGGTAGAGTCACGCACACACACCCAACCACCCTGGGCAGGAAGAAGCTGGCCCAGCGGCTGCAGGACGCCGAGGAGGCCGTGGAGGCCGTCAACGCCAAGTGCTCCTCGCTGGAGAAGACCAAGCACCGCCTGCAGAACGAGATCGAGGACCTGATGGTGGACGTGGAGCGCTCCAACGCGGCCGCCGCCGCCCTGGACAAGAAGCAGAGGAACTTCGACAAGGTGGGCCCGGGCTGGGGGCCGCAGCCAGGGGGCAGAGCAGGTGGACAGGCGGGAGCGGGAACATCCTCCCAGGAGGCTGAGGCCAGGGGAGGCTGGGCCCAGGAGGGGGACCTGGGTCCCGGAGGTGGGGCTGCGGCTGCCCCTGGAGCCGCGTCCGGCCGTCGGGTCCCCGCAGATCCTGGCCGAGTGGAAGCAGAAGTACGAGGAGTCGCAGTCGGAGCTGGAGTCCTCGCAGAAGGAGGCGCGCTCCCTCAGCACCGAGCTCTTCAAGCTCAAGAACGCCTACGAGGAGTCGCTGGAGCATCTGGAGACCTTCAAGCGCGAGAACAAGAATCTGCAGGGTGCGGGCGCGGGCCGGGCGGGGTGGGGCCGGGCGGGCCGCACGTGGTGCCACGCCGCGGCTCCTCGAGGCCTTCCCCCGGCGCAGCAGGCAGCGCCCGGCTGAGCTGCCCGCCCCTCCCACAGAGGAGATCTCTGACCTGACGGAGCAGCTGGGAGAAGGAGGGAAGAACATGCACGAGCTGGAGAAGGTCCGCAAGCAGCTGGAGGTGGAAAAGCTAGAGCTGCAGTCGGCCCTGGAGGAGGCTGAGGTGAGGGCCTGGCTCTGCCTGGACCCCTGCCTCTGACCCTCTCCTACCCACCTACCATCACCCTCCTGTCTCTGACCCCCTACTCTCCCTCACCCGGTGGTGATGCTGACCGAAGACAAACTCTATTAGGTCATTTTCTTAGTCCAAAGTCATATACCCAGTACCCACTACTACCTCCAAAGCCAGAGTCTGCACAGAGGAAAATGCCACAGCTTGATCGTAGGTTTTTGTTTCCCACTGGGTTTATAAAGTTGAAACCTGGCCATCATAACAACTCCTCAGACAGGGGGTGAGAGTCAAACAGATCTGAGTTTGAAACTTGACTTGAGGACTTCCGCTGTGTCATTGGGCAAGTTCCTTAACCTCTTTGTACCTCAGTTTTCTCATCTGTAAAATGGCATTAATTATACATACCTCGATCCCTGAGTTAGGAAAATTGCCCTGGAGAAGGAAATGGCTACCCACTCCAGTATCCTTGCTTGGAAAATTTCATGGACAGAGGAGACTGGTAGGCTACAGTTCACAGGGCCACAAAGATTTGGACAAGACTGAGTGACTAACACTCATAAGATTTTCAGTTCAATGACTATTCGATCATGTCCAACTCTTTGTGACCCCATGGACTGCAGCATGCCAGGCTTCCCTATCTGTCACCAATTCCCAGAGCTTACTCAAATTCATGTCCATTGAGTTGGTAATGCCATCCAACTATCTCATCCTCTGTTGTCCCCTTCTCCTGCCTTCAATCTTTCCCAGCATCAGGGTCTTTTCAAATGAGTCAATTCTTCGAATCAGGTGGCCAAAGTATTGGAGTTTCAGCTTCAGCATCAGTCCTTCCAATGAATATTCAGGACTGACTTCCTTTAGGATTGACTGGTTGGGTCTTTTACGCATGACTATTATGATGATTAAACAAGGTAACGCACTTAAGAATTCAATATATATTAGCCATTGTTCACTGTTCACTTTTAAGAACCTGGGACTTCCCTGGTGGCTCAGACAGTAAAGAATCTGCCTGCAATGCAGGAGACCTGGGTTCGATCCCTGGGTTAGAAAGATCCCATGAAGGAGGGCATGGCAACCCACTGCAGTATTCTTGCCTGGAGAATCCCCATGGACAGAGGAGCCCGGTAGGCTAAGGTCCATGGGGTCACAAAGAGTCAGACATGACAGTGACAGTACAGCACAGCACAGGCATAGCCCTGAGATTTGGGCTTCTGACTTTTTTCACTATAAGGTGAGGGACTTGGGAAACAAAGAGAAACGTTTGAATTTGTAGTTGTAGAAATCCTTTCTTTTTCTATGATATTTTAGATGGGTCAGGATCATGCAATGTTAATGTTGGAGAGTCTTAGCAATTGTGAGGTCAAAACATTTCCTTGATGAAAGAACCCCAGGGTATCCAGCCTGTCCTCCCCCACAGCACCCAGGTGGTCTGGGATGCAGGTCCTGCCTCACTGTCTCCAGCTGACACCTTGCACCCTCTCGGCCTCCATCCCTGACATGCCCTGAGCCCTGACTGTCTAATTTGGTCCCTCTCTCCTCAGGCCTCCCTGGAGCATGAAGAGGGAAAGATCCTCCGAGCCCAGCTGGAGTTCAACCAGATCAAGGCAGAGATTGAGCGGAAGCTGGTGGAGAAGGATGAGGAGATGGAGCAGGCCAAGCGCAACCACCTGCGGGTGGTGGACTCGCTGCAGACCTCCCTGGATGCAGAGACGCGCAGCCGCAACGAGGCCCTGCGGGTGAAGAAGAAGATGGAGGGCGACCTCAACGAGATGGAGATCCAGCTCAGCCAGGCTAACAGGACAGCCTCAGAGGCCCAAAAGCACCTGAAAGTTGCCCAAGCCCATCTAAAGGTAACAGAAGTGAGGGCTCTCAGAGAGGGATAAGTAGGTTTGCTCATAGGAATGGTGAAGGCCCAAGGAAAGGGTCCTGGGCTAACAAATATGAGAGCATGGAGACCACCAACCTCCTGGATTTGGAGGCTTGAAGGAGGAGAACTGATCAGGCCCTGGAGCGTGTTTTGGACCAATCCCACCTGTGGGCCTGGAGATCTGAATGTGTCTCCTGAGGTTAACATGAGCTTAACACTATAGGGAGGTTAACACTATAGGGGAAGGGTGTATCAGATCCCAAATGGAGGCCCTGATGGGGGCTTTCCCTCATCACCCCTATCCCTGGCAGGACACCCAGATCCAGCTAGATGATGCGGTCCGTGCCAACGATGACCTGAAGGAAAACATCGCCATTGTGGAGCGGCGTAACAACCTGCTGCAGGCCGAGCTGGAGGAGCTGCGGGCCGTGGTGGAGCAGACGGAGCGGTCCCGCAAGCTGGCGGAGCAGGAGCTGATCGAGACCAGCGAGCGGGTGCAGCTGCTGCACTCCCAGGTGAGGAAGCTAGGGGAAACCTGCTGAAGGCCAGAGACAGGATGTCTAGCAATGTTCTGAACCAGATGCCCAGAGAAGGCATATGTCCAACCAGGATCATAAATTATTTCATCTCTTGGACCAGCTTACACCTGTCAGTCATGGCTGCAGAATTACTACCTTGAGGAAGGGGTCTAAATGTAAAAGCCAGTCTCAATTTGCTCTATTAATGGGACTTGTGGAGTTTAAAGACAGCTTCCTTTGTGGCTCAGATGGTAAAGGATCTGCCTGCAATGCAGGAGACCGAGGTTCCATCCCTGGGTCAGGAAGATTCCCTTGAGAAGGGAATAGCTACCCACCCCGGTATTCTTGCCTGGAGAATTCAATGAACAGAGTAGCCTTTAAGGCTACAGTCCATGGGGTTGCAAAGAGGTGGACGACTGAGTGACTAACACACACATCTGTTTGCAAGTCAGATTCTCCACAGAGCACCATTTTTGTGCAATCCCATATACACTGTTTTCAGCTATACTCAGCAATGAGTTTTTATGTCCATCTTATTGCACTGCCCTATGGAATTTTGTTCCATAATCTAGTACATATGGGAATGACATCACCCACTGACATCATCCTCTCTTCCTTACCTCATTGCATTCTTTCTATAACTACAATCTTTTCCAGGATACAGTCCTTTTAAAAAAGTTGTACCTGTTTTTCTTGGACTTCCTGCAAGGAGGGATTCTTTGGAATTTCCTTTCATTCCCCTACGTAGACATGTTACTAAAGAGCTCAGGAGTAGAACTACAGCCCCTTTCCTGCTTCAAGTCTTCAAAGCTGAGTCACTTTCCATATAATGTCTAGAGTACATATATTTTCATAGGAAAAAAAGAAAGCAGATACAAAACAAGGAAAATACTAAAAGCAAGGCATGTTTTTTAAAAAAACAACTAGTTCTAATTTCCTCTGGATAAAGGTGTAGAATCACGTAACAAAGGATATACATCCAACAGTTTCCTTTACCCTTTTCTAGAACACCAGCCTTATCAACCAGAAGAAGAAGATGGAGTCAGATCTGACTCATCTCCAGTCAGAAGTGGAGGAGGCGGTTCAGGAGTGCAGGAACGCTGAGGAGAAGGCCAAGAAGGCCATCACGGATGTGAGTCACTGCACCTTCCTGCCTCCCCGAAAGACTCAAACAAGGGCTCTGGGTCCAGGCCAGGCCACTGTGCTGTAACAGTCACTCTGCCGTTCTGTGGGCTTGAGGGCCTCCAGGACCAAATGTCAGGATGAGAAAGAGGTGATCCTTATTGGAAAGAAGAGGCCCCCCCCCCCCCCGACCCCGGGCCCTGTTCTTTTACACTCTCTCCATGCACAGGCCGCCATGATGGCGGAGGAGCTGAAGAAGGAGCAGGACACCAGCGCGCACCTGGAGCGCATGAAGAAGAACATGGAGCAGACCATCAAGGACCTGCAGCACAGGCTGGACGAGGCGGAGCAGATCGCGCTCAAGGGCGGCAAGAAGCAGCTGCAGAAGCTGGAGGCCCGGGTTCGGGAGCTGGAGAATGAGCTGGAGGCCGAGCAGAAGCGCAACGTGGAGTCGGTCAAGGGCATGAGGAAGAGCGAGCGGCGCATCAAGGAGCTCACCTACCAGGTGCGGGCGCTGGGGCCACGCCCTCAGAAGTAGACGTGGAAATGTATCCCTTGCCCCACCTCCTGACCCACACGGGCTCCACGCAGAGCCCCCCTGCCACCTGCCTCTTGAGAAGCTGTCTTGGGATTAGTTTTCTTTCACATTCTCTGAAGACAGGTTGGCTTGAGTCCATGAATTTTCTTTTAGCAAAGGGAGAATCTGCTTCTACTTCTTGAAAGTTCCTGAACCAGCATTTTCGCAGATATTTAATAACCTGAAGTGCTACCATGAAGGCTTCAGAACCGTCCAAGGCATCTTTCCACCAGCCTCAGAGGCAGGGGCGTTGTGTGGCATTTAATGATAAAATCAGGGATGGGAAAAGACTCAGATCTTCCATGGAATTCCTGGGACAACAGATAGAAGGCCTTAGAGAAAGAAGATTCCAGAATGTTCTAATCCTTCCATCTGAATAGCTCACAGCTTTTGTTCTTGACCTATTACTTCCCAATATGCCTGGGCAAAAGGACGAAAAAAAAGAGGTGTTGGTTCATTTGACCTCTGGCTGTGAGAGGCATGGGAAAGAGGTACAAATGAAGAACTGCAGGTGTGTTGTGTGGGTGTAAGTAGAAATAGCATCCTAGCAGAAGCAGTGATCAGGAGTGATCAAGCGATGTAGGAACCATTGATCCTGGTGCTCAATACCTGACCCAGAACAATATATACTGGGTTATGATAATTAGAATGATCTGGATTATGATAATCCCTTCTTTCTGCTTTCCTCCTGAGTCCTCTCTTGTCACTCGAGGCTCACTGCTAAGGAGAGCATCTGTGGTGTTCCAAATTGGAACACCCCTGACCTCTCCACATTATCAAATGAAGAAATCCTGTTTTGTTCCAAGTCTCTCCTGTTTCTCACCTCAGGGCCACAGCCCTCTTTGCTTTTTAGATCCTGGCATGAGAACTTTGCCATGCCCTTTGACCTACAAGTCGTGTCAGAGATGAAGTTTGTGCACAACCTCTTTGGCCTGGCCCATGGGAGGGAGGGGCGGCTGAGGCGTGGGAAGAGAATGGGATAGTGAGGGAGGGAGAGATGATTGCTCTTGCTCCTTCCTCAAAACTGACCTCTCCCACCCATCTGCCCCCAGACGGAGGAAGACAGGAAGAACCTGCTGAGGCTGCAGGACCTGGTGGACAAGCTGCAGCTGAAGGTCAAGGCCTATAAGCGCCAGGCCGAGGAGGCAGTGAGTTCATGGTTTTCTCCACTTCCTGTGTGTCAGAGCCGACAAGGGTCCACCCTAGTGTGGGACCCGGATGGAGGGATTGCAGTTCACTTTAATTCTCAGAGCTGTGGCAGGCACTCCTGAGTTAACAAAAGCAAAGCTTATTCGACCCAGGACCTACCCACAAGCTGCTTATAATCCATGTACCAGTGAGCCCAAGAGAAGGCAGTGCAGCTGCTAATGCAGCTTGGAGGGCCAGCCAGTGCTGAAAGCTGGATGGTGGCAGGGGAACTGGGCCTGGAAAGGGGCCTGAGCAGGCACAGGACGGTGGGGAAGACATCCCGGTGAGCAGACCGGTGCGGCTGCGAGTTGCTGATGAACACACCCGTGCAGGAACCCCTAGGGGTCGGGGAGTGTCTGTCAGGGTCACAGTTGGACCAGGGTGGTCAAGCTGGATTCTGAGGGGGACGGAGCAGGCAGCACGTGATTCCTCTTGGGCAGTGGGTAGCCTGGATTCTGAGTGCTGGGCAAAGTTTGTGGAGAGTGCCAAGCCAGGAGGAGCAGGACACTTTTGTTGCAGGAACATGGGTGATGCATGACAGGGAGCCCCTGGATTAGGAGCCTGGGCACCCCCTCACCTCATCCTCCCATCCCCCTGAACCCCCCACAGGAGGAACAGGCCAATACCAACCTGTCCAAGTTCCGCAAGGTGCAGCACGAGCTGGATGAGGCGGAGGAGCGGGCAGACATCGCCGAGTCCCAGGTCAACAAGCTTCGGGCCAAGAGCCGCGACATCGGCGCCAAGGTGGGTCCCTCCCCAGGCCCTGCCACTCACCCCCATGACAGCGCAGCCCCAATGTCAGTGGCCCCGAAAGCGGGCACTGCATCCTGTATGTGGTTAGTCCTGAGGGTCCCACAGCCCCCACACCTGGGCATCCCCCTCCTGCTCAGACAAGCCCCCTTACAGGCTGGAACCTCCTTAGAAAGTCCAGTCCCAACCTGCCTAAACCACAAAGACCTCTAAAGGGGACCCCAAGATTCCCAAGGCCTGAACCTCTTCCCTTAAGGGCATCTCCCTTAGGCCCCTGAAAGCCCCGGAGATTTCGCCCCATACCCTTCCTTCCTCTCACCAGCTGCTCCCTCACACCTTTTATTCTTTCTCAGCAAAAAATGCATGACGAGGAGTGACGCTGCCTCAGAACCTCACTCTGGGTGACCTCCAATAAACATGAGTGCCAGACTTTGCCTGAGCCCCTGTCCTTCCCGCCAGCTGGCCAGGAGCCGTCCTGGACTCCTTGGGGGGGAGGGTGGCCTGGCCCCTGCACCAGAGCTGGAGGAATCAAGACACCCCACATCTCCAGGGAAGGAGCTGAGGACCAGAGGGGTGCGGCAGCCTGTCTCACCTGATCCCCACACTGCTGTCAACCAGCCACAGGGGACGGGAGGGAGAGATTTCAAAAATGGAGAGAACAAAGACACCAGAGGGTGATCCAATTCCAGACACCTAGAAACAGAATTTCACTGCTGGAACTGAAGCCCTCCTCCACCTACCCCACCTCCGAAGCCACAGGGTTATAGGTGTCCTGTTCCCTCCAAAACGAACTCCCCACTGATGCCAGGAGAGGCTCAAAGCTGGCTGGGGATGGAGATGGGATGGCACAGGTGGCTGGAGCCTGGGTGTGTGGGCCCCACCTCCCCATCAGGGCATCCTGAGACTGGAGCCAGCTGATGCCAAGCTGAACTGAAGTGCGGTATGGACCAAACCTGGGCCTTACGTGCCTCACATTGACCTCCCACACACACAAGCAGAGCACACGCAGGTACACACCACAGAGCACATCTCTGCTCCTTCCAAGCTCCCACCAGGGACAGGCTGGCCTGGGTCACACAAGGGACAGGGCGGGTCCTGAGGCCCCTCTGCTAGCAAACCTGCTCCCCGCTGTGCTTTACGGCCAGGCTTTCCTGACCACCTTCTCATCCCTTCGCTGCCCCTCCATCACCTGGACTCCCCAGCTAAGCCCTTCTGATCCCTCCTCTGAGACCTTCACCACCCCCTGTCCAGGGTTGATCACCTGTCTTGAGAAGGGCCTGTAGAGAAAGTCCTGAGAACCATGAGCAAAGACCAAAGAAACACAAAATTCAGTTGGTTCTAGCCCTGGAAAGGCCACCAGCCGTGGTGAGGAGCCAGGATGTGAGGACAGGAGAACAGGACATAGGAGGCAGGAAAAGCCAGACCAAGAGAGGCAGGTGGATAGCATCGAGGGGAGCAGAGTGCCTCTACCAGGGCTCAGGTTCAGGCAGGGATTGGGGGCCGGGGCCTGCATCTGGACAGAGCACCCGAGAAGAAGGAAGACATTTCAGGGCAGGGGCACACGAATGTTGGAGAGGGGCTATGAGCAAGTCAGCTTGGAGGAGCTCAGCCATTTGGGGATCTGCAAGGCTGTGCAGGGTCACCCCGGCCACACTGGGCTGTCATGGGCCGGGAAGGGCAGACTCCAAACTCCCTCTGAGCCGTGACTGCCCTTCACTAGATGGTCTCCTTTCCCATCTGTGAGGCTCAAGGAGGGGAGCCTGCCGGCCATCTCTGAGTCCCTGGGGCCCAGCACGGGGTCTGCTCATGAGATGTTCAGGAAGCATCCTGCTGGGGTGCTGGCAGCCTGGGAAGGTGGCTCTGTTGGTGGATAGAGCTGGAAATGAAGCTGGGCCATTTTTAATGAGCTTCAAGGGGCTCAGTATAATATCCAGAACACCTGTTGAGGCATTAGGAGTGCTGGGCTCCAGCCCCATGTGCGTGCTCAGTCATTCAGTCGTGTCTGACTCTTTGTGACCCATGGACTGTAGCCTGCCAAGCATTTCTGTCCATGGGATTCTCTCAGCAAGAATACTGGAGTGGGTTGCTATTCCCTTCTCCAGGGATCTTCCCAACCCAGGGATTGAACCCAGGTCTCCTGCATTGCAGGCAGAGTCTTTACCGCTGGGCCACCAAGGAAGCCCAGGCTCCAGCCCTAACTCTGTGACAAATAAAGAGGTCACTTCCCCTAACTGGGCATGTCCTCTCTTATGTGAAATGAGGGCATTGAACCAGCTGGTATCTGAGGGCTTGTCCAGCTCCAGTAACATGGGAATCTCCCTCTTACATCGGATGCTGACCTCTCCCTAGTGACCTGTGGGTCAAGTCCTCCCCACACCACCGGGAAGAGCTCTACACACGCCCCAGGCAAGCAACCCTGGACAGGTGGGCCTTCATTCACCTGGGGAAGGCTTGTGCTTTCTCAGACACAGGACCCGCGGTGCCCAGCCACCAGGCTCACCACAAGGTAGCCTTGCACCCAAGAGTCATGGCATGGAAATTTTGTGTTGAAGGGATATCCTTCAACAGCATCTTCAGTCTAAAGCCCCACTTGCTCATTGTTCAGACCTGGTCCTAGAGAAGGGACCATGACCTGCTCCATGCAACATTCCCATGAATATTCCTAGCATTCCTGATCTGCCTAAGTTCTGAGGAAGAAAGAGATTCACCAGTAGGATTCAAATCTTTTAATTTGCGAATGACCAACTTCCTCCTCACCCTCCTTTTAGTCCATAACACCCCCTCCCTGGCCGAGCTTCATCAAATGTCAGACTAGCCCCCACAGACAAGTCCGCGTGACTTCTCAGGCCTGGCTCCATCACTGTAGGCTGGGGTAGTAGACAGTAGGCTAGGGAGCTAGTGAATCCAAAGGAGATGAGTCTGGGCTCCCCTGTCCCACTTTCTGGCTGGGCTCAGAAGCCAGGTATCCCCAGGGTCACTGCTGGTCCCCTGTGAAGATGGAGCCAGGTGGGGTAGGGCATGGGAGGGGTAGCTGGGTTGGGGGGCAGGGGGCATCTCCTCTCCTCAGAGGATAGGCACTCACCCTGGGCAGCCCTGGGCACTATCTCGGTCCGGTAGATCTTGAAGGCATCATAGGCAAAGACGGAAACCAGGATGATGCCAAACACCTGTGGGAGCAGGAAGAGGATGCCACAACAAAGGCCATCGAGCCACTGGACACTAGGGAGAGGGAGGTGGGTGATGCAGGGCAAGGTGTGAGCCAGCCCCTGGGCACTGATGAGCTTGGGGTGGACAGAGGCACAGGAAGTGTGCGACCATCAGCCAGAGGTCCCCGGTGGGCGGGGGGGGGAGCCGGAGAATTCTGCAGGGCTGGACTCACAAAAGCAGCAATGGCAGCTCCGTCCCGGGAGGTCACAGCCGCAAAGGAGACCACCAGGAAGATGATGATGGCACTGACACAGCGGAGGAAGTCCTGGGGGTTGGGGTGCAGGGTCAAAGGGAAGCAGAGGGCAGGCAGCATCAGCCTGAAGTTCTCCAGGCTAGTCAGCGGCTTGACCCTCAGGTACTGGGAATCCCTACATGGAGATACCCTTGGACACAACATAAGGCGCTTGAGAGACAGAAAGCAAGAGAGAGCTCACACAGCTCCCCGGGGAGGGATGCAGATGGACGCAGAGGGACAGGGATCAAGATGAGAAGCCAGGGGGCTGGGCTGGGGCTGGACCTGCATCGGGGAGCAGATCTGAAGGATGGGGTCAAAGCCATGTTTAAGTATAGGACGTGGGGGCTGGATTCCTTGCTTACCCAGGAAAAGGAGAGAGGCTGGAAGAGGAAAATTCAATGTTGAAAGGAGAAGAAAGGGCCCATAATGGGGTGGGGAAGGCAGCACGGGGGGAGGCAGACCCTCACCAGACAGGGCCAGTTCAGCCGATCGAAGCGCTGGTAGTACTGGGTGGCATAGAGGAAGAGGAAGGCTAGTGTGATGAAGAACTCCAGCAGCGCGGCAGCCATGTAGGCAGAGATGGAGGCCGTGAAGCAGATGAAGATGATGAAGGTCAGGGCCTGCAGGATGGAGGGTGGGACATGTACCAGGGAGGGGACACAGGCCCGGCCAGGCCTTTGCCTCCCTCTTTCCAGGAAGCTCCCCCAGCCGGCACACCGCCTGCCCTCGGAGGTCTTGCCAACCCTGGTGGCAGGAGCCACGCCTAGGGCCTTTGCCCATCAAGGGCCGACTCCAGCCTCCCACCTCTGCCAGCCCAGGCTCCCCCTGCTCGGGGGCCCCAGCAGCTCCAGCAGTTTAGCCAAGCTGCACAGCTCTGGGGAACACCACTCTTTGAAATCCAAAAGAGAGTGGGTTCCCCTTTAGGACTGGGAACACCAGCCCCTCGAGTGGTGGGACATCAGCCTGTGCCCCCAGGAGGTACCCCATGCCCCATAACAATTCAAGGATGCCTAAAACTCCTCTAACAAGGACCAGAGTCCCTGGTTCCATGCCAAGAGGCAAGGATTAGAAGGCAGATGCTCCAGAGTGGACGTGAGTCCCCTCAGCTCTCAAATGTAGGATGAGGTATATACTGAAGACTCAAGTTTACACTGAGGTCTTGCTAAGCGAATAAGGGAAGGTACTTTCCGAGGACAGATGTTCACAGGGAGCAGGCAACAGATAAAGTGGGGCTGCAGAAAGTCTGCCCTTTCGGGTAACTGAACTTCTTGGACATGCTGAGAAGCGGCCACCTGAGAGCCCGGGGAGAGGCCGGCTGGTGTTACCCCTGTCCCAGCCCATCCTCAGGCTCCGTCAGTGTCCCATAGAGCGGTCCTCTGTCTGGCTTCAATCCTTCCTGAGGCACTGAAACCCGCTGTCGCAGCCTCCAGGTGAAGAAGCAGCAAGAAGGCAGGGGAGGAGATGCAGGGAGGGTCGTTGGGGCAGACGGGGTGTCCGGAGAGCCGGGGGAGGGAGGCTCCTGAGGGGTGAGCCCTGAGGGGCCCGGGGCTGGGAGGTGAAGCTCTAGGCTGGGGAGGTGGCTGTTACCAGCTCAGTCTCCAGAAGGATGCCTTTGAGGGAGGAGAGGAAGGTCTTGTCCACCGCGAAGCCCTCCAGCCCTGCAGCTGTCCCCGCCTCGGGGGGCCGGTCCCGACGACTCCAAGCATTGAACATCTCCAGGAGGCCCACCGGGTACAGCCCCCCACTGCCACCAGCCCAAGAAGGAAAACAGGAAGATGGAAACCTGGTGGGATGGGGAAGCAGACAGGAGCAGGAAAGGCACTGCGAGGAACCTGCAAGTGAAGCGGGCAGGCCTGCTGTGGGGCCCCGGAGAAGGCGGCCGCGGGGTGGGGGCGGCGGGTGGGGGCGGGGGTGCTTGCCCAGATGGGCCTTCACCCAGCTGCCCAGAGTGCCCTGCTGGGGCCTGCACTGGTCCCCAGGAGGCACGTGGAAGAGAAGGGGCGGGGAAGAGAGGAGGGGTCAGCTCTCCTCCTACTTGAAGCCTGACCCCGCCCACCCGCCGAGGAGGAAGGGAGGAAGGGGGGGCGGACTGCGGAGAAACCTGGAGGAGCTGGGAGGTGAGCCAAGAAATGGGCGAGACGGCTGCTGCTGGCGAGACTAGGAGCCCCCAAAAACCCAAGACTGAGGAAGCTTGCGTCCTCCCTTCCGTAACCTTAACCCTCTTCCTCGCCATCCTTTCTCTCTTTTCCTTTTAGGGAGGGTGTGAGCTGGAGCCCGGCCCAGGCAGCACCCCTCAGAACCAAGCTGTAGCGGCCAAAACTGAGGACAAAGGCAGATTGTTGGGGGGACAAGGGGGCGCTGTGTGCCTGCTGCAGTGCCTCAATGGGCCTCTGTTTCTCCAGTATGCCAGGAGGGCAGCCTGACCCCCACCCTGGTGTTTAGGGCTGGGCCAGGGAGCCAGGGAAGGGGAGGGAGGGGGGACCACAGCAGAAACTCTGGAGGGCAGTAGGTGAGGGCTGACAGTGGGGAGGAAATGGGACTGGGCTGGGGACCACAAGATACTCAGGCACCAGGGATGCCAAAGACAAATTAGGCCACTTTTAAGTACAGATTATTTATTTGAACAATTCTCTCCCTGCTCAATAACAGCCTCTTCCTTAGCAGCATTCATGTCAAAAGACTAGCAACTCCACCCGGAGGCTTAAGGTCGGTGCTCCAAAGTCGATGCTCACTAAGTGTTTGATGAATGAATGAAGGAGCGAACAAACTAATGAATTGAAGGGCTCTCCACTGGCGAAGGGAAAAATATCTGAAAGTGCCTGTGCTGCACCAGGGCGGCTGGGGGTGGGAGGAAAGAAGAGACAGACATAGCAGAGCTTTGAAGACCTTTCCCAGAAGGAAATGACAGGATGCCAGTTTCCAGGGACCATAAACAGCCGCTGCTGCCTTGGATTTGCCCTGCATTTCTCATCCACTCCAAAAAGTGCAAAGTGCGGTCCCCCCAAAGTCCCCCATCCTGTCCCAAGATCCTGCTGCTACAGGTGGTCCTTTGGAGGGGCTGTGCCTTCGGGTGTCCTGGTTCACCACAGCAGGTGGTTGTCCAACCAGCTCCAGTGTTTGCCCAGGGACCAGCCATGGTCGGCACAGCTAGGCCATCACACGGGGCCGCACACACACGCAAGCCAAGGAGACACGGTAGAGCCTGCGTTCCAGGCAGTAGCCATGGTGGGTGCCCTGCTGTCCTGGGCACGGCCGCCGGTAGAAGACAGTCTGGTTGTGGTAGAGCAGCTCTGAGTTTCCCAGGGGGTCCATGTGGGAGCCCGTCTTAAGGCTGACACAGTGTGGACACAGGCAACGTGCATGGTACAGATCCTGCGGGAGCCGGTCCAAGTCTCTGTCCAACCTGTGGAGCGGCAAGAGTCAGGTCCTAGAAGGAGGCTGACTGGGAGACCAGGGGACTGGCCAGGAGCAGTGAGGACCCAGGGTAGAAATGCCAGGGCTGTTGTCAGTTCTGTGGCTTTGGTTCCAGCTCTGGTACCCACAAGCCAGGTGGCTATGAACAAGTCACACCCTCTTCCCTGGGATTTATTCTCCTGAACTGTGAGGGTCGGGGATGGAAGAGTGACTTTCCAAATGGTCCCGGAGCCCTGAGGGAGGTGGGCCAGGTGGGGAGCTCCACTGGGGCTTCTACCAGACCAGCTGTGGTTCCATGTGATACATATGCTGGGTTCTAGCATCAGGTTTCCTTTTGTGATTGTTAGCATATATGTTTTTTTTTTTTTAATTTTAAAGTAAAAATTGCTCTTATATCCAAGCATAAGAAAGCATGAAGTGAAGGCTGACAGTCTGTCTCCCACCAGGCCCACTCCCCTGAGGGAGCTACTGTCCGCCATGTCCTGCCCATCCTCCAGATTCCAACTGTGCATGTATTTATAAGCACGTGTTAGGGTGTATGGTAAGACTTATTGACTTATTCTGAAAAGGCTTCATAGCCCCCAGAAGATGTGAGAAGTCAGTGCTCCAAAGGCCTGTGCTCCAGAAACCCAGTAGGAAACAGACAATAGGTTAGAAAACCATCCTCCAAACAGACAGGCCTTTGCAAACTGGGGCTCAGCTAGTGTCGCATTTCCCAGAGTGGATTCCCTGATAAATACGCTGTAGCGGAAGGGGTCTGTGGTCAAATGATTCTAGGAAGCATTGAGTTTAATGGGCTCTTCTCTGCAGACTTCTCGCTGTGAATGTGCTGAGCACATTGAGAACCTCCAAGGGGGTGGGGACTGCAGCAGTTTTCCCCCCACTTACGCGACATCATCAGTTTTTTTCTGAGGAACAGCTTGTGCGACACATGTTGCAAAGCACATGCTTCGGGGAAGACCAGCCCAAGTGGTTATCAAAGGTTCACAGCCCACGTGTCTAGACCCCAGCCAAGTCAGCCGTATGGCACCCAGCATCCCAAGGGTTCCCAACCTCTTTAGATTTACTCTAGAAGATAGCCAGGCTACCGAGACCACTTCAAAGCATAGTGGCCTGGAGTCTCCACCCTTGATCTAGTCTCAATCAAAGCTGGCCCCCTCCCTACCCACTGACCTTCTCCTCTCATCCCCAAAGCCAAGGATAAGCCAGAAATAGACTTACGGTGGGTGGAAACACAGATACCCCATGAGAGTGCGAGACAGGAGGAGAAATATGTTTGGGATCCCTACAGTACTAATTTTTAGTATTTTCATTCATTGTCCCAATTTCAGTACTTTCTAATATTTGTTTACATCATGACATAGAGAATTATAATATGCAGCAGCACATGGAGAAAGAATAAGACAGTTCATGATCAAAGACAACCAGCCTGAAGGTCCAGCCACCCAATTGCCCCCCTAGAGCAGAAAGAGGGTATAATTATAGCCCATCCATGGCTCAAGGTACTAGCATTTGGTATTGGGCTTCATTGCTCCTATATTGTACATTATTCCATGATATTTTTAGAAACTGGAAAAACACAGCCATTGTAGGGGAAGGAAAAGGAGAAGGGAGAGGAGGAGGGGAAGAAGTAGACAAAGAAGAAAAGAAGGAAACCTACATTTTCTGTACTAAGTTTAGATTTTTCACTCTTGATTTCACATGATCTGCATCATTAGGCTATAGAATATTATTTCATTTTACAGATGAAAAAAACTAAGCTTTGAACCCTTGAGCGATTGGCCCAAGGTCACCAAAAATGTGTCAGGGTTAGACCTTGTCTAACACCCAAACTGGGTAACCTCCCTGAGGTAAAAGGGGGGCAGATAGGCTGGAGTTGGCTGGAACTCCCCTGGTCCCTCACACACATCCTGACCAGCACGTGAGCAGGCGTTTAGGAGGGGGCAGGGGCTGGCAGACTCACTCATATATCCAGGGGGCGATGGAGCGGCTGTTGAGGGGTCCATCCTTGCTGGAACTGCAGGATTCTGGGTGGTGGGCGAGGCTGGTGGTCTCTGGGGGAGACATGAGCATACTGTTCCACTTCAGCCACTCCTCAGTGGGGTTCTGTCCTTTGCTGGGGCAGCAGCCGGGCCAGTGTGTGCAGCGCCTCTGGGACCCCAAACAGAGGGTGTGGGTTCCCATGACCATTGCCAAGAATGCCACCGCCTGTAGGAAAAGGCCAGTGAGAAAACTGCTCCCACCTAGTCTGGATGCCCCCTCCGCCAGCTGTTCTCTGAGATTCTAATTCAAGCCCCATCTGGTCCGCATGAGCTCCCTCCATCCCCAGCCACATCTCTGCTCCTGCCTCACTCAGCACCATCCCAGCCAGGCCCCTGCACACTTACCTGGTACATGCTGGACGCTGCTTGCCAAGCCTCAGTGCCGCGCTGGCTGACAGCAAGGCCTTGTGGAAGCTGTTTGACTGGAGCAGTTTAGGAGTCCTGGTTTTATTTTCAGCAAACCTGTTTTGTTTATTCAAATTTATTTCCACTACCTTTTGGAGGGTGTGACCTGAGATTAAAAAACAAAACAAAACCCAAGAAAAAAAAAAAAAAACTTGAAAGTCTTTCCAAAAGCTGCTTTAAATGCCAGACTCATGGAAGTTGTGATTAACGTGTCGTAAGCCTATTGAGTAAATGTTGTTCTTTGCCCTTTTCTGGGCGTGGGGTCAAAGTAATAGTATCCTGTTATTCTGTGCCTTGGGGAACAGGCATTATGAGAATTCTGATGGTTCACTTAATACCTGATGTTAGGGAACATCACTTGGACTCTCTCTAAGAGGTGTTGCTGCTATAATCCCTGCTGCTCCCACCCAAGGTCTTGTCTCTTCTCTTCCCTTTCTTCTCAGAGGTCCTCAGGATCCTCCACCTCAGCAAACATCTCCCTCTGTCTGCTTGTTCTCTGACCCCCTCCTCATCCTCCATGACCCCAGCTTCTATGACCACAATCATCTATGACTTCCCATGTCCATTATTTCTCCCCAACTTCCCCTTGCCCTCCCCAAGGGCCACCCACCCCCATCCCTGTGCATCCCCTGACCTCCTCTGGACTCAGGATACAGGCTTAACCCCACAGGCTGCCAGAAAGGCCTGGACTCCAACAATTTGTTGGCTGGATGTGCAGGGTCTGATGGAAGAAGTGGTGAGTGAGTGTTCCCATGGCACAAATGAGAAGGCAGGGCCAGGAAGAGAGGCACGGTGACAGCCTTAGCTGAGAGCCAACAGAAGCACCCAGCTCCCAGATCAGCTTGTCCCACCCCTGCTCACTACTTGAGGAGCATGGCAGGGGGAGCTTCTACTCTCAGGCCATGGGGTAAGGCCATGCAGTCACAGGTCCGTGGACCACTGTCGGCCAGGAGAGGATATTGTGCTCTGGCAAGGTTCCAGCTGGGCCTGGCCGCAAAGACACAGGTCAGTCAGGGGCCACCCATCTGGGGGGCTCTCTGCCTATTTTGCTCCAATCTTTTTCTCTGCATCCTTGTTCAACAACTCTCCTCATCCCCTCACTACCACCCCCCTCACTCCAACACACTCATATACAGACACCGTCTCTAGAGTGATGTATCCTGATTTGCATGTGCTTTCCCTTAGAAAATACTCCTCTGGTAACCAACGACTCAGGAAATAAACAAAAGGAACCAGGAATAACTTAAATGGCTGAGTGATAAGGAATCTTTTGAATGCTTTAGGGCAAAGCAGCCCTAAAAGAGGTGTGATGAGGTCAGAGGGCATTCGGAAGTGGTAGAAGCTGATCTGGTGAGCTCTGAGGGTCCTGGAAGTGGACAGGCGGTGAGAGCTTAGGGTCAACAGGTGATGGCTAGGAGAGCAGGGCCAGTGAGGAAGCACACTGGGGCCAGGAATACACTGCCCCACTCCCACTGGCCCACTCTCTGGCCCTGTGCTCCCAGGCACCCTCTCACTTCCATCCACCCCCTCAGCTCCTGAGATCATGTGCCAGGATGGTGCCAAGCCCTGCACATGCATCAGCTCGTTTTGCCTTTATAATAAAACCATGAGATGGCAACTACTGTCCCCATGTTAAGATGAAGAAACTGAGACCCAAAGAAATTGAGTAAGCTCATCAAGGTTTCACAGTTAGGAGGAAGCCAAACTGGTTTCCTCCCAGCTCTGAAAAACTCCAAAGCTAAGCTCCTGGTATGGAAATGCCACACTGTGGTGACCTCTGGACGGAAGGGAAGCCCCTGCTATAAGAGATTTCCTACTCACCCAGGTGTGGGCTGGACAGATCTCACCTAAACCCCCCCGAGGCCACAGGGCATTCCTGCCCACTCAGGCATTTAGCCCAGCTGGCTGGGATCCACAACTCTGGCTACCTCTCCCCCAGCCTCAGGTCTGCCCCTTGGCCCCCAGAGTGGCTTCCGGTGTTCCCAAACAACCCCCAACCCCAGCAAAGGCTTTGAGGGGATCTTCCAAAAGTGCTGGATCCCTCGGGTTTCCCCCAAACCGAACAGAGTCAGAGGCTGACACAGGCCCAGACCTCTTGATCTGGGCCTGCATCCAGGACAGGATGCCTGAAAGAACTGGAAGGGAAACCAAACACTTGTTTCACTTGCTGACACTGCATATGACCCACACTGATCGCATGGGATGTTCCCTCCAGGAGAGGCTTTGGGGTTGTCCTTCTGCCTCTGTACCATGACTTCCTCTGAGAAAACTGCTGAGGGGCATTCTCCCCTGTGATGACCAGGCCTGACACAGAACCTGTCCTTTGAGACACACACCCCTGCCCCCCGCCCCCGCCCACCTCCTTGCAGTTGCTCAGCCTCCACCCTTATCTCAGGAGCAGCTGTGGGTCTCCCCAGGGTGACTCCCTGCCATGAGAAACATTTTCCAGAGGGTTTCCTCTTGGGGTGACTAAGAATCCCTGACTCACTTCAGCTTCCAGGGAATCCCTGGGGGTGTAGAGAGATGGGGGTGGCCATGGGGGAGAATGTGGAGATAGAAGCAAAGTTCGTCCAGTATCTGATATCAATGGTGCCTCCCCATGTGTCCTCACCTGCCTGGGGCTGACCTGGCAGACACAGGGGAGATCTGAGCATGCAATCCCAAGCCTCCCCAAGCCACTGATACAAGGTCAACCCCTAGCAGGAAAGAAGAGGGAAGATGTGAAAGGGAGCATCCCACCTGGGCCAAGAAAGCCTGAAAGATGCTACAACGGCTGTCCTGCCCTTCCTCAGAAAGATATTCGAGTTCTCATCCATGGCCTTGAAGTCCTGCCCCTGCCCCTGATCAGCTCTTCACAGAGGGCCCTCTCTTCTTGTTCATAGCACTGGGCATGCTTGGTGGGAGGCTGAGGGGGAAGCGGGCAACAAGGATGGCCGCAAAAGTATCTTCCTGGTGGCTCAGACAGTAAAGAATCTACATGCAGTGTGGGAAACCTGGGTTCGATCCCTGGGTTGGGAAGATCCCCTGGAGAAGGGCATGGCAACCCACTCCAGCATGCTTGCCCGGAGAATCCCATGGACAGAGGAGCCCGGTGGGCTACAGTCCATGGGATCACAAAGAGTTAGACGTGACTGAGCAACTAACACAAAAGTGCCAACCAGCCTAGCAGCCCCTGAAATCGTGCTGAAACCACAGGGCTCCGCAGGGCCATGGACGCTCAGGTGAACTCACCTGAGGGGACAGTAGGGGCGGCAGTGGTTAAAATGTAAAAACACTTCTGCCCCCTGCTGGTAAATAGATGCTGTCCTAAGCACTGGAGCACCCCCACACTGCAACCTCCCTGTGATCCCACAACTGAAGGAAGACTGCCTGGCCCTGATGGAGGCCTTCAGAACAGACTCCCATGACCTGTTAGGGACACCATGATGGCACTGGTTGCTAATTATTTATAGGATCTCCTTTAGTTACAAAGATTCCCCTGCCTTCAAAAGGAGCCTGCCTTCAAAGAGAAACAATCTTGCCTGGGAGACATGCAGAGAATCAGAGCAAACAGGACAAAAAGCTCAGCAACTCCCTCCCCTAGCCAAGGGCTGCTTCCTCCCCAGGCAGGCCTTTGCCTTTCTCAGTCCTACAATCATGGCTGCCCTGTTCATTCATCCATTTGCCAAACATTTATTGAGCACCTACTAGATGCCAGACACCAGTCTAAGTGCTAGGAAGGCAGAGGAGGACAAGTCAGATAAGGCTCCTGCCACATGAAGCTTATGTCTTAGGAGGAGAGGGATGGTAAATAAGGAAACAAGATAATTTTTCATAATAATAAGTGCTATGAAGAAAGTGAAACAATGTTAAGAGATAGGGAATTACTGGGGATAGGGGATTGGTGGAGGGAGAGGGCAACTTTAACTTAAAAAGTCAGAGAAGGACGTTCTGAAGATGTGGAATTTGACATGATGATGGAAAGGTTCTCGGGAAAGAGTGTTCCAGGCAGAGGGAACAGGACAAAAGAATCCTAGAGGTGGAAGGTCTTAGCACATTTAAGAGACAGAAAGGACAATGTGGTTGGGAAAAAAAAAAAGCTAAGGAAGAGTGTAGAATGAGATGAAGTGAAGAGGTGGGTAGGGGGACTTCAGTAGCTAAGACCCCTTGCTCCCAGTGCAGGCGGCCAGGGTTCAATCCCTGGTCAGGGAACTAGATCCCACATGTCACAACTAAAGCTCCTAAGGATGAGGACGAGAGCAGCTGGAGGGCCCTGCTGGGAAGGGACACGAGTGGGAGAGAAGACTGGGACCCAGGAAACCCAGTGGAGGAGTTCCTTCCTTTCTACCCCGTGAACAGTGGCAAAGGCAAGCCCTGAAGCTGAGGGCCCCCTATCTGAGGCAGCCGCCCACCCAGGATCTTAGCTACCCATCCAGTCTGGGTTTTTCCCAACCTAACCTGGGACCCAGAACTTCCCCTGAACAAGTTAGAATCATGTTAAACCTCTGTTTGCAAAGGAGAGGGCAGAGATGAGTCATAAGGACAAGGAGAAGACTTCACCTGCCCTTGACACAGAATGCTTGGAGCTTTCATGCAGGTACAAGCTGGGGGGGTGGGGTCATGGGGAGCTAAGGTGAAGAGGGAAAGTCATAATGCTAATCACTTCACATGTATTCACACCTCACCAAAGTCACTATTCTGGATGAAGAACGGAGCTTCAGAGATGTTCCAGAACTTGACCAACTTCACACAGTTGACAAACCAGGATTCACCCCCCACCCCCACCTCTCCCCGGGGCTTCCTGGGTAGCTCAGCAGGTAAAGAATCCTCCTGCAAAGCAGGAGACCCCAGCTCAATCCCCAGGTTGGGAAGTTTCACTGGAGAAGGGATAGGCTACCCACGCCAGTATTCTGAGGCTTCCCTGATGGCTCTCAGGCAATAAAGAATCTGCCTGCAACGTGGGAGACCTGAGTTCGATTCCTGGGTCGGGAAGATTCCCTGGAGAAGGGAATGGCTACTCACTCCAGTATTCTGGCCTGGAGAATTCCAAGGACAGGGGAGCCTGACAGCCCACAGTCCATGGCCTCGCAAAGGGTCTGACACGACTGAGCGACCTTCACTTCACTTCACTTCACCTCTCCCCAAGTCTAACTGGCTCCATTCTCTGCCTGGGTACTCCAGAAGCACAGATTCATTTTCCGTGCAGGTTTGCACTCTGCTCCCCTCGCCAGGGACTTCCCTGGTGGCTCAGATGGTAAAGATCTGCCTACAATGTGGGAGACCTGGGTTCAGTCCCTGGGTTGGGAAGATCTCCTGGAGAAGGAAATGGCAACCCACTCCAATATTCTTGCTGGGAAAATCCCATGGATGGAGGAGCCTGGTAGGCTACAGTCCATGGGGTCCCAAAGAGTCAGACACAACTGAGCGACTTCACTTTCACTTTCCCTTTCCCCTCACCTAGCTACAGGCACTAGCTAGATGCTCAGCTACAATGAAGGCAGTGAGCCTTCTTGCCCACCTCCCAAACCACCATTCTGCCAGGTCCCAGCACTTCCTTCCTGCTTAGTCTTTTCCAGTCTCTATTTCCTGTGCGCCAGTCAGAGCATTCATCTTTAGAACTGGGTTTCTTGCCCACCTCCAATTTGCCTTGCCACCTCTTGAGCCCCAATTTGCCTTGGCAGTCCTCTGGGCAGAGATTATACCAGTCACTCCCCAGTAGCTGACTATCTGTATTTCAGGCAGCTAGGCCCCTAGGGCTGGGGTCTGAAAGAGGCTGGACCAGGTTGGAGCTGGAATAGGGAATAGGGAATAGGAGCTGGAATAGCGAATAGCTGAAATAGGGAGTTCTACCATCAGATGCATCTGAAAATTTAAAAGTTCCTCTCCCATCCCAAAGGAGTCTGAGTTTGTTAATAGGTGCCCAAGCAATAGGGAGAGGAAGGCGCTGGGGCAGGTGTCTCTCCCTCCCTTCCTGGCAAATGCCTGGACTTGTGGGCCTGTGGAATGTGGAGGTGGGGTGGACGGAAGGAGAGGTAGAGAGCCTCTCTCCAAGGCCTCAGGTTCACAAAGGGCCTTAAATTAGACTTCAGATGTTATCTCCAGATGAGGCTATGCATAGAGCCATTGTCTATTGTGTTTGAGTGTTAATACGTTAAATGTAAATACTGAAAATATGCTGCTGCTGCTGCTGCTAAGTCGCTTCAGTCGTGTCTGACTCTCTGCGACCCTATAGAAGGCAGCCCACCAGGCTCCGCCGTCCCTGGGATTCTCCATGCAAGAACACTGGAGTGGGTTGCCATTTCCTGCCAAAGCATTAAAGTGAAAATTGAAAAGTGAAAGTGAAGTCACCCAGTCGCGTCCGACTCGTAGGGACCCCATGGACTGCAGCCTACCAGGCTCCTCCGTCCATGGGATTTTCCAGGCAAGAGTACTGGAGTGGGGTGCCATTGCCTTCTCCTGAAAATATGCTACAGCTTTTCAATCCAGATTGGCATCTCATTTTTTTAAATTCTAGGACCCTCAAAAACAGAAGAAGGCTTCTCCAGCGCCCCTGAGGGGGCCTTGCAGTCTTCTTTCCAAGAGAAAGAAAGCGGGGAGGGAGTGGGGAGCTGGAGGGATGCCGGCAGACGAAGGAGCAATAATAGGGCCGACAGGTGTGGGGACCAGAGCCTCGTCCTTTCAGCTGACGCTCCCGGGGGTCCAAATCCCAGCTTCTCCGAAAGTGTCCGCAGGGCCCACTTCTACTCCACTCAGCAGGAGTGAGCCAGAGTGAGGGCAGAGGACAGGCCTAGACTGGCAGAGGAGCGTCAGAGGCGGCACAACCCGCCAGCTCGCCCGCCCCAAGCTCCGGAACCAGCCGCCCAGGCCTCACGTTCCCTCGCCCGGGCTGGAATCTGTGTCAGCTCCAGAGCCCCGGCCGGCCATCCCTGCGGAGGCCACGCCAAGCGAGCAGACAGGCTCCGCGGAGGACCCCAGAAAGGCGGAGGGAGCGTGCTCCCTACCAAAGGAAAGACAGATGTGGGGCTGATGAAAGGGAAGCCGAGAGGCGCGGGGCAGGCGGGCGAGAGCGGGGGCGTGACGGGGAGAGGACAGCTCCGGGGAGGGAGGGAACCAGACCACCTGGAGGTCCGCCGCGACGTCGGGCTGGAGCAGGAGTGGGAGAGGAGCCGGGAGGGGGCGCGCAATTTAGCCCGAGGGTCCTGAGCTGAAACTCAACACCCGCCTTCGGAGGGATCGTCCCCCTTTCTCCTCCGCCCCTTCCCTTCCCCTCCCTTCTCCCCTCCCTCCTTTCTCTTAATCCCCGGGACTGAGCCCCGCGCCGGAGCCGAGAGGGCCCGAGGGGAGGAGAACGGAGCTGCACCCAGGGGGCGCCGGGAGCCTGGGCAGGGGCGGGGAGGGAAGGGGAGCCGCGAGCGACCCCCGGACCCTTTCCAGCCCTCTCAGTGGCCCCCCAACCCCACTTCCAGGCGAGTCCGCAGGACCCTGGCCGCTGCGCCTCTTAGCCTTCTCTCTGCTCCTTCTTTTGCTTTGCGGCCTTTCTCTCGGTTCCCAGAGACACCTGGGCTGCCACGAGCCCTGGGGCGCTCAAAGGGGCCCCGCCGAGGGTGCGTGTAAGCGGGGCGGCGGGGGCCAGCGTCCTGGGCCAGGGGGCCGAGGGTGGGAGCGGGAGTACTGGCGCCGAGGGTTGGAGGGGGGCGCGTGGGGAAGGCCGTCCCGCCCCCTCGAGCCCGGCCCGCGTGCGCGTAGCGAGGCGCGGTCCCGGCGCCCCCAGACCCCCAGGCGCGCTACGAGCAAGTGTGCGTGCTCGGGAGCCCGCTTTGGGGGCTTCGAGCGTTGGGGCAGAAAGCCTCCACTGGGGTGCTCCAGCTCAGCCGCCCTGCTCTCCGAGGCCTTTGGCTCCAGCCTGGCCTCCGCTGCCAAGTCGAGCGACTTTGAAGAGAGAAGAACTTCTCGATTTTCACTACCCCCGCCCCCTCCCTCGCAGCTGGGCTGTGGCAGAGCCCCCGACGCCCGGATCTCAGCCCCGGGAGCACCGCTCTCCGGCGCGGCTCCGGGTGGAGAAGGTTGGCCCCTAAACTCGCTCGTCCAGCCCGACCGCCCCGGCGGCTTCTCCCTGCCCTCGGGGCCGTCCTGAGCGGCCCGGAGAGGCGTCGAGCGCAGCCCCAGCTCCCACCTCCTCCCTCGTCCTGGCACTGGAAGGGAGCTTTGGGCCCATGCGGACCCGTGGTGCCCCCGCGGCCTAGGACAGGCAGCTCCGGGGGCCTGGCCCACCCTGCAGCCCCTGGGAGGCCGCGGGGACGGGGCAGAGCGCGCGCCCTTGGATGAGGTCCCGCAGCGACGCCCCGGCCCGCCCCGCTCCTCCTCCTGCCCGGCCAAGCTGCCTCCCATTTGGGGAGTTGTGTGGGTTTTCTTTCTCCTCCTCCAACCTCCGGGGAGGCCACGATTCAGGCGCCTCAGCCTGGGGCCGCCTCCATGGTGCGGGTCAGCCGCTGCTGAAGTCAGCGAAACCGAGCCTGGCCTGGAGCTGGCCACGAGGAAGGCCAAGGCCATGGCCATAGCCACGTCGGTGAGTCCAACCAGAGAAAGGAGGCTGACGGGCAGAGACCGCCACGGTCTGTCCTGCACTCCTGTCACTTTTATTTCTGCCTTCTCTTTGTCTCGCTCCTTCGTCCCTTGCTTCTTGAGGAGACTGTGTCCCCCTTCTGGCACGTTGGTTTCCCTTACCTCTCGCCTCTCATCCCTAACCCCTACTGGGCCTGGCCTCCCCTTCTCTCCTCCCCTTTCCATTCTCCTCTCTTTCTTTCTGGAGGCTGCCCCTGGAAGGAGGGGAGGGGGCAAGCTTGAGTCCTATTTCCTCTTCTATGGGCGGAACCGTTGGCCACTGGAGGTTGGCAGGGGGTTGTGATTGGGAGGGCAGTAAAAGGTTGGAAGGGAGCTGAAAGAATGGAGGTGGCTCCAGGAAAACCGGAGGGCAAAAGGCCCAAGGAAGCCCTACTCTAGAGGAGGGATGGAGGAAAGGAGGGGAAATAGAGTAAAAGATGGAGATCAGGCAGGGAGCAAGGGAAAATCGAGAGAGGAGGGGAGGTGATGTCAGCCAGCCTCTGGCCACTTTCCTGGGACTGGAGACAAAGGGAGGAGACAGCTGGCATGATGGGACAGTGGGAGGAGGCCTCCCAGGGAACGTGTGGCTCACTGCCACCCCTCTTTAAGGCAGCCACTCCCTCACAAGTCAGCTGGGCCCCTGAAGAGCGAGTAGAGCTGGGGTGGACACACCCATCATCAATCAGTCTATCAGAGACTCTAGCCCAATTCCCGCAATAGCACGGCCCGGAGGTTTGATCTCATTGGACAGAATTGAAATTGAACACAAGGAGGAGCTCTTCACAGCCCCGCCCCTGCTTTCTGAGTTGTACTCCTGTAGCCTGAATCCCAGCAACTATATCCCGTTTCTACCCTTCCTAGGCCCTAGGATGCCCAGGGAAATCGAGGCCGCCACCTGCTTTCTGGACCCCTCTGAATGGGCATTCTGGGAAGGAGGACTGTGACGCTGGGAAGAAAAGCATGGCTCCTCACCTCCCACACCCCTCGAGGATGAGTTAGATTTTCACTCCTTCTCAGACCAAATTTCTCTTAGCTTCTCAATCTATATGATGGTGAGAAGACCCTAGTTCAGAGCCAGAAGCGGGGAGGTGGGGGTACTCCGGCATAAAGATGCTCCCTCAGGAACCAGCTAATCATCTTTGTAGTCCCAGGAGGTAGATCTTTCTTTTTACTTGGAAGGGGAAAGTGTTGGTATTTATGCTTGTGAAACATACAGGACCCTGATAACAGCTAATCTTCTTCGAGTATTTACTGGCCCTAAACTTTGTCTTTGGTATGTCCCGGTTCTTTGATGCATTGTCTCATCCAGTACTCACAACAACTCTGAAGCTAGTACTGTTATTATCTGAAAGTGGATATTCAGCTATGGATATGGAATTCTACAAAGGAGGAACCTGAGGCTTGGCGAGGTTAAACAGACAGCCTAAAGTCACCCAACTCGAAAGCAGCAGAGCCGGGACTCAAACCTCAGGTCTGTCTGCCTTAGAAACAGTGCTCTTAACTGCCTGCCTAGATCCAAAACACCAATTTCTAATTTACAGTTAAAAAAGTGCCAAGCTAACCAGGAATTGTGTTATCTGGCTAGCATGTTTGCTTTCTGTGGCACAATTGCCTTTAGAAGCCAAAATATAATCAGAAAAGAGTTTGATGAATTTGGAATCAGGCAAGAAGTCAGTTTGTTGTTAATATCATCCAGCCATAAAGGGCTGGACAACGTCTCCACCTGAGGGAAATATCAGTCAAGAGGAACATGGACTCTCCCTGGCTGAGCAGGCCATCCTTCGCCCAGTGTCTGTTGGCCAGATGCAGACTACCCGATATCTTGGGCTTGAGAAGTTTCACCATGTTAGTCAATCCACATGGGTTACCTGCTCAGTACTAACTACTCAATGCCTAACTACCTGTTTTCTACCATCACTGTGTAAGCCACTAGCAAACATATAGGAAGTGGAATATATTTTGATAGTGCGAGTGGCTTAAGCCTGATTCTACCAAAGGACTTGGTGGAACCAGAGTCTAGTGATGAGTGACTGGCAAAGGGAACTTGGACATTGTGAAAACTTCCTATGAACTTAAATCATGTTTGAGCTATGGATCCTCTTTTTTTTTTTTTTTTTTTGACGTGTAGTTGATTTACAATGATGTGTTAGTTACCGCTCTACAGCAAAGTGATTCAGTTATACATATGCACACATTCCTTTTTAGTATTCTTTTCCACTATGGTTTATCATACAATATTGAATATAGTTCTCTGTGCTCTACCCTAGGACCTTGTTGTTTATCCATTCTATATACAAAAACTTACATCTGCTAACCCCAACCTCCTATTCCATCCCTCTCCCAACCCCTCCCCCTTGGCACCAGCAGTATATTATTTTCATCCATGATTCCATTTCTGCTGCACAGATAGTTTCACTTGTGGCATATTTTAGATTCCATGTATAAGTGATGTCGTATGATGTTTGTCTTTCTCTTTCTGACTTCACTTAGTGTGATAATCTCTAGTTGCATCCATGTTGCTGCAAATGGCATTTATTCATTCTCTTTATGGCTGAGTAATATTCCATTGTGTGTGTGTGCATGTGTGTAGTTTATGGCTGAGTAGTATTCTGTTTCATGGCTGAGTAGTATTCCATTGTAGTAGAATTCCATAGTATTCCATTCCATTCCAATACTGAGTAGTGTTCCATGTGGATATATATACCACATCTTCATCCGTGTATCTGTTAATGGACATTTAGGGTGTTTCCATGTCTTGACTATTATAAATAGTGCTGTGATGAAATTAGGGGTGCATGTATCTTTTTGAATTATAATTTTGTCAGATATATGTCGTAGGCCCTCTAGATTTTCCTACTGTTACTATACAAGAAGAAAAAAGTAGATACTTTCTTCTTGGCCATGCCCCACAGCTCGCAGGATCTTGGGTTCCCTAACCAGGAATTGAACTTAGGCCATGGCAGTGAAAGTCTGGCATCCTAACCACTAGGCTACCAGGGAACTCCCCAAAAGTAGATCCTTATGCTTGTGGTTGTGAAAAAGAGTGAGAGTGCAGCCTCTGGAATCACACAGCCTGGAGTTGAAATCACGCTTCACCAGCTATATGTCATTGGGCAACATACCAAGCTCTCTGTTCCAATTTCCTTTCCAAACAGGGATAATGATGGCTCCTCCCTTATCAAGCTGAGGATTAAATGAGATGAGATGATTAGTGCAAACACTTGTTCAGTGTCTAGATATATAATTTGCACTTGGTGTCTGTGATTTACCTGAGCTTATAGTGTCCAGGTGGCACTAGTGGTAAAGAACCTACCTGCTGATGCAGGGGACACAAGAGATGCAGTTTCCATCCCTGGGTCAGAAGATCCCCTGGAGGAGGGACTGGCAACCCACTCCAGTATTCTGGCCTGGAGAATCCCATGGACAGAGGAGCCTGGCGGGCTACAGTCCATAGGGTCACAAAGACTCAGACATTACTGAAGCGACTTAGCAGGCATAGCTCTCAAGGGCTTCCCAGATGGCACCAGTGCTAAAGAACCTGCCTGCCAATGCAGGAGACGTAAGAAACACAGGTTTGATCCCTGGTTCAGGAAGATCCCCTAGAAGAGGGCATGGCAACCCATTCCAGTATTCTTGCCTGGAAAAGCCCATGGAAAGAGGAGACTGGCAGGCTATGGTCCATAGGGTTGCAAAGAGTTGGACACAACTCAAGTGACTTAGCACACATGCACATAACTCTCAAAGGAAAAAGCTTAGATATCCCCACCAGGAGAACTGGAAACAGGCTGATAAATCTTTGCTCTTGGTTGGTCCACTAGCCCCCTCTACACACACACACACACACACACACACACACACACACACACGAGCGTAGATACTTTTCTCTTCTCCATGGTAACGTCAGCCTCTGCTGGTAGAACCTTACTTGCTAAGACTGAGAACAAAACAATTGCTTTGGTTTCTGTTTTCTTCCCTATTATGCCAAGGCTCTGTCGGGGCTGGACTTCTCCCAGTCTCTCTCAGAATGAGGTTATCTCTTCAGCTGCTTAATCTAACCTGCTTGTAGGGGATACTGACTGGGAAACAGGGAAGGTGAAGGAGATTCTATGGGAGACCTTTGCAAGATTTCCCTGTGTAATTCATTCAACATACGTTCATGGAGGACTAACTCCAGGTCAAGCCTATTGTAGGGGCTAGGAATATAACAGTCTCTTTTCTCACAGGGCTAACAAGGGAAGAAATCTAGTTTTAAAAGTAAGTAGACAAATAGTATGGGCTTTCCTTGTGGCCTAGCTGGTAAAGAATCCACCTGCAATGCAGGAGACCTGGGTTTGATCCCTGGATTGGGAAGATCCCCTGGAGAAGGGAAAGGCTACCCACTCCAGTATTCTGGCCTGAGAATTCCATGGACTTTATTGTTCATGGGGTCGCAAACAGTCAGACATGACTGAGCGACTTTCACTTCACTTCACTTCACCTCACTTCAGACAAACAGTATAAACTATTGTGAAGGAAGTAATAGGCGGAGACAGACACAGAAGGATGTGGGGAGAAGAGCGAGAAGGAGACATTATTTATTGGCCATGCCATGCAGGATCTCAGTTCTCTGACCAGGGGTTGAACCTGCGTTATCTGTATTGGGAGCACCGAGTCTTAACCGCTGAACCACCAGGGGAGTCCCAGGAGGAGGAGACACTTAAGAAGAACTGAAGGGGCTTCCCTGGTGGCTCAGTAGTAAAGAATCTGCCTGCCAATGCAGGAAACTTGAGTTCAATCCCTGGTCTAGGAAGATCCCACACACGTCAGAGCAACTATTGAGCCTGTGCGCTAGAGCCTGGGAACCTCAACTACTGAGACCATGTGCTGCAACTACTGAAGCCCATTCACATAGAGCCTGTGCTCTGCAATGAGAGGAGCCACGGCAGTGAGTCCCATGCACCACAACTAGAGAGTAGCCCCCGCTCTCCGCAACTAGAGAAAAAAGCCTGTGCATCGATGAAGACCCAGCACAGTAAAAAATAAATAAAATTAAAAAGAAGAACTGAAGGATGAAAAGGTCTAATCAACAGAAGAGTCAGGGAAGGGTAAAAGAAGGGCAAAGACCCAGAGGTGGGAAAGAGCTGGTCTAGATCAAAGAATAAATAGAGAGGAAGAATGCCGGGAATGGCACTGAAGACAGGCTGGGCCCATCAGGAAGAGTTGAGTCAGGAGATCAGATGTTCAGCTTGAGGAAACCAGGGAGCTCTGTATTTTGAGCAGGGGTAACATGACCTGATGATGTGTGTGAAGACCCCTCTTCCTGCTCCCACCTCACCCACCAGGCGCAGCTGGCCCGGGCGCTATACGACAACACAGCGGAGTCCCCGCAGGAGCTGTCCTTCCGCCGCGGGGACGTTCTGCGGGTACTGCAGAGGGAAGGCGCTGGTGGGCTGGATGGCTGGTGCCTCTGCTCCCTGCATGGCCAGCAGGGCATCGTGCCTGCCAACAGAGTGAAGCTCCTTCCGGCTGGCGCAGCACCCAAGCCTGGCCTCTCCCAGGTGCCCCCAACCCAGCCAGGCTCACCACATCCAGCCCCAGAGCACGGCATTGAGGACCAGGAGGTGAGCACTGGAGCCCCCCAACCCCGATCCTGGACAACCAGTTCCTCTCTGCTGGTGCAGGGGGGGACAGGAGGAGCCCCGAGACCCTGACTCTGCTGTACAAATCCTGTCTGCCAAGTCTTTCTGGGCTCTTTCTCCATTGGAACAGGGAAGGGGTTGGAAGGTGTCTAAGCTCCTCCCAGGCGCACATTATCTGATTCCCTGCTCCCCACTCCACCTGACCCACCTGCCTGTCGATCCCCCAGTTGTACGTGGTGCCACCTCCAGCTCGACCCTGTCCTACCTCAAGACCTCCAGCTGGACCCTGCCCACCCTCCCCTGACCCCATCTACAAGGTCCCCAGAGGTGGTGGGACCCAACTGGCTGGCCCTGGAGCTGCCTTGGAGGTGAGGGCTAGGGGTTCATGTGTCTGCTGGACAGGGGACAGCTGGCTCTCGGAGATGGGTTGGAGGAGTGGGGGCCCACTGCCGAGCCTGAGAGTGAGTAACTTCTTCCTCTGCAGGTCTACGACGTACCCCCCACTGCCCTCCGCGCTCCCTGCAGTGGCCCCTATGACTCCCCAGCCTCCTTTGCCCGCCCTCTGGCTCAGGTTGCCCCCCAGTCCCTTGGAGAGGATGAAGCTCCCTATGATGTGCCTCTGGCCCCGAAGTCACCATCAGACCTGGAGCCAGATCTGGAGTGGGAGGGGGGCCGGGAGCCAGGGCCCCCGCTCTACGCTGCCCCCTCCAACCTGAAACGAGCATCGGCGCTGCTCAATCTGTACGAAGCACCAGAGGAACTGCTGGCAGACGGGGAAGGCGGGGGCGCTGACGAGGGCATCTATGACGTCCCCCTGCTGGGGCCGGAGACACCCCCTTCTCCAGAGCCCCTGGGAGCTTCGGCCTCCAGTGACCCGGACACCCTGGCCCTCCTTCTGGCCAGAAGCCCCCCGCCCCCACACAGGCCCCGGCTGCCCTCAGCCGAGAGTCTGTCCCGCCGCCCTCTGCCTGCCTTGCCTGTGCTGGAGGCCCCCAGCCCTTCCCCGGCTCCTTCTCCTGCTCCGGGCCGGAAGGGCAGCATCCAGGACAGGCCCCTGCCCCCACCCCCTCCGCGCCTGCCTGGCTACGGGGGCCCCAAGGTGGAGGGGGATCCGGAGGGCAGGGAGGTGGAGGACCACCCTGCAGAACACCACAATGAGTACGAGGGCATCCCGGTGGCCGAAGAGTACGACTATGTCCACCTGAAGGTGAGCTTGCCTCAGTCAGCCCCCCAGAATGCCTGCAGGAGAACGGGGCTCAAGACCCGAGCTCCCAGAGGCAGACCCTGGCTTCCTCCATTCCCTCCTTCCCCTCTGCTGACCCTGCAGCCTGGGCCACATTTGTGTCAGTACTGCAACGCAACCTGGGGTCCCCAAGCTCTCTGACCTGCCACTAGGGCTCTCCCAGACCCAGAGTCGGGAGGCTGCAGATCTGATGGGAGGAGAGACCTTCAGGAGGAAGTGGGAGTGGGGAGGAGCGGGAAGACCACAGGGCCTACCTTGCCCTGCTCCCCTTCCCCTGCACTGAGGCCCTTATCCCCCGCTGCAGGGCATGGATAAGGCTCAGGAAGCCAGGCCTCCAGATAAGGCCTCCCCAGGGGATCCCGAACAGCTGGAGAGGGGGCCGCCAGAGCAGCAGGTAACCCGGTGCGGTTGGTGCTAGAGAAGGGGGCAGGGGAGAAGGAGCAGGGACTTGGAAGAAGGGGTATTCTTAACTGAAGCATCAAGGGAAGTCTATTTGGGGGGGTAAGAGTTCAATGAAACAGGACAGTTGGGGTAGAGAGGAATTAGAATCCAGAAAGGAGCTGGAACTTAGAAAAGGATATCAGGAATTCAGAAAGAGAGGAAAGAATGTGTTGGAGAGGAGTCAGGAAACCAAGCAGTCAGGGGAACAGAGTTGCTGGGCCAGGTGACTTCTGAGGCTCCTTCCAACTGTGAATTCCTGGGTTCCTAAGAGACCTGGCTCTTAATTCCAGCTCCACCACTAAGAAGCCAGGGCCTCTGAAGCCGCCAGTTAATCTCTCTGGGTCTCAGGGAAATGAGACTGTCTCCTCGACTCATGGTCTAGAATGGTCCTAATCACCATAGCTGCTGCTGCTGCTGCTAAGTCGCATCAGTCGTGTCCGACTCTGTGCGACCCCATAGACGGCAGCCCACCAGGCTCCCCCGTCCCTGGGATTCTCCAGGCAAGAACACTGGAGTGGGTTGCCATTTCCTTCTCCAATGCATGAAAGTGAAAAGTGAAAGTGAAGTCGCTCAGTCGTGTCCGACTCTTAGCAACCCGATGGACTGCAGCCCACCAGGCTCCTCCATCCATGGGATTTTCCAGGCAAGAGTACTGGAGTGGGGTGCCATTGCCTTCTCCGAATCACCATAGCTACCATCTGTCAAGTTTGTACCAAGCACCAGACCCTGTGCTCAGTACATTGCACCTGTCAGCACTGATCATAGGCATACTTAGATTACAGCTTGCAATGCTGTGCTCTCAGCTCTTTCTATGTACCCTATCAACGAATCTTCACTGCAGCCTTAGAAGGCAGAAAAAACAAGAACTGCACTATCCAGTGTGGTAGCCACAGCCACATGCAGCTACTGATCCCCAAGTGTGACCAATCTAAACTGAAATGCACTATAAATATAAAATGCACACCAGATTTTGCAGACTTAGTATGAAAAACAATTTCAATAATTTTTATACTGATTACAGTGTTGAAACTACACCATTTTTAATTGTATGGAATTAGAAAATATGTACATTTTTAATGTATGGAATTAGAAAATATGTACCAATTTCTTTGTAAGTTTTCTAACGTGGCTACTTGGAAATTTGAAATAGCATGTGTGGTTGGCATTATGTTTACATGGGACAGTGTAGTGCTAGGCTCCCCATAGATAAAGGAGATAAAGGAATGATGAAGTTCAGAGACTTGTTTTTGAGGTTGTTTGAATCCAGATTTATCAGACATCAATTCTGGGCATCTTCCTGTCACTCACTAAGAGAATCTAAATTGTCTGATAGGCAAAGGCACAATCTAAGGGGGTCGAGCTCAGGGAGAAAGGAAGGCATGAGGAACAAAGGGAGGGAAGGAGAAAGGAGATAAGAACGGAAGTGGCACTGGCCAAGCAGTCCCGCTGAACACTCTTCTCACCCTCAGGAGGCCCTGTCCCCCGGGGAGCCACTGGTTCTGCCCACTGGAGATCTACAGCTCCTGCACTTCTACGCCGGGCAGTGCCAGGGCCACTACTCAACACTGCAGGCGGCTGTGGCGGCCCTGATGTCCAGCACCCAGGCAAACCAGCCCCCGCGCCTCTTTGTGCCCCACGGCAAGCGGGTGCTGGTGGCTGCTCATCGCCTGGTGTTCATTGGGGATACCCTGGGCCGCCTGGCAGCCTCTGCCCCGCTGCGAGCACAGGTCGGGGCTGCGGGCACAGTGCTGGGCCAGGCATTGCGGGCCACCGTGCTGGCCATAAAGGGGGCCGCCCTGGGCTACCCATCCAGCCCTGCAGCCCAAGAGATGGCGCAGTGCGTGGCGGACCTGGCAGGGCGGGCCCTGCAGTTCACCACTCTGCTCACCAGCCTGGCGCCCTGAGCCCCTCGTCTCCTCTCTGCCTTCACCTGCCTCCCAGAGCCGCCCCAGTCCTCAGGTGGCTGGAGGGCTCTGTTTTCGGGACTAGGAGACACTGAGGCATCCTTCCCCCTTACTGCCCTTTCCAGGCATCTCAGCCTCTCACTGAGGCCCCTCCGCCCCTACCCCACAGCTTTTTGTACGAGCCATTTTGTATAAATTATTTATATTTAATATTATTCCCTGCTTTGTCAGGGGCAGGACCTTCCTCCTCCCTCAGCCTGGGGTGGAGGTTCTTAGACTCTGCAAGGCCAACCCCCTCTGGAATCGTAACCCCACAGAGAGCCAAGTAGCTGAAACCTAGAGCCACCAGGAGCCCCTTTTTTGTCCTGTATCTTGGCTCTGGAACATCAGCGCTTCCCTGTTAGCTGAGAGCGAGGGCAAAACATTGGCAGCCCAGAGTGGGAAGGTCTGGGCGAGGCCAGAGGACTCCTCCACACAGAAGCAGGAGAGCTGGGCCTCTGACATGGTGCACCTCAATAAACCCGGGCTTTCTGGTTCCCCGACTCTGCTTCCTGGGAGCCTGGGGGGCAGGCCTTGGCCAAACTGTTGGGACACACACTGTGGGCAGTCTGCCTTTAGGGTTTGTGGGGAAATTCCGCTGTTCCTCCAACTATTCATCTAGCAGGTTCTCAGCTCCCATGATGTGCCAGGCACAGTTCTGAAGGTCCATTGTGGGGGTGGGCTGGATATAAACAAGTCAGCTGAAACAAGTAAATTAAAAAAAAAAAGGAACCTGCCACAGAGTTGATAGTTGCTGGTAATGGAAATGAACAGGGTGATATGTGACTAAGTAGATGGGGAGAGGCCATTGGAGACTTTAGACAGGATTGCTGGGGAGGTGGTATCTGTGCTGAGACCCCGAGGATGAGAGAACCAAGAATAGTCTGCAACGTAGCATTCTGGGAAGGCAGGCCCTGATTCCTGACCAAGGCCTCTCCTCCAAGACCGATGTCAGATGATGTCATTAGAGAGTTGTACACATGGGGAGGGAGGCCACGAGAGAGCCTTGATGGTGCCCTGCTGAAGAGGTCACCCCAGCTGTGACCCACTGGAGAGAACTGGCCTGGGTGCCCTCTCCCTTAGGTTAACGCAAGAGGGTCTAGTTCCTTAAACTCCCCTTCCCGACTCCCTGCTGACTGTCCTTCCGGACACACCACCTTCTGGAGGAGCTGAGGGGCCAATAAATTCAATGTATTGGAAGTCCATAGTGCACAGGGCCTTGGTGAAATTGATGGGCCACGGCCTAGACAGGGGATCACTTCAGTCGTTCACAAGGGGAGAAGTCCAAGCCACAGATTCATTGCTTAAGCTCTGCTTTCCCAAGATTCTACCCTGGCACAGTGACTGGACTGAAGGTACCCCAAAATTCAATCACAATCAGTCCCTTGGCCCCTCTCCCCATGCATTTGCCTCCTCCATTTGAGGTTCTTTGTTCTCATTCACTCTCAAACGAAACTCATTTCCAGAGGCTGGGGCCACCAAAATCCACCCCTAGGTGCTGGCATTGAAGACATAACAGAGGCCATCCTCCACCACTTTCCAGAAAGAATTTCAAGAGATCAGACTGGAATTAGAGTCAGAGGTCTCAATGCAAGTTTCCGTGTACCTGTGTCTGCAGGTAAATCCCATAAGATCCTTAGAGTCCTAGTTTCCTCTCTAATATGAGAAGGAACATAATGATCTCACAGGGCTCTTGTGAGGCCCTAGCAAGATAATGCATGTGAACAGCCCAGCAAGGCAGAAAGTTACATGGACTACAATTCCAGGACAGACACGAGGACACTAACAAATAAATCCCCAAGGAATGCTGCCTGTAACAGCACCAAAGTAAATCCTGAAGAGATGCTGAAATGGGTTGGGGTGGGCGGGAGGCTGTTTATTGCATTAGAAGTCTTTCCCATATCTGGAAAATTTCTGAACAGAGGGGACAAATTAGAAGTGTGGTTCAGTGGAGACTAGATGGAATGGATTTCCTGGTTGAGATTGACAGGACATCCTTTTCAACACTTACCTGGAATTAGAGAATAAAGAACCTATTAGAAATCAAATCTCAAAAAAAAAGGGGGGGAAATCAAATCTCTTTGAGGAGTGCATTTCTAACTTCAATGTAAGTATACCTGGGGATCTGGTTTAAAATGCAAATTATCTGAAACCAGCCTTCGATTCTACATTTCCAGCAAGTTCCCAGGTGATGTGGATGTTCCTGGTTTGTAAATCATACTTTGAGTAGCAATTCAAGGAGCTAGGGGAGATTTCTCTGAGGCAAATATGCTTGAACTGACAGATGAAGGAGAACTTGACTAAAGTAGAGGAGACTTCTAGGCATAAAGACCAGTTTATTCAAGGGCCCTGTAGCACTGGAAAAACTGAAAGAATGTCAGTGTGACTAGTGTGCAGAATTTGGAGAGAGAGAGCTGCAGAGATTATGGGATCACTATGAGGTCTAGAATATTGCATTTACCTTGACGGTGAGAATACGTTGATGGTTGTTAAATAGGAAAGGAACACAAACATCTGCATTTTTAAAAGATCAGTCCATCTGCATTATGAACAGATGGGGGAAAGGATTGGAAACAAAGCAGATATAGAGCACCGGTTAAGAACTGGGAGGCTAAAGCAGTCTGCGCAACAGGTAGCTTGACTAGTGGTGCCAGAGATAGATGGAAAGAAGCAGAATATCTGAGAACTACACAGGAAATCAAAGGGATAGGATTTTGTAGAGGATTTGACATGGGGTGGAGAGCGGGAGTAAGGAAGAGGGCACTCTAAGGGCTGTCACCTGAGCAACTGGCCACAATTGGATGGTGAAAGTGCCATTCAGTGAGGAAAGAAGAGCTAGAAGACAACCAAGTTGGGGGGACAGGGGAGATATGACCATGAGTTTGGTCTTGGACGTATTGACTTTGAGATCCTTGTGAGTCTTCCAGGGTAAGAAACCAAAGAGGTGGCTTCAAGGGTCAGAAGAGAGGTGGGAACTGGAGATGTAAATCTGGAAATCAGGTTTATATTGGCTCATATTATTTATACTGAGTTTGATGGAAGCTGCGGGCATAGGTGAGATTCTGAGGCGAGAGAACAGTGTGAGATGAGAGGAGGACCTAGAATCAAGTCTCTGAAGATCACAGGTGCTGACTGATGATGAGGAGAATGAGTCTGTGGTAGAAAAAAGAGTAGCAAGAGAAAGAAAATCAGGAGAGTGTGAGACCTGGCAGCCAGGGAAGAAAGAGTTTAGAGGAAGGGGTAGCCAACAATGCCAAATGCTGTTGAGAAATGATGGAAACCCAGCCAGGATGTGGGTTGTGAAATCAGAGAAGTGGTCTTGTAGAGGACTAAAGCCAAGGCTGAGACAGTACCCAATGCAGTCCACCATATGCATGCCCTGTAGCATCCTTTCCAGTATACCTGTCTATCTCCTCCATAAGCCACTCTGAGGTCGGTCTTGTCCATCCTGTTATCCCCAAAGCCTAGCACAAGGCCAGAATATAGAAGACACTTAATAAATTGTACTGATCAGTGATGGATGGATGGATGGATGGATGGATGGATGAGGAGGAAGAATTGGAAGCAAAAGAGGAATCGCTGGCACCTGCCTGGGATGTACTATCCTTTAGTTATTCCCTTTATACCGCAATGGCCCGCAGACCCAGGGAACAGAGACAGAGCCCCATCGTCTCCCTCCCCTGAGTCCCGGCCCCCCTTCCTCTCTCTGACGAAGAGTCTGGACCGAAGGCTCTGCTGACGTTGGAAGGGGAGGAGAGTCTGGAGGAAGGGGAGGGGAAAGCGGCGCAGAGATCGCAGAGACGGAGGAGGCGCCCGCGGCTGCAGAGCTGCAGAGCGGGGTCTCTCGGCTTCTGTGTCCGGGCAACGGGCGCGCCACTGGGCCAGAGGACAGCGCATCCTTTCCGTGCGGGCCGCCTGGGCCCCTGCGGTCGGCAAACTGGCTCCCCGGGTAGCCACCGGGACCCCCGAGCCCAATGGCGGGGGCGGCAGCAAGATCGACAGCACTGTAGAGATCACCCCCAGCCCCAACGGAGTAAGTGCCCGCGCCCTGGGGGCTACGCCATCATCTCCCCGCACCCCGCGACGAGCGCCTGGCATTTTCCTCCCGCGCAGCCCCCGCGGCAGACCGCCTTCCTCCCTCTGGCGCCCGCCCTCTTCCCTTACCCTGCGGTTTTCTCCGCTTCACCCTTCTCCTGCCACCCCTCCACCCCCGCAATCCCACCCCCAGCAGGTCGGGACCCTTGGCGATGCGGTGCCCACGCAGCAGCTGCAGGGTGAGCGGGAGCGCGAACGCGAGCGGGAGGGGGAGGGCCACGCGGGCGGCGACGGGATGGGCAGCAGCCTGTCGCTGGCCGTGCCCCCCGGCCCCCTCAGCTTCGAGGCGCTGCTCGCCCAGGTGGGGGCGCTGGGCGGCGGCCAGCAGCTGCAGCTCGGCCTCTGCTGCCTGCCCGTGCTCTTCGTGGCGCTGGGCCTGGCCTCCGACCCCATCTTCACGCTGGCACCCCCGCTGCATTGCCACTACGGGGCCTTCCCCCCCAACGCCTCCGGCTGGGAGCAGCCCCCCAACGCCAGCGGCGTCAGCGTGGCCAGCGCGGCCCTAGCCGCCAGCGCCGCCAGCCGCCTCGCCACTAGTACGGACCCCTCGTGCAGCGGCTTCGCTCCGCCGGACTTCAACCACTGTCTCAAGGACTGGGACTATAACGGCCTTCCGGTGCTCACCACCAACGCCATCGGCCAGGTGAGGCGGCCCGTGGGCCGCGGGCCTGGGGGCGGGCCGAGAGCCACCAGCGAGGGGTCTCACACCCGCTCCTCCCTCTCACATCCCCAGTGGGATCTGGTGTGTGACCTGGGCTGGCAGGTGATCCTGGAGCAGATCCTCTTCATCTTGGGCTTCGCCTCCGGCTACCTGTTCCTGGGCTACCCAGCAGACAGGTGAGGGCTCAGCAAGTAGAGAGGAGGGCTTGCTAGGGAGGCTGGCCCAGGCAGCTAGCCTTCGCAAGAGGCTGAAGAGGCTTTGCTCAACTCTGCAGTGTCCTCTGGATTTCTTCTATTCATTGACAGGCGGCCCCACCACTGTCTCAACTTCACTCCCCACCAAGAAATACTCTTACCATACCTCTTCCACAGAGAATAACTCTCCCCCCACTGCCAGTCCCACACCCATGAATCAGTGGCCCCATCCCTACTCACCAAAACCCCTCGGTCCACAGAAGTCCTAACTCCTCTATTGTCCTATTACCACCAAGCTCCTCACTTGCCATCTTCATAGATTAATCCCTGTTAACAGTACTGTCTCCCTGGACTGTTAGCTCTGTCTCAGTGGCCTCATTCCTAAAATCATTATGTTAATTTTCTAAATATCAACAGCCCCATTCTCACTGGCCAGTAGTTCAACTCTTCAAACAAATGACTAACCTCTTGGGGGGGTCCATAGTTTAACCCCCATGGATCAGTGACAACAATAGCACCCCTCACCCCAGGCTAATAGTCCCATCCTCATGGATCATTAGTGCTCTCAGATCCTTTCAGATCAAAAGCCTCATTTCCAGGAATCAGTGGCTTCATCTCAAAGATCTACAAACCCATCCCCATCAACCAGCAGCTCTTCCCAGGGGTCAAAACTCCATCTCTGATCCTCGACACCATCACCACTGACCAGGTGCTCCATCCTTGGGGATTATTAGACATCTCCATTGGTCTACAGTCCCATCCAAATGGCTTTATAGTTCAACTCCCATGGCTCAAAGGCAACCCACCATTCAATAATCCAGTTCCCTAAAAACAATACCTATCCTCACTGCCCAATAGTCATACACCCCTGTGGGCAAATGATCCTAAACCCATAGGTCAATAGCCCATCCTCATGCCTCAGTGACCTCATACCCCAAGACCAGTAGCATCATTCCTCTGTAATAATAGCCTCATACCCAAAGACCTAAATTCAGCCTCCTAAATTCAGTAGCCTTAGCCAATAAGCTCAACCCCATGGAAAATGGTCTCACCCTACTGGGTCAGTAGTTTCACTCTCAGGCATCAGTGTCCCCTTCCCAATGACCAGTGACCCCAGTCTACATCCATATTACACCAGTGCTCTTATCTCTAAAAATCAGTAGCCTCGCTTCCAAGGATCAGTAACCCTGTCCCCACTGACTCACAGTCTGTGACCATCACCACTGACCAATAGTCTCTCATATTCTCTGCTTTGTGACCCCATGCTTACCGATTATCCATATGGATTAATAGATTCACCCCTACTGGCCAATAGTCCCATCCATCTTGACTGAAATTCCTACCCCAGGAATTAATAGCTACATCCCCAAAGATCAACTGTCCAATCTTCAGAGGTTAGTGATCAGCCCCACTGATTAATAGTCCTGTCTCATGGATTAAGAGCTCCACTCTCATGGATCAATGGCTCCATCTTCTGGTCAGTGACCCTATCCCACTGACCACCCCTATGGGTTAGTAGACCCATGCCCCAATCCCATGGAAAAATGGCTTCATCCCCCCAAATCAACTACTCGGTTCCCAAAGGTCAAGAGCTCCATTTTCACTGACCAATACTATCCCCATGGACAAGTGGCCAATGGCCCACCTCCTTAGATCAGTAGTTCCAACCCTGTATGTCAACAAGCCCATCTCCTCTGATCAGTCTGAGCAAGACAAGCTCCATCCCCACTGACCAATCTCTCTATTGCCAAGGTCTCAGGGATCCAATTCCCCTAAGCAATATCGCATCCCCACTGATGGCTGGTCTCACTTCCATGAAGAAATGCCTTCATCTCTGACCTATAGCCCTGAGAGTCAGTGGTCACAGCCCCCACAGAACAACAGCCACGCCCCAGTGCCCTGTAGCCAGGGTCCCCATCCTTCCCCGTCTCCTGTAGCCTTAGTGCAATCCTCGTTCCCCGGGCCTCATCCTCGTATCTCCATCTCTGAAGTGGGCAGCTGGACCCCACCCAGCCACTCCTCCCTCAGGAAGTCTGGGTGACCAGAGGCTCTCCCTGCTCTCCAGGTTTGGCCGACGCGGGATTGTGCTGCTGACTCTGGGGCTGGTGGGCCCCTGTGGGGTGGGAGGTGCTGCTGCAGGCTCCTCCACGGGCGTCATGGCCCTCCGATTCCTCCTGGGCTTCCTGCTTGCTGGCGTTGACCTTGGTGTCTACCTGATGCGTGAGTGGCACCCTTCCAGAGCTTCTTCCCTAGGGGCTCATGCCTGCCTGTCTGGATCCCCAGGTCATTGCCACTGCTCCCTAGGGCCCCTCGGTCCCTTTTTCAGCTGTCTGGAATCTCGGCTGTCTCTCTGGCCAGGCCTTTAAAGGATCCAGCGGTCTTGCTTCTCACACGCCCCTCTCCTTCCATGATCTTTAAAGCTTTCCCTGCCCTGGACTTACTGTTGTCAGGGAATGAGCCTTATTTTAAAAATGAAATAGTAGCTGTATGACCTTGAACAAGGGTTCATGTGAAGGTCAAATAAGAGGTCTGATGTGAAAGGGCCCATAAACTGGGGATGCTGAGCCCCCGCAGGAACTCTGAGCCTCAAGCCCTCCCAAGTGTGAGCAGGAGAGAGGAGAGGACCAAACAGCCTCTCCACTCTGCCTTAGAGCATAGTCTGTGGGAGGGAGTGGCTGCAGCCTCCACTCAGGGTCTGACCTTGCTTTCTGTCCTCCTCCCTCCCCTCCCCTCTTCTCTTCCACGCCTCCTTCCTCCCCGGCCTCTCCTCCCTGTCCCTGCTGTATCTCCAGGGCTGGAGCTGTGTGACCCAACCCAGAGGCTTCGGGTGGCCCTGGCGGGGGAGTTGGTGGGGGTAGGGGGGCACTTCCTGTTCCTGGGCCTGGCCCTTGTCTCTAAGGACTGGCGATTTCTTCAGCGAATGATCACCGCTCCCTGCATCCTCTTCCTGTTTTATGGGTCAGTATCGCCCTCCACCTGTTGTCTGGCCATTCCCATCTCTACCTCCTACCTGTAGCTCTAGCCTGCAGACCCCTCCTCTTCTCCACTGCCCCTCGTCCAGGCCTGCTCCAGCCCCAGCCCCTCAAGAGGTGGGAGTTTTCCATCCTGGGTCAGTAGATGGAAAGCCTCACAGTGCACCCCTTCCCCCCTCCCCCAGCTGGCCGGGTCTGTTTCTGGAGTCCGCGCGGTGGCTGATAGTGAAGCGACAGATTGAGGAGGCCCAGTCTGTGCTGAGAATCCTGGCTGAGCGGAACCGGCCCCATGGGCAGATGCTGGGAGAGGAGGCCCAGGAGGCCCTGCAGGGTAAGAGGCAGGGGCCCCACCCATGTAGGAGGACCCTGGGTGCTCAGCTGTTCCTTCTAACAGCGCCTCTCTCTCTCCCAAGACCTGGAGAACACCTGCCCTGTCCCTGCAACATCCTCCTTTTCCTTCGCTTCCCTCCTCAACTACCGCAACATCTGGAAAAATCTGCTTATCCTGGGCTTCACCAAGTGAGCCTGGGTGTCGGGGCCAAGGGCCAGGCTGGTAGCTAGGATGGGGGCTGGCTGGGTGGGGAAGGCCTGAGGACCCCTGCAGAGGGCAGCCAGGGTGGTGAAAGGCTGCAGGTGACAATGCAGACACCACAGACGCTGTCCTCTACCTCTCGCCCTGTCTCACAGCTTTATTGCCCACGCCATTCGCCACTGCTACCAGCCTGTGGGAGGAGGAGGGAGCCCATCGGACTTCTACCTGTGCTCCCTGCTGGCCAGCGGCACAGCAGCCCTGGCCTGCGTCTTCCTGGGGGTCACTGTGGACCGATTCGGCCGCCGGGGCATCCTGCTTCTCTCGATGACGCTCACTGGCATTGCATCCCTGGCCCTGCTGGGCCTGTGGGATTGTAAGCACCCTCCCTTCCCCACAGTGTGGGCTCAGCCAAGGAACCCCAGCAGAGGTGCCCCACATGGACTCAGCCACTGCTTCTGGCTCAGGCTTCCCAGGACCAGACCAGATCCTGTCCAGATCTTTTACAACCTTCCCCTGGCCGCACACTCCAGTCTGTTCTCCCAACTGATCATGAATGCCCAGGCACACCTGGCTAGGGATCAGAAGGGGTGATGGCAGAGACAAGGCCAAGCTTGATCTGCCACCTCCACTCACACGCCCCGTCTTGTCCCTCCAGATCTGAACGAGGCCGCCATCACCACCTTCTCTGTCCTTGGGCTCTTCTCCTCCCAAGCTGCCGGCATCCTTAGCACCCTCCTTGCTGCCGAAATCATCCCTACCACGGTCCGGTGAGAGCAGGCGTGCTGCCAGGGCGTCCTCCCGGCCTCTGTCTGAGGACAGGGCCTGAGGGATGCAGGAGGAGCGGCCGCTGGGGAAGGGTGGGGATGAGGCCCACAGCCGCAGGCTCAGTGCCTTGTCGTCTCTCCCAGGGGCCGAGGCCTGGGCCTCATCATGGCGCTGGGGGCGCTCGGCGGGCTGAGTGGCCCAGCCCAGCGCCTCCACATGGGCCATGGGGCCTTCCTGCAGCACGTGGTCCTGGCGGCCTGTGCCCTCCTCTGCATCCTCAGCATCATGCTTCTGCCGGAGACCAAGCGCAAGCTCCTGCCGGAGGTGCTCCGGGATGGGGAGCTGTGCCGCCGGCCTTCCCTGCTGCGGCAGCCCCCCCCCAACCGCTGTGACCACGTCCCGCTGCTTGCCACCCCCAACCCCGCCCTCTGAGCGACCTCTGAGCACCCTGGCAGGAGGCTGGCCCATACCGAAAAGTGGCACAAGGCCCTGGCAAGGAGAGCGGGAGGACTGAGTGAGCTCGGCAGGGCTGCCCGCGAGGCCCAGAGGCACCTCGGGCCAGACATGAAGGAGCGCTCAGAGGGCTGCCCTCACCCCATCTCCTCCCCACTGCTGCTTGGTGTTCACTTCCTTGGCTAGAGTCAGGGGGCAGGGAGAGAGCTCCACACTACCGCCAGGTCTGGGCTCCATCCTGTGCCCAACCACATCCTCCCAGACCTCATTCTTTCTTGCTCTATCATTCTGTTTCAATAAAGACATTTTGAATAAATGAGCCTACCATAGCCTGGACTTCCCTCCCTTCTGTTGTCCTCCTGACTGTCTCTTGGGGAAAGGTGGAATCCAAACCATTAACCATCTCCTTCTCCTTCCCTGTGCCCTGCTCCCACCTCCATGTTAACTTACAGACAATTAACCACCCCTTACTGATGGCTTGCTCTGCTGCTAGGACTGGGCTAGGCACTTCACAAACTTCATGTAATCATTTAATCCTCGCAACCTTGCAAGGTAGGTGTCTGCATCTATTAAAGTTTTTGTTGTTGTTGTTGTTGTTGCAGGCAGTAATAACTGACTGACTCCAATGAACTTAGAGCAACAAAGGGAACTTATTAGAGGGATTTGGTGGGGGCAGGCTGTGGTTCTACCCTATGGGGAAGCTCATGGGGTAGAAGGAAAAGCGGAACTAGTTATAAAAGGCCAAGAACCAGAAAGGGCAAGAGAGTCAATGACTGGCTAGCTTGCCTATCACAACCACCCCCACGCCCATTACTGACAACTGCAGAGGGGGAAGCAGTACCTGCCTGAGTGCTGCTAGCAGAAGACTGGATGTTGTACAGGTGAAAAAATGGATGCCCACCACAGTATTCCTTTTCTTTTACAGATGACAAAACTGACACCCAGAGACTCAGTAACTTGCCCAACATTACAAAGTTAAGGAGTGATAGCTGGGGTATAACTGGATCCTGGAGCTGGTGCTCTCTAATGACGCACACTGTGGCCACCTTCCCAATCCTTCCAATCTTTGTACACCACCCTGGGAATCGAGGAGTGAGTCTCCAGCCCCCGCCCCTGCCCCGGGAGGGGGCAGTAGGAGAATGGGTCTTCACCTCAGTGCTAGGGCCTGCCTCTAACTAACCCTGGCCTGGCTTTGGGCCAATTTCTCAACCTCCAGCCCCCTTCAAGGGCTGCTATGAGGATTAAACAAGATAATGTATGTGCCTCAAATTTTCCCACTAGATGGTAAGTTCCTTGAGGAAAGGAACTTTGTCTTACTCAACTTTGAAACACCAAAGCCTGATCCATGATAGGTGTTCAAACAGTTGTATTTGTTCATTCTTTTGGCAAATCTTTCCTGTGCCAGATTTACAGACCAGTACTATCCTGGATATTAGGATTTCAAGGAGCTTGAAATCCACCTAACACTGGGAATATTAATGAGGAGGAAGACAACAGTGGTTGGAGCATCAAAAGGCTGCCTATTGAAGGAAGTGGGACTCAGAGAGGCAGGAAGACCTCAGGCAAAGACCCAGGAGACAGGTACATTGTTCTCAATTCAAAGGCCATAAAGCAGGGGGCTTCCCTGGTGGCTCAGTGGGAAAGAACCCACCTGCCAATGCAGGAGACGTGGTTTCAACCCCTGGGTTGGGACAATCCCCTGGAAAGGCAATGTCAACCCATTCCAGTATTTTTGCCTGGGAAATCCCATGAAGAGAGGAGCCTGGTGGGCTACAGTCCACGGGGTCGCAAAGAGTCAGACACAACTGAGTGACTAAAGAACACGGAGAGCAGAGGCCTCGAGGGAGGAAAGGCTGAGACGGCCCTAGAGGAGGAATTCTTGGGAAAAGCAAGTCTGGAGGCCAGCCTCTTCCACATAAGGGAGGCCAGTACCCACAGGTTCCTGCAGTTCCTATCTCCTTTCCCTCTGCCAATCCATGTCCCAGGCCCGGAGCTCTGGAACTAAGCCTCACTTCTGAGTTCTCAGTCACTGGAGAACTCATGGGAATCCTTCTCATTTAATCTTCAGTCCCCTGAAATAGGTGTTAGTAGTTTTATCCTATTTAGCTACTGAGGGAATGGAAATGAGAGAAATGGAAGGAACTGCTGTGAAAGGCAGAGCCAGGACTTAAACCCAGGCCTTCCGACTGTTCTTTCTACTACCAGAGTTCCCACACAGCTAGACATTCTGCATCATATATTCTGCCCAACAGTGTCTGCGCCATCTGAACTGACTCCAATGTTGCCTTTGTTTTGGCCGTACCGCACGGCATGCAGGGTCTTCATTCCCTGACTGGCTGTGTCAAACCCGCACCCTCTGCAATGGGAGCGCAGAGTCTTAGCCACTGGACTGCCAGGGAAGTCCCAGTGTTGACTTTTTAGCTCTGAGTGGTCAATGATAACACAAGAAAGCATACTCATCGCTGCCTCCAGAGATTCTGCGAGAACCAACAGAATGGTAAATAAATACATTTTGGAAGATCCCATGTAAAGCCAAGGAGTTACTTATATGCTAATGACAGTCTCTAAAGCACACTGTGAGGAACAGTGTCAAAGAGGCATTTCAAAGAACACATCCTTTGCATACCGCTAGAAAAAGTTCCAAGTAAGGAAAACAAAAATACTCAGGAAGCTCGGGCAGCTCCTGTAGCAGGGTAGGTAAGAGAAAGCAAGCCTCTCCGACTTCAAGCAAAGAGGTAAAGGCAAAGAAAATGGTAGCATTCGAGAAGCATCAAGGAAGCCCAGGGAAAGATAGGATCCCTCCACCCCAAGCAACTCACGATCTAGGTGGGAAGGAACCATGTGTGTCGCTGCAACTGGCACCTTGTCAGTTGCTCTAAAATTCACCAACCACATGGTCTCCTTGGACCCTTATCAATACCCCATGAAACATGGCTATTTTCATGTTTTTCAGATGGGAAGACTGAGGTTTGGACCTCCGTCACTTTTGCAGTGACTGGTAGAGTAGTCAGATCTTGAGAAATGAGAAGCTTCAATCTTCTTACTGCACAGTAAATAATTCTAAACACCATGAAAGAAAGTATTACTTATCCTGTAATATTGAGAAGGTACTCCCAGGAACCTAGAGATCATTTTCAGACAAACAAGGAAACAACTACTTTCCCTGAAAAGGTTGTACTGATGAAATATGAACTGTTTTTAGAAATGTTTTAGTTGGATTCACAACTAAAAGCCACAATGGATTATTGAGGGAGAAATTAAAAGGATATACAGGTTTACATTTCTAACCTTAAAAAGTTACATAAAGTGATATGAAAGCCACTTCCATTCTTCATTCAGTCAACCTAGCCTGTCTACCTTGCAACTGATTTTTACTGATTATCCACTACTTTCTGGTGCTGCCTCAGGTCTGGGGAGCATGGTTCTGGCCTGGAAGAGCTCAGAACTCTTGGAGATAATTACTATCCTATACAGAAAATGCAGAGAAATGGAAGAAGTGCTATAGCACCTCAAGGAGGATTGGATATATTCTATTGGAGGCAGTCAAGGAAAGCTTCTCAGATATTTGGATTGGACCTTACAGGTAAAGTTGTGAGCTTGCCAAGGACAGAAAGAAGAAACAGTGCAAGACTAGAGACATGACAGAACATGGTACACGTGGAGACCACCACAGAATGGAGAACGTGGTGTATGTAGAGAACCATGGAATAAAGGGCAGCTATGAAAACCCACAGCTAACACTGTATTCATCAGTGAAAGTCTGAAAGCTCTTCCCCCAAGATCGGGAACAAGACAAGGATGTCTGCTCTCACCACTTCTATTCAACGTTGTCCTGGAGGTTCTAGCCGGAGAAATGAGGCAAGAAAATGAGATACAGGCATACCTCAAAGATACTGTAGGCTCGGTTCCAGACCACTGCAATAAACCAAGTTACACAAATTATTTGGTTTCCCAGTGCATATAAAAGTTATGTTTATACTGTATTGTAGTCTATGAAATGTGCAATAGCATTCTGTCTATAAAAGACAGTGTACATACCTTAATTAAAAAATAACTTCAGTGCTACAAAATGCTAACCATCACCTGAGGATTTAGTGAGTTGTAATCTTTCCATTGGTGGAGGGCGTGAAATATTGTGAGAACTGCCAGAATTGCCAAAATGTTACACAGAGACATAAATTAAGCAAATGCTGTCTGAAACTGGTGCCAACAGTCTCGTTTAATGCAGGGTTGCCACAAACCTTCATTAAAAAAAAATGTAATTATCTTCACAGTGCAATAACGCAAAACCCAATAAAATGAGATATGTCTGTAAAAAGCACGAAGAAAGGAAAAGACAATGTAAAACTATATTGCAGGTGACATGATCTTGTATACAGAGAATCCTAAAGAATCCACACCAAAAAAAAAAATACACAAAACCCCTTTAAGAACTAAATAAACAAGTTCAGCAAGATTACTAAACTTGAGATTGAACTTGGAGGACACAAGATCAATATACAAAATGAACTGGGGTGTTTTTGGGGGGGGGGGGTTTGTCCACACCATGCAGTTTATAGGATCTTAGTTCCCCAACCAGGGATTGAACCTGGGCCCCTGGCAATGAAAGCTCAAAGTTCTAACCACTTGACCACCAAGGAATCCCCAAGATCAATTGTTATCTTTATTTTTTTAATTGCATTTTTATAATAACTGCAATGAACAGTCTGAAAATGAAATTAAGAAGAGAATTCCATTTAAAATAGCTAAACCCCAAATATTCAGGAATAAATTTAATAAAAGAAGTGCAAGACTTGTACACTGTGTTCCTAGATTGGAAGACAATATTGTTAATATGCAACCTTCTACAAATTGATCTATAGATCCTACAGAAATGCATTTCTCTGCATTTTCTGTATAGGACTGTAACTATCTCCCAGTGTTCTGAGCTCTTGCAGACCAGGACCATGCCCCCCAGACCTGAGGCAGCACCAGACAGTAGTGGATAATCAGTAAAAATCAGTTGCAATCCCTGTTAAAATCTTAGCTATCATTTTTGCAGAAACTGACCAACTGATTCTAAAATCCACATGGAAATGTAAACGACCCAGACTTGTTAAACAACCCTGAAAAAGAGCGAACTGGAGAACTCATACTTTTCACTTTCAAAACTTATTACAAGGGGCTTCCCTGGTGGCTCAGTGGTGAAGAATCTACCTGGCAAGGTAGGATACATGGTGTAGATCCCACAAGCTGTGGAGCAGCGAAGTCCCTGCACCACAACTAATGATCCTGTGCTCTAGAGGCCGAAAACCGCAACTACTCAGCCCAGGTGCCACGACGAGAAGCCACTCACTGAAATGAGAAGCCCATGCACTGCAACTAGAGAAAAGCCTTCGCAGCAACAAAGACTCAGTACAGCCAAAAATTAAACAAAAACAAAACTCCAGTAACTAAAACAGGGTGCTAACTGGCATAATGACAGACATATAGATATGTGGAACAAAATTCAGACTCCAGAAATAAACCTGCACACTTAAGAGTCAACTGATTTTCAGCAAGGGTGCTAAGACCATTCAATGGGGAAAGAATAGCATTAAACAACTTGTTTATGTGTTTGTTGTTTTTGGCTGCACTGAGTCTTCTTGCTGCACTCTGCTCTCAGCTGTAGCGACTTCGGGCTGCTCTCTGGTAGCAGCGCGGGGGCAGAGCGAGGCTCCAGGTGGGTGGGCTTCAGCAGTTTCGGTGCAGGGGCTTAGATGCCTCAAGGCGCATGAAATCTTCCCAGACCAGGGATCCAATCAGTGTCCCCTGCATTGGCAGGCGGATTCTTAACTGCTCGACCACCACGAAAGTCCAGAAGAGCCTTTTAAACAAATGGTGCTGGAACAAATTCATCATTTGCATGCAAAAGAATGAAGTTGGTCCTCTACTCATACCATACACAAAATTAATGCAAATGGATGAAAGGCTTTATATAAGAGCTAAAACTATAAAACCCTTAGGAAAAAACATAAGCATAAATCTTAGTGACTTTTGTGCTTCAAAGGACACTATCAAGAAAGTGAAAAAACCCACAAAATTGGAGAAAATATATTTGTAAATCATTTATCTGATAAAGGTCTAGTATTCAGAATATATCAAGAACTCATACAACTCAACAATAAAGACAAATAACCCAATTAAAAGGTGGACAAAGATTCTATCTTCATAGAAGATATACAAAAGGTCAGCAAGCCCATGAAAAGATATACCCAAGAGAAACGAAAACATATGGTCACACAAAAACTTACACACAGATGTTTGGAGCACACATTCATTCCTAATGGTCAAAAAGTGGGAATATCCCAAATATCCACCAACTGATGAATGATAAACAAAATGTGGTGTAGCTCTATATTTGATCCTTGAACTTGGGGGTTTAGGAATGTCGACCCTCCATGTGGTTCAAAATTTGCAAAATTCTTACAGCCTACCCTTCATGTCATAGGTAGCTCTGTATCCATGGGTTCAACTAACCATTGACCATGTACTTACTACTCTAGTACATATTTACTGAAAAAACCCACATTTAAGGGAGCCCATGCAGTTCATGATCAACTGTATAATGAAATATTCAGCCATCAAGAGGAATGAAGTATTGGTAAACACTACATGGATGAATCTTGAAATCATTTTGCTAAATAAAAGCAGCCAGGCAGAAATAGCCATATATTATATGAGCCCATTTACATGAAATATCCAGAAAGGTCCTATCTGTAGATATATATAGTATATTAGTGGTTGCTTGAGACTTAGAGGGGAAAATTGGGAATGCTTGCTAATAGGTATACAGTTTCTGTTTGCTGTGATGAAAATGCTCTAATTAGGTAATGCACCGTTAGGTAATGGTGATGATTACTATATACATATGTACATATATATGTATAAATAATATGGTTACTATAAAGACATCCACTAAATATCACTGAAATTTAAGTACACTTCAAAGGCAAATTTTATGGTATAAGAATCATATCTCAAAAAAAAAAAAAAAAGAAATTCATAGAGCCTTCTGGTGGGATGAAAGGCAGAAGTCAGAAATATCGTAAGCTTTCTTCAGCAAATAACACAATTCCCTTTACTTTAAAAAAAAATTTTTTTTTTACATCTTTTTAAGGATTTTTATTTATTTGGCTATGTCAGGTCTTAGCTGCAGCACTCAGGATCTTTATTTGTAGCATGAGGGATCCAGTTGCCTGACCAGGTATCAAATCTGGGCCCCCTGCATTGGGAAAATGGAGTCTAGACATAGACCACCAGGCAAGTCCCTAAAGTTCCTTTAGTGTCCGTTAGTACCTTTTTCTGTGCCAAATTTGAGCATCTAGAACAGTGCCCAGTACTTGATTAAATATTCAAATGTCTGTTGAATGAATGATTACCATAGGCATAAAGGCGGAAAAGGCATTAGCTGAGTCAACATTTTAAAACCAGATATCTGAGAAAGGTTACTCATCTAACCATAAAAACCGAGGAAAGCTATTACATTATGGAAAAAACCCAGCCACTGCTTTTTTTCTATTGCTGGTGACAAGTTGGGCAAATTCTGAGAAAGCACTGGGCTGTCCTCATTCATTTTGTATCACATAGTCCCTCTTGATTCAGACTCCAGAGAAATCTTAAGACCAGCTCCCCTAATCTCTCAAGGACACTTCCTGCCTACAGAATCCAAATGAGACTGGACTCATTCCTGCCCCATTGGTTAAGAGAGTTTACTAGGAATGACTGACAGAAAACCAACCAATCTTTTTCAAGGAAAGCAACTTGCTTCCCAAGCTACTTCCTCTAAAATCACTGAGGATGATACATGAATAATGAAGAGACCAGGTAGAACAGGAAATTTAATTCTAAGGATAGGAATCAGCAGGTCCAGGAAAAAGGGACCATCCAAGTTGAATGATCACTTTCTGCGCACCTAAGTGGCAGGTGCCGTAAGGCCATACAAAGGCACAATCCACACCCTTCAATTTTTAGTCTAGTGGGGAAACAGGGATGGAATCATTTAAGTTATGAAACCATTAAGTTCCAAAGAGAAGCAATTTGCCCTGAGTGCAGACATGCTTCTTTCTGCCCAGGAAATCAAGTTAGTTTCCTGGCTGTGGTATTTGGCTTATACACCTTGGCTTCTATCTTAGCATTCTGACAGAGTAAATGTGATATGCATAGCAGGCTAAGCAGCAACGAGCAATACATGAAAATAAAAACCCAAAAAAATAAAATAAAATAAAAATTCAACAGGAGTGCACAGTGTATCAGATGTACAGCAGGATGTGGCAGGAAAAAGTCAATCAGGATCAAATTGGGAGAAGCCTTAGTTCCACACCTAACAGCATATGGGCCTTTCCAGAAACGTGAATTGGAACCACCAATCTGCCGTACCACTACAATTAAGAACTGTTCAAAAATTAAAGTCGAAGACATATAGGATATTGATATCTTGACTGAACACAGAAAATTATAAAAACTAAGGTTCAAAAAAGGAACTCACCCTCCAAGAGCAAACAAGTTTACAGAATTTATATAGTCACTTACTGCCCCCTGGTGGATAGACAATACCTCCCCAGCATTAGGAACATCAAGCGTTAGGATGTTGCACATTTTCCTAAGTTACTTATCCAGTCTCTTGCTAATCAGCCTCTGAAATTTCCATACTCAGCTTACAAGACACTGTTCTAGTTCAGTCTAGACAGAGAAGACTCCCAAATACCTAACAAAGGATGTAACAGCAGGTAGTACAAATGATCAAATGCTCAATTACTGGATGGTCAATACGGACCTGAAATTTCAAGCCATTTGAGAGGCAGACGAAGGCTCCATGAACGTAGAAAGCTGTTTCTTTAATCTAAGATTATCAAAAAGAGCATCTATGTCGAAGTCAATCATGAACAAAACATCCTAGGAAGAGAAGTAAATGGTTCAATAAAACAGGTTTAGATATTTAGAAACCCTGTAAATGCAGCCTATAAAGGGTTGGAGGGGTGTGACGCAGTACCCAAGGACTTTTACTTAGAATATAAAAATGGAGAAATCAGGTTATTAATATGACTAAGCAGCTAAACTAAAGGATGTTCAATGACTAGTTTTCCTAATGGAACCACCCAAAATAAGTCAGCTGAACATATTAAGTGGCCCCAAATTGCTAGAGAAGATAACCTAAGCTTTGCAGTTATCATTAAACATTACTTTTCATTTTTTGAAGATAGCTTGGGGTGCATAAGCCAAGAAAGGCTACCCAAACCCCAAGAGAAGAATCTAATACTGGTATGGGTAATTCATTTGTACATAAATCTTACTAGCCGTTCTTTTTTTATATTCCCAGGCTCAGTTAATTTACTTCTCAAATGCCAATCAAGATTGCATGATTTTCAGAAAACTCAAACACACAATGTTCCTCCTAGTTGTAATTTTAACTCCTGCTCCTTAATTTAGGTTGCAATTTCCCCTCCACAACACCAGCATTTTCAGAAATGAGAATTAACAGCCATCTGGGATTTAAGAAAGGACAGGTAGATAAATAATCCATACACCCAAAAGGCCAAACATTTTTTATTTTCAAAAACAACTTTATTCATGACACATATTAAAAAAAAAACTCCCACCCCCTGGAAATGAGCTAAAAAAATAAACAAAATCCACCTCCCACCTCCCTGTTCCCACTTCCTCCCATTCCCTCCAAATAAAAGGGAAAAAAAAAGGCAAAGAAAAACAAAACAAAAAAACTGAAAAACAAAAAACACCCCAAACCCCCCCAAAACAAGGTAGTGCATTTCCCCAAGGGGAAGGGGAATTTACACTGGAGCCGCTGGGAGCGGAACGGAGATCTTCCGGCTACAGAAACCTGCAAAGAAAGACACTCAAAACAGAAAAAGAAACACAAAAGGAAACAAAATAGATCACCAGGCAATCTGGAGGGGCAGGGAGCCAGAAAAGAGGGGTGGGGTGGGTGGTAGACCTGGCAGAACAGGAGCAGGCAGGAGGGGACTGTGAAAGTTAGGGAGAAGATTGGAGGGAAGGTAACAAGCAGAACAGTTTGGTGTCCTTCCAAGAGCCCTGGGTAAAAAAAGCCCTCCTACCACCCATGCCCACCTACCCTTGAGCAGCCCCCAAGGGGGCAGAGGGGAACAGGGAAACAGGGGGAGCAGCTTGCGCGATTGAGACGTGTCCATGGCGAATCCCCAGAGTGAGTGAGCAGCCCCCTGGCCCCACTCCCCGGGCCTCCCCCTACTCCCCAAAGCAGGTCCCCCTCAGCAGTTAGTTATGGGATTCTCCCCCCTTCCACAGTATATCTTTTTTTTAAAAAATATTTTTTTTTTCCATCAAGGTCATCTTCTGTTTTTCTTTTTTTTTTTTTTTAATTCTTTTTTTTTTTTCCTTCTTTCCTCTTTTTTTCCTCTCTCTCCTCCTAATACACACTTTTTTTTAGTAAGGGGAATACCATGATGTCGCTCTAGCCCGGCCCCTGGAAGAAAGAAGGAGAGTTAGGTGTTAACATGATCACTAAAGAGTTCAGCACAAGCCCCTCCCCCGTGGGCCCTCGCCCCAGTTACTGTGAAGGGAAGAGGGGAAAGAAGTTGCCAAGTCCTAAAACTGATCCCCACAATCCCAGAAACAGTGACACACCTGGCAAGTGGGAGGGGAAATTAACTGTTATCACTTCGCCAAACAGTGGCAATAAAAAAATACATCTGAGACACAGGGGCAAGAAAAAGGACTCCTTGTTTATACAGTTTTCAGTTCTCCACAGCTCTTAAATGCAAGGATCTCACCAACAGATCTTCCCTAATTCCTCCAGGGAGCAGAGAGGCAAATCTTGTGAAAAGCCAAGATCTATACACCTAATCCCTCTATCTAAATGTACCAAGATGGAAGTACAGAAACAACATGGATGCCACACCAGGCCCAGCATGCACATTAACCTTGCAAAAGCCTGGCTAGTTATTAGTATAGTAAATATCTTGATCCTCCCACATCGCGTTCCAAGAGGATCAACTAGCCTCTGGTTTTCTTCAACCCTTCCCTATCTCTGGGAAAAGAAGCAAATGTCCAAGTAGTACTTTCACTGCTCTGAGGCCCTGTTCTTCCCAGGCCTCCTGTGTAAACATTTTCACTGTCATCAACTTTCATGGAAAAAAAAAAAAAAGCTGGGAGAAGCAGCATCTCTCGGAACAGGGTGGAGAGATCCAGCCCTTATCACCAATTCCGGCTCCAGAAAAAAAAGATGAGACTGGCCGCCTGGCCTGGCCTGCAACTACCTTCCTCACCCTGCACAGGCAGGAGACCAAGTCCCTGGAACCAAGGGGGAGGGTACAGGAGGGAGGTTCCTCAGGTGAGGAGAAAAGGAAGGGTTCATGGGAGGCGGGGGAGAGGAGCAGCCCATCTATCCTGACCTGTAGACGCGACCCCGGGGCCTGCTGTTAAAACCACTGTAGAATCGAGAGCGGGAACTGTTGTAGTTGGTGGTTCGGGCACGGTATCGGGCTCGTGGGAAACCTCGGTCTGTTGTGCTGATGCCTGGTCTGTTGGTTCGTTTAGGGATCACCTGAGAGTGACAAGCACAACAGAAAGCCTCAGAGTCAACCCGGGGAGTTTACTGAGAACCAGAATGATGGGATGGGGCTTACCTTGATCTGTCTTCCTCTAAATAAGGATTCATCTAAGGCCAGGGAAGTCCTCACTGACTCTTTGTCTGAGAACTCTATATACGCAAACCTGAAAAGAGTAACTGCCACTTTATCTGAGGTTGAACACAGTAGCTCATAGGTAAAATCCAATTTGCAGGCAGGCTTTGAGTACAATGTGTTCACATTTCTAACTACTTGTCCAAAACAATTCTTAATGGAAGACTTTAATCAAAATTTGCACCTACTCCTGGAAAATTATAAAATAGGATCAGAGGGCCCTGGATTTCCAGAGGGTGAAACAAGGTGAAGCCAAGCAGAAGCCGACCCTCCATTTTAGTTCATGATCCCACCCATACCCGGCCCTCATCTTGTTACCTCTTGGGCCTCTGAAAGCAATTTTAAGTATAATCCCTGATACATAACATTAATGCCCTGTCTTAAAAAAAGATGATGACTACTTACTTTAACATCCAGCTAACTTACTGCTCAATATAAAGCATAATTTATCTATTTTTTAACTGTGATTAAAATGACCTCAACTTCCCCACACTTACCCTTTGGGATGGCCACTAAATTTGTCACAGAGTATAGTAACGCGGTTGACTGAACCACAGCCATGAAAGTGTGCTTCCAGCTCTTCTGCTGTTGCACCATAGTCCACCTGTTGAGGGTACATTTCACAGGCAATAGGCAAACTCCTATCTCAACAGATACCCTGCCAAGCCTTTGGGCTGAGCCATCTTTGCGACCCCATGGACTGTAGCACACCAGACTCCTCTGTCCCCAAGAATCTCCAACCAAGAATACTGGAGTGGGTTGCCATTTCCTTCTCCAGGGGATCTTCCCAACCCAGGTATAGAACCCACATCTTTTGAGGCGGCACAAGGACTCTATCACTAGTGCAACCTGGGAAGCCCCCCATATACACCAAAGCACATCAAATCTATTTCTCTAAGGAACTCTTCTCCTTCCAACCCAAGAGCCTCTGCTAATCACCATTAACTTTCACTTCATTCTAACCTTCCCTCCACTCCTTAAATCCACCACCTATCCTGGAAAGAGTTTCCATCAAGACTCCTATTAAATAATCTCCCAAACTAAGAGTTCCCCCAACCCCAATCAAGGCCCTCGTACATACATTGCCAACATAGATGGAACGGGCATCAGCCTCCATCTTCTCCTCAATGGACATGATCACTGGGCCAGCTTTGAAGAAAAAATAATCAGAAAATAACCCTTGTTTTCTGCTTCGCCAATATATGCACCACTACCACCACCATCACCGCCGTTAGTAAAGGTAAAGATTTTGGTCTGTTCAGTTCCCTGTTGTACCCATTACCTAGAAAAGTCTAGCACATAGTAGGTGCTTATTAAATATTTGACAAGTTATGGCACACATAAATACATTCTTAAAAATCAAAGAAAACAGTACATGAATCCCCTCCTGCTCCCAAATCAAGTCCCTATTATACCTTTGGTTGAAATGATTTGAAAAATGAACAAAATTATGTGGGCTGAGACTGGACATTTCGAGATTAGAGAAGCCCCCTGCAGCCTGGCATTTTCTCTTAGAACTCCTAACTAAAGGGTCTCCAACTGAACGAAGAACTATTAGACTTGAAGGTCAAACACCAGCTGGCAACCTCCACAAAGAGTAGAGGAGGACTAGGAACAAAGAGCAACACACTTGTAACAAGGACAAAGGGAGGCACAAGACTACCATCGCGAAAACACAGGCCTTGTCTCACAAAGGTCAGAGAAACGCACAATGGACTATGACCACGGCAACTGCCCAGTAATTGCTCAGACAAGCAGCTCCAAGGTTCCGAGTATCTAATTCCATATAAACCGTACTCTCATAACCCCTCCAATCCGAGGACCTGAGCTCCGCGTGCAACCGCCACTCACTCACCATTGCCCGGAGGTGGACTCATATTCATCTGCTTCTCTACCTCGTTCTGTAGCTCCTTTAGCTTCTCAGCTTCTTCCTCCATCTCCCTAACTCGAGCTTTGATCGCTTCCAGCTCCTACAATGAGTGGGGAGGGTATGGAGAAGAGCTTAAGAGGAACCAACGCAGGGGCTCTGCCCTGCTCTCGATCCGCGTGCGGCCCCAGCCATACTCGGCCATTCCCTTCGCCCCACGCGAGGGTCGTGAAGAAAAGAAGAGCAAGCTACCTTCTCTAGTACACTAGGCACCCATGACGCCGGAATCAACCCGGCTGGGCCCCTTCTGGCGGTCGAGGCTGCGTCCCCGGCCCGGCCCCAGCCACGTTATTCCCCGCCCACCCCCACCCCCACCCCCCTCCCGCCTCCCGCTCTCTCGAGCTTTGGGCCTCCCGTGACACGGCCGGTCGCCGGCCTCCTCGCTCGCCCTCTTTCCCTCACCGGGTCCTCAATGGCGCCGTCCCCCGGGTCACCCTCGACCAGTCCCGGCTCCTCCTCCTCCTCCTGGTTGCCGGGGGCTCCCGAGCCAGGCCCAGGGCCCGGAGCTCCCGGGGGGGCGCGGGGCCGGGGCGGCTCCTCTTCGGGCTCGGGCTCCGGCTCGGGCTCCAGCAGCAGCTCCTCAGGCTCCAGTTCCTCAGACTCCAAGCCGTTCCCGTAGTCCCCTGCGCCCCCCGGGGCCCCCTCCCCGGCCTCCCCACCGGCCCCGGGCACAAGATGGCGCCGCCGCCCCGGCCCGGAGCCCCGACCGCCCGCAGCCCCCGCTGCTGCTGCCGCCGCCGCCGCCGCCGCCATCGCCGCTCAGACTGGGGCCCGCCGCCCAGCGATTGGAGAGCTGCGCCGGCTTCGCCGAGGATTCATTAGTCAAGCAGCCTGCCCGTCACCACGAGCTAGGGCTCCATTGGGGAATATTACTTGGCAATCAAATAAGACCCCACCCCCTAAGGCGGGTAATTGCGCCAAATTCTCAAATCCCGGTAGGGGAAATCGGTCTGTCAATCAACACACGTCCCACCTCCTCTCAAGTCCTTAGGTAACAATAACGCCAAGCTGTGACGACGTTACCGCTTCTCCCCCGCCTAAGGGCGGGCCTGCGAAGTATAACGCTCGCTGATTGGTCGCTGGCAAGGCGACGGGAAAGGAACAGTCTTCCGACCGCCTAGCCGAAGTGGCCCAAGCCTCAGATGCCAATTGGCTCGCGAGAGCTGACCCCCATTTCGCGACAGGTGAACCTTGTCCCCGAACGGACTGCCGGGTCCCTTCGAGGGAAACCCGAGGTCACATGACTAGTTTTTAGGAGGCCGCCATCTTGATGCTGCTGGTTGCCAACTAGTGAGCTCTTGGAAGGTAGAGGCCGGAAACTGCGGCGGTTCCTGGAAACCGGTCTTCTATCAGGAATGCACCAGTAGATGGGATGTTGCAGCAGAGGGTTCTGAACGGCGCTGTCCAGAAAGGAGTTTACCTTTCCTACCTAGGTTATTGGCACCACTATTTATCCGCCATCCGTCAGGTCTCCCCAAACCAGAAAGCAGGGAGTAATCCTCACTCCAGTAGCAGTCAGGAGTCCTCTATGTGCTGTCTTTCTGCACAGGCATACTTTGCAAGCATTCTATTCATGCCCCAGTTTCAGCCTGTTCTTCTCTTTCTTGACTTATTTACAGCCCCTTAATGGATCAGCTTCCAATGGTTCACGACCCCAGTTCACACCAGATAAAATCTCAAAACTCCTTAGCTAGACCTTAGAGAACTCCAGACGAGGCTACTTCGTGAATGCTATTTCCACGCTTCTCATTCCAGAGGGTGTGTCTGTACCAGGTCTGTGCCTCTGCATATGCATTCCCTCTTCAACCAGACCATAGCAAACCCCATCATCACCTCCCCTGCGAAGCCTTTCACTAGCCTCCCCTCCTCTCCCATGAAAAGCGGGCCTACCTCCTCTGAACAGTTAATCATTTTGTGCAGCCTTTCCTAACTAGTGCTTGTGAGAGCTTGGAGATGAAAGGCTGGTCTCTAATTACATTTGCATCTCCACCTTAGGGCAATATGCCTAACACACAGTAAGTGTCCAGAAGTTTGTTGACCAGAAGATATACTGACTGGGGATCTGGGTGTCACCCTTCATTTACAACGCTTTCCGAGGCTCCAGACCCTGCTTCAGACCCCAGAGGAATTCCACCACACCATTGCACTCTGAGATACCAATGAAATTTAGTCCTGCAAGACAGGGTTGCCATAGTTTAGTGGTGCTGCTACACATTTATTAAAAAGGAAAGAAGGACAGTGCTAAGTTTGCAGGAGGGATAGTTATAGCCAGACCAAGCTACAGTTTGGGCGCCAGATTCACCTGAGCCTAACCAAATAGTTATTGAAACAACCTGGAGACGATGTGCATAGCTTGGTAGGGGGTTTTGGATAAGAGGAGATTCCTATTAGCAAACCAAAAAGTCAGAGCTTCACAGTATACCCCACTCTTCCCCTCACCCTCAATTTTTTTCCCCCCACACAGATCCTTACCTCAGGAACAGGAGAACTTGGAGCAGGGTCACAGTTGCTTAAAATTTCACCGAAAAATACTTCATGAACCATCGCAGCTTCAGTGGTCTGGGAGAACTAAGTTTAGCACCAAAGACAAGCTCTAAAAAACGGAGTTGGCTGGAAGAAAAATCTTTTCTACTGATTTTAACCAAGTCAAGACTTGGATGTTCATTGGTACCCTGTTTAAGAAAGCCAATTAAGGGAAATGGGATTTTTAAAATAATGCCTTTAAATCCAATTTTGTTAAGCACTTGATTTTGTAACAGGCACCATCCTAGACTCCTTGTTATGTTATCTTATTGGATTCTCAAAACATTATGAAGTAAGGAATCACAAAACCACTGTCTTTTTTAGGGATGAGAAAAGAATGAAGTAATTTGTCCAAGTCATGGAACTAATTAGAAGTGAGCAGGGAATTCAAAACCAGATTTAAAAGCTCAGATGAAAATTACTGTAAGGTCTGTTTTAATATACAAAGAGAACATTATGTACGATGCTGAAGTTGGAAAAAGACTAAATTCCAACAATAGACAAATGTTTAGGCAACCTACAATTACATCACAAGATTATGCACTGGTTTTTTAAAAAAAAGGTTTACACTGTGATAATTTGCAAACATTTTTGTTAGGCCAAAAAGTAGAATGTAAAATTGTATATAAAATGTGATTAAAGCTATGTATACCTGGTTTAAAAAAAAAAACAACTTGGGCATTAGGGGGGAAAATGAATAAGAACCAAGACAATCTTTTCTATGGCAATATGCAACATATTTTTTAAATATTGAAAATTTTAACCCAGTAATTGTTTCTTCTAATCTGTTCTAAAGAAATAATCTAAAACCTAGAGTAAAATTTGAGAATGATGTTCATCAAAGTGAAAAAAAATGTAACCAACAATGTCCAAGTGGGCATTTTTCAGGGAAATTATTATACAAGCATATATTGTAATTTTATATAGTCATTATGTCTTCAGAACATGTGTAATGACAAGGAAAATGCTCGCATTATAATGGTAAGCAGAACTGCAGTATACAAAATTATGTATACAGTATGATCATAAAATATAAGCAGACAACAGAAAAGAAATATACCAAAATGTTAACAGTGATCCTCTCTGGATAGTAGGATTATGATTAATATTCTTTATAATTTCCCATGTTCTATGATTTTTCCACAATATCAATTACTATTTTTATTTGAAATTTTAAAACACTCCACCTTTCCAACTTACTCAATAAACATGATTACTTTTACAAACACATTTTTAAAAGATATTTGAATGGTGATTTGTAAGATACTTTCCTATTAGGCTGTAAACTGTAAAAGGCAGGGGCACTTTCTTAATTATCTTTGCATTGCCATTGACTATCACTGTGCTCAATAGGTACTAACTGAATGGATGACCTTCTGTAATAATCTTTTTAATTTATATTTAATTGGAGGATAATTGCTTTACATGTAATAATCTTATATCCTTCCTGTGTTTGTTGATGCATAGAGAACATCAAAGAGATGTTTTCCTCTGTGAATGAATTTTTAAAAAAATTGGTATGTAATGATACAAGGTTCACCCATTATAAGTATACTTTTCCTTCAGTGGAAGTGAAAGTGTTAGTTGCTCAATCCTGTCCTACTATTTGCGGCCCCATGATCTGTCCATGGAACTCTCCTGGCAAGAATATTGGAGTGGGTTGCCATTCCCTTCTCCAGGGGATCTTCCTGACCCAGGGATCAAACCGGGGTCTCCTGCATTGCAGACAGATTCTTTATCTTCTGAGCTACTAGAGAAGCCCCCTTTCCTTCAGCAATAACCTATAAATAGAAGGCCATGGAGTTTCAGAAAAACTGTAACACAGTGATGTTGTGCCCTAGAAAGACGAAAAATGCCTTAAGGAAAGTGAGTGGTCAGTCTAGTTGAGAAAAGGAGAATTAAATCCGTAAAAATGGATGAGGGCATGTCCAGTTCTGTCCAGAAGGGAAAAGTTTTCTCACTAAACATATAAATACTTGGGTTCCTAATATAGTTTCATCCTTATTTTTAACTCCTGCTTTGAAAATTTTACCTTGCCTGCTGCAATAATTCCCTCTAATCTATAAGTACATTGTTTAATATGGTAGCCACCAGTCACACATGGTTACTCTGAGCACTTAAAATGTGAAATGATCTGAACTGAAATGTACTGCAACTGTCAGATATACACTGAATTTCAAAGACTCAGGATGAAAAAGTGACTAAAATGACTTAAAATTGTACAACATTACAGATTGAAATTATAGTAGTCTTTATATACTGAGTGTAAAAAATACCATTAAAATTAGTTTTACCTGTTTCTTTTAGTTTTTTTTTAATGAGGCTACTAAAAAATGTAAAATACCTATGTGGCTTGCATTCTATTTCTATTGGACAGTGTTGACACAGAACCTTGGAGCTTTGATCATTTACTTACCTCTGTTTTGAGTCCATTCCAATTATTTTCCAATGCAGAGTCTGCCCTGGCCTACCTTAACTCCCTAGGTCCAACCCTGAGGGGAAGTGGAGTTGCCAGTAGTGAGAAGGAGCCTCTGTTGGGCTGCTTAATCTCCATTCTGCTTGGTTAACTTTTAGAAGACTTTGTGCCTTGAAAACCTTGTTTTAATATGCTGTACCTTATAAAATGTATTCCTTATCAAAACTTCCAAAAATACTGATAGCAAAAAAAATAAATAAAATTACCCATAAAATCCACCATCCAGAGATAATCACTAATGATATTTTGGCATATGCCCTTTCTCAAACTTTCAATACACACATACATGTAGAGGTATATGTATGTATGTGTGTGTATACATATTTTTTCAGCAAAATGGGATCATACTGTATATATTGTTTTCTACTCTATGTTCTTTTTTACAATAAGATACAGAAGCATTCTTCCATGTCAATAAAAATATTTTTCCAATTTCATTTTTCATGACTTTATTCAGAAGTTATGTTAGAAATGAGGACTTTTCTGATCATTCTATTTATCATTGAAATCTATACATACACCTTCCCAATCCTACCCTAATGAGATATTTTATTTTTCTCCATAGCATTTGCCCCTAACATGAAATGTTATGTTAATTAATGCTGTGAAATTTATTTATGTAGGTAGGTAGATAGTTATTTAGCTTTGTTTGTTTCCATTACTAGAATACAAGTAACATGAAGGCAGAAATTTGTGCCTATTTGTTCACTTCTCTAGCTCAGTGCCTAAAACTGTCCTCAGCACACAGAGGATGCTTGAGTGTTTGCTGAGTGAATGACTGAATTAATAAAAAAGTATATCATTCCATTATATTATCTTTTTTGGTTGATTTTTTAAAATATTGTTATTTATATCTCACCTGTATCCACATTTAAGACAGCTTTTAAAGTTTTCAAAGGATCTGCTCTCAACTAAAACCAGACTATCTATAATCCATCCATTTGCTAGAAAGTACAATTAAATGTTGCCCAATTTTCATCAGAAGTGTCATTTGGAGAAATAACATTCACAGAGAACCGTGTGAAGAATAAACAATTCATCTGTCCATTTAGATAGTCTGAAATTTAGCCCTATTTTAAACTATGGCATCAGAGAGCATATTTGGGCTAAATTGTGACGATTCTGATAAAACAAGCTTAGGACCTACTGAATCCTCCTTTGGTGTTTCTGCAAGAAACGGTAGTATAAAACTCAACCTCATATTGCTATCAGGTGCTATAGATGGTGATGTTCCTAATGGCACCCAGTGTCTTCTCAGAAGAGCCACAAAACTTTTTGCTACCTTAAGGAACTGAAAAGTTTTATAAATCCTAAAAGGGATGTGAATCTCATTGTTCACCAATTTTCCTTAGCTGCCAAGAAGCTCAGTTGAATTCATAGCCTACCTTTAGTATTTGGCAATACTGCTTAGAGAATGCTTTTCTGTGTTAATTGTCCTTTTGCTGTCATTTTATTGTACTATATCAATTTTCCCTTTACCCTTACTTTAAAAATCTACATTTTCCTATTGTTTTTTCTTTTGTATTATAGTAAGATATTACAAATGCTTTTTGGAATTAGGCAAATTACAAACCAATCAAACCACAGTAGGAATAAATCCACTAGCTAATATAGCCTGGTGATAGGAACTGTTAAAACCATCTAATTCCCTTTTCCCAAAAGCCATGCTCACTAAGCCACTCTGATTTTAATGGCTTGTCCTATAGATTTTTCTATATAGAGAGAATAGAAATGCAACAGTACATTCCTCTAAGCAGTGTATTTCTCACTGCAATTTAACACATAAACCAAATACCATGTTATTGTATTGGATTACAGAAAGACTAGAAACTCCCACTTGTAATTTCAAATTAAGATACTATTCTTGTCAGACATAACTTTGATATGGTCCTAGACTAGAAGTACAGAGGGATGGGCTAAACAATTTTATAGATCCCATCCAGTTTAGCGTTTCACATTAAAATGACTGAAACCAAATATCTCAGGGGACCAGGAAAGTAAACAAGGGCTCCATTTTTGCCAGACTTAAGTCTGAAGTAGATAGCAGGATATTGAGAAATGTTCATCATCACACACTTCTGATCAGAGGCTAAACCACAACTGGGGACGTGATTCCATCATAAAGATTTTTGATAGGTTTTCTTTGTTTCGTTTTGGGTTTTGTTGTGGCTATCCCAAAGCACCATATACACGCACCCTCTCAAAGGCTTGGGTTGGCACAGATGCAGTTCTTGGCTTTAGCATTTGGCTGAGATAGGGGGGTGGAGGAACAACTGATTTTTTTTTGGCCCAGCTTTCAGGATCTGAGTTTCCTGTCCTGGGACAGAATTCAGGCACTTAGGCAGTGAAAGTGTGGAGTACTAACCACTGGACTGCCAGGGAATTTCTGTTTTTTTTTAATTTTTTTATCTCAATTTTCCCAAAGCCCTATTAATCTAATTCTTGGCCTTAACAAGGTCATGATGAAATGATTAGATCAAGAGATGTCCTGACCGCAGGCTATACAGTATAGAAGTCACAAACCCTGCTCAGTCCTTCTCATTAAACTTCTGGGCTTTATTTATTTATTTATTTAATACGACCATTACATATTACACAAAAATAAAAGTCAAATGAACTTGGTATTTATAAATTATTAAATAAAAATACAGGAATATATATTTATATTTATAGAGCTTTTCTTCTCTTCTAAACTAACCAAATCTGTTCTCCCGCCGCTTTATGATTTTAAAAAAGTAAAATAGTGTATGCCCCAGGATAAGTGGGGAGTGGGGTTAATAAGTGCAGGACCTAGTTGCCCTACTTCTGCTCCTTCCTTGGCCTAAGCAAAGTCCATATTTGTCCCTTTGGGCTCTGGAGAGCAAGAAACAGCCTCTCCACCTATTTATTCTCTGAAAAATGGCAATAAGATTTATTTCCCTCACTTTTTAAAAAATGACATGGATTTAAAAATTGGGAGCCATACTCAGCCATCTTGGCCAAGAGCTAATCCCAAGGAACTATATGGCTCTAAAAGAGAGTCTCTAGTTTTCCCTGACAGAAGTCTCTGGGGTTTCCATTCCCTCTCAGGCTAAGAAGGGCAGGACATGTCAAAACTGCCCTCCGTGGTCCCATCCAAGCTATACCTCTGGAAATCAGCCCACGCCCTTTTCCCTTTCAGAAAACAGCCTCTCCTTCCACCCAGGTGTGAAGGCCTCCGAGCAGGGCTTTTTGGTAACTGACCATGGTCCCTGCCTCCCCTGTTTGCTACAGGTTCCAGGAAAACTACGAGGGCTAGACGTCTGTGGTAGAGGGGGGAGGGAAGAGTCTGCCCCAAACCTGGGGGAGCACAGGCTCCCATTTGGAGCTGATGGGTCTAGTCAGTGGTTTTCCAACTTTCTTTTTTCAGCAGCAAACCCCTTAATGCAAAAAAAATCTTACCCTGAACCCCGATATGTAAGACAGCTACAGGGGAGCTGTTCTGTTTGAGGGCAAGTCGCCTAGCCTGCTCAGCACCCCCACTTCGTCTCCCCCAAGGACTCCTGAGGCAATCCCTAGGAAACTTCAGGATCCTGCCAAGCAGGTGGAAAACCAATGGCCTAGTTTGTCCTGAGCAAGTCAGAGACCACCCCCCCCACATACCCCAAAACTGCCTGCCACAGACCAGCTCTGAGTGCCTGGTACCAGCATACTCACAACAGACCAAGTGGCCCATGCAGTCCACCACCTCCCCTATAAATATCATTAAAAAGTGCAGCCCTCCTCAAAAGCAAAAGTCTGAGCTAAACACCTGAGGCCAATTTTGGTCCCACGTTCTCGTGAGTACAACTATGTCGCCACATTCTAGGACCAGTGAAAGTCTCCAAGAGTCAACCATGGTCTAGCTAAGCAGGTCAGTGCTCAGGATCAAGGGAAGGGCTCTAGAGCACTGTGTCAGAAGAAGTCAGCATTGGAAAGCAGCAATTTTAGCACCTTGGAAAGTGCAGCAGTGAGGTCTGGCTCAGGACATGCATCTGGAGTGAAATCAATCATGTCTTTCTCAAAAGAAAAAGCTGTCATCTGAATCTATTCTAGAGGACTGTGCACTCTAAAGTTAACATCCTCAGACTCTGAGGTACAGACAAGTAACACCCATGGCAAACAGTGTGGCTTCCAAGAAAATATCAATGCTTCTAGGTCATGGGAGGTACTCTGGAACCCAGACACCTGGCCCTTAATGAAGCAGCACCAATGCCCACCACATGGACCAGGCCAGCCACAGAGTTTACACGTCACCTTCACACAGGGTTCAGAGCTGGAATGTTCCTCTCAAGGCATCCACAGTCTTTCCGAGACACAGTGCAGGACCAGACTGTATTCCAGGTCTGCATTTACGTCCACACACTCAAAAGGAAAATTAGTAAGAGCCCCAATTTAGAGTTTAAGTTTGGATACAGAAGGTCCCAGAGATAGGGAACCCTTTAGGCACCAAGGCGCCCCAGTGGGAGAGGAGGGCAGGGGCAGCTCCAGCTCCCAAAGCCCCCACCCACCGCAGGCTCCACAGCCCTGCCTTTCTGTCAGAGCCCAGGAGGCAGCAGCAAGTGTATGATGCACAAGGAAGGGGGATGATGAAGGAACAAGGCCAGCTATAGAACTGCTCTTCTCTCCAAAGCCCTGCTGACAACTTTCTGCGAAAAAGTGGCCAGAGCCCTCAGCCTGGATACAGTGTTTCTCCCTCAGCCTTGAGGCAGCAAGACAAGGGGGAGAGGGAGTGGAAGGTTGGGAGGAGGGACAGAGAGGTGCCCTTGTTCTCACCACTGCAAGAGGGAGTGAATGTTTTCTCTCCAAGGAATCTCACTGCCACCAGATTAGACAAGCAGCCCAGCATGCACACGAGCGCTCGTGCACATGCACACTCGTGTCTCAGCAGCCCTCAGTCACAGCACCTCTTCCTAGCCCCTGAGAACCCCGAGCTCCCGTTCCAAAGGGATGTGCCTTCTGTATTTGCCCCAAATTCCACTCGTTGAATGGAGATGCCAACCCCCTCTGCAAGTCCACCTCCCTCAGGACAGCAAATCAAGCTCCAGGCAGAGTTTCCTGTGCCTATACCTATAGGTATGATCCTTCCCACCTCCCCCCAACCCTGGAATGACTCCATCTCCTGACTTTCCAAATACATTCCACAATGTCTCCAGCTCACTCTTTCAACTGCCTGCTTGGCACACTCAGCTCCCTCACACGCCACCTTTCCCCTTCCAATTCCCGTTCCATGCCCATTCTTTCCCCCACTTCTTCCAAGGGCATTCCTCCACTCTGCTCCAGCTCTCCTGCCCCCCCAGCCACACCTCACCCCACCTGGCCCTGGGCTTTCTCACTTGCTAGCGAAAAAGGCCCCTACAGTTACCAGGGCCCCCAGTGCCACGGCCCCCGTCAGCACTGTCCTCACTGAGGCCCAGTTCCCCTCCCGCAGACGCCGCGCCTCCTCCAGGGCCCCGTCCCCGTATAGAGCTGTGAACTCCGCCTGTGGGAGAGAAGGGAAGTAGGAGAGAAAGAAGGAGAAAGGGCGATCAGGAGAGGGAAGAGTGGAGAAAAGAGGAGAGGAAGAGCTCCAGTTCCATCCACTGCAAGCACTATCCCACCCCCAGCCCCTCGGATCCCCCATGAGCACCTGGCTCGTTTGCCCTTCTCTACCTCAGGTGAATCCCATCGGAAATTTCCCTGGCCAAAAATTCTGCTCAGAACTGGCATCCTTTGTCAAGGCTTGTCTGGCCACCAGCCATCCCTGATCCCTGACCAGGTACTCAGATGTAAAAATTTGTGCTGGTTGGATGCCGTTTCTGTGCAGGCCCTACCTGGCTACCGTGTGTTCGTGCTGTCCTCTGCTTTGGACCATGAGCCCCCCCGAATGACGACTGCATGGCAGCCCTGAAGGGCAGAGTTCAGAGATGCCCATAGTGAGAGCACCTGATTCCACCCAAACAGGCAGACTCGGCCCCCACGCCTCACTCCCAGCACGGCCGCCCCCCAGGTCCAGCCAGAGCCCCCCGTCTTCCCCCTGGAGACCCCCTTTTCGGAGGGATATGCAGAGCAGCAATCAAGAAGCTTCTTACCCAGCCCCCGCTGCTGTGGATCCAGTCAGCCAGCCGCGTCTCCAGGTAGGCCACCATCCACTCCTGCACTTGTCCCACAAGTGGCTCCATCTCCTTGTTGACACTCTCAGCACACAATGCGGCTCCAAAGACAAAGAAGGCCACAAGGCGGCCCCAGTTGGGGCCCCCTTGGAAGAGTTCATCAGAGACCTGGGTGAAGCGTTGCTGGGCCGAGCCTGGGGTCACATGCAGCTGAGCTGCCAGATCGGAGAAGGTGCGCCGGAAGCGGGTCTCGAACTCATCTCCAGCTGCCCGCATGGCTTGGTGTAGTGGGTCAGCTGCTGGGCCCTCCCCGGGGCCAGCTCCACAAACATACCCCTTCTGCCTCAGCTTATAGCCCACAAAGTCTGCCACTAGAGCCCGTGTGTCTGGGGCCGAGGCTGGGGTCGCCATCCGGGCGGCTGTTGGAGTCAAACATAAAAGACTGGCATAAATATATGGTCAGAGGCCCGGAAGGAGGTATTTCAGGTTTGGCCAGCCCATGAGACAGGCAGGGAGGTGAGGGGAAATCTCAGAGACCTCTGGGCCAAGAGGGGTAAAAGCAAAAAAATTAGGCCATGGCGAGGGGCACCATGGCTAGAGGGGCTGGCCCCTAAATTCGTAATATGCCAAATTCAATATAACACAAGTAAATTTCATCTAAAATACTTTAGATTCTTACCATAACAAGACAACAACAGCTCTATGACACCCCTACAACCCCTCCCCCTCCAGTACACACCTTTTTGGCTAGAGGAAGGGGCTTGGGGCCTCCCCAGGGGCAAGATGCGAAGATACTGGCAGAGGCACAAGATGGGGGAGGAGACAGGGGCCGAAGGGAAAGCGGAGAAGCAAAGGATTGCCTGGGACAGAGAAGGAAGGGGACACTCACCCAGCCTGGATGGCAGCTCTTAGGACCCAGCACTGGTGGCAAGGAGCCCCCAGCTGGGGCCTTTCATCCTCCTGCCCAGCCTGGAGCCCTGGGAAGGGGAGGGGAGATCAGAGCTAGGTGGGGAAGACTAGGAATCAGGGTCTGGGCTGAGAAGGGCTGGGGTTGCAGCTCCCGGGATCAGGCCCCTGCCCCCAACGCTCTACCAGCTGTGTGGCCGAATCCATGTTTAATGACTGTCCTCCCGGGAAACCCAGGGCCAAGGGCTTCCTGCCGACACCATCTCTGCTCCCGGCTCCCCTCAGTGCAGCCCAGAGGCCCAGCTCCTCCCTCACCCCCACCCTCAGCCGGGCTCCAACCCCGCCTGCCTGCCAGGTTAGGGATCTCACGGGTCAGGCCGCTGCCGGGATCCGGCCGTTTCCTGGTGCAGGAGCTGGGAGGGAGGGAGAGAGGGAGGAAGGGAGGGAAGGAAGGAGGGAGGAGAAAGGGGGGGCGGGAGGGAGGGCCCGGCGCCGGGTGATGATGGGGCCCAGAGATGCGTCCAGAGAGAGGGGCGGGGCTGGGACGCAGGCTTGGGAAGAGCCACAACTCAGGAAGGGAGAGGGCCGCTGGAGGCCAGGAAGAACTGGGCCAGGAGGGCATCGAGGGCCAGGCAGGGCTTCTGACCCTGGAGGCTGTGAAGAGAAGCCGGCTGGGCCTCATGAAACCTTGGAGCAAATTCAGCATTTCCAGAAGATCTCTGATATTCCATGCACTTGTTGAACTCTTCCAGGCCTGGAGTGGGTGCCCAGAAAAAGAGGAACAGTTCACATGCTGGTGGGAACTGCCTGCCAGGTGCCTTACCCCATGGGGCTGGCAGACGTGACACGGACAGCAGACACTTCCTCTTCTCTCCGGGACCTTTAACCCAGTGGCCTCTGTGTGAGCTGGGGCTTTAGCCAAGCATCAGGGAGCCAAGACTCGGATATGCAAGCAGTTTCTGCAGGTAACTTTTCTTCATCTTCTTTCTTCCTTTTTAAATAATCAGATTGGTTTTCTTTTTAATTCTTTCTAACCAGTGCATGAACTTACTCTCACTATGAAAAAGTCATATAATAAAAAATAAATAAATAAAATTTTTAAAAAGTCATATAATATAGAAGTGTAGGGGGAGAAACACCAGTCCTCAGTCCCTCTGCCGCTCCCAAAATCCCACTTCCCTTCCTGCAAGTTGCCAATGTCAAGGCTGATGTTTATCCTTTCAGATTACATATACATACACACATACACGAATGCCTATTATTTATACCAGGCAGTATGTTTACACAGGTTGTGAAGCCACCTGACCACAGCCGATCCACACGAGGGCACCCTCAGGCATTCTGGCTGGGGCCCACTGGCTCTTGCAGCTGGCACTTCCTACAGCTCCATTTGGAGGACTCTCCAATCAAACCAAAAGAGGTAACCCAATTCTCCTTTCCTGCTGGTTCCTTTGCTTCCACCTCCAGTCCAAGTCTTGGTATTCCCATCTGCCCCAAATTCAAGAAGAAAGGTCTTTTTTGTAACAATGGTAACAACTAACACATTTTGAAGACTTATTAGGTATTAAATGCTTTCTTTACATGCTTAATATTTTATCCTCACACCAGTACTTATGTTGTGTTATTCCCATTCTATGGATGAGCAAAGTGAGGCTTGGAGATGTTAAGTAATTTTCCCAAAGCCACATACTGAGAAGATAGGCCTCAACCTAATTGTGATTTGAAAGTTTTTTTTTTGTCTTAACTTTAATATTGCAGTGCTTCAAGGTCCCTCTTTGCTTCCGGTAATCAGTGTTGTTATCACGCCCTTTACGAGGCCAAGCCAAATCCACACCAGTTACCAACCCAGATTCAGTTCTCCCCAATACTCTGAACCTAACATCTATTTCACTCCTTTATGACTGTATCCTTTCAACCATCTGCATTTCTTCTTTGCTCTTGGGATAGTCATTCCAGATGCCATCAGCAACACTGCCTCTTTTTTCAGGGAATAATCTAGTCCTTCATTTGCAGTCTTGATTTCTTCTAAGATGTTTACTTGAAATAAAAACTTTTAAGTCTCAGGATCCAAATAGATTTCTCTCTGCCTGCCCATTCATTTATAAACTTGGTGAGAGCAGGCACTGAATCGTACTCACTTTTATGTCCTCATGGCCTAATAGACCTTCAGTAAATGTTGACTGAAGAAATCACTCGATGCCTCTGGCCAGTTATTGAGCAAGCCCAGTCAGATGTTTGAAGATCACTGCAGTGGCTACTTAATAAACAAAGACTGTTGGACCAACACAAATTACACCAGGTCCAAGGCTGTGTGCCTCAAGGATCTTCTCAGACCAACACCACAGAGCCAAGGAATGGCAGCTCAGACAATAGAGCTCTTCCCAGAAAACCTTGGGCCATGTAGCCTGACACTGAACCTTACCTGTTCTGTCAATGACATATGGTACAAGAGCAAGGAAGACAGTTTTAAACTGCTTGACTACAACACAAATTACTGTAGCATTATTTCATACCCTAAAATATGAAAAGAATGTGTCCGTGGATTACATATGTTGTGTAAAATAAGAAACTAAAACTCAGTATCACTTTAAAAATGAGTCCTGGCTAAAGAGCATTGCTATGCTTAATACTGGAGTTAAAATGCCAACAGGAATAAATTGTATAATAAAACAGTATATGTCTCACTGTTTATTTCCAACTTAGTCACTTGTGATTTTACAGTTAAACTCCCTTGTTGCTTTAGAGATTCCATTTCTACTCTAACATTCCATATTTCAGTGCTCGGAGAAAGTTGATTATTACCATGAAATGTTTTAATCCAGTTAATATAATTAAGTGTATAAAATAGTAGACTCTAGAACGGAACTGCTGAGATTCTAATTCCAGTCCTCCAAATATTAATTTATGTGACCTTGGGCAACAGACCTACCCCCTCCTTCAATTTTCTCATCCATAAATTAGGCATAATACTCCCTCTCCTATGATGAATGTACTATATGAGTTAGTGTTTGTAAAACAATGGTACCTAGCACATTGTAAGTGCTATGTAAGATCAGTAGGGAGTTAGAAAAAAAATAAACAAAACTTCACTTTTTTCCACAAATACAGGGGGGAAAAAATGGAGTAAAAAGCAGCTCTGTGGTCTTCTTGGAGCTCTCACTGGAATTACAACTCCACAGTCCCAATTCCAAGAAAGATATGTGATGATTAATTCAATAATTTGAGGGCCTACTATGTGCCGGAGAAGGCAATGGCACCCCACTCCAGTATTCTTGCCTGGAAAATGCCATGGATGGAGGAGCCTGGTAGGCCTCGATCCATGGGGTTGCTAAGAGTCGGAGGCCACTGAGCAACTTCCACTTTCACTTCACTCTATATGCTGAAACTCACCATGAATCAGACACAGCCTCTGCTGGTCAAAGAGCTTACAGTCAGGTTAGAGATCAGAATTTTAATCCACTTTTTCTTACAGATGAGAAAACTGAGGTCCAGAGAAGTTGTGCCTTGCTCAAAGTCACAAAGCTAAATAGCACCAGAGGTGAAACAAGAAACTAGGTCTTTCCACAACTCTCAGCTCATAACTCTTTCCAAAGGGCCACCCACCTATTTGAGCGCCACGTCTCAATTTCTATTTGAGGCTCTACCTTGCTTTTGTGACTTTCCCATATTTGCACCCACCACTACCATCCTCCCAAACCCGGAGCCTAGGGTTTAGGAAAGAAAACATTGAGCCCAGAAGAGAAAGTTATAGGCTGGGCGATTTGAACCTTCCTCTAAAAGAAAAGGTTGCTCTCTACTCCTTGCTTAACTCATCCGGTGCCGGAAAGGCTGAGGCCGTTAAAAAGAAAAAAAAAGAAAAGGAAGAGTGGTCCCACTCTGGACCGATAGAATGGAGTGCCCGCCTCCTGCTGCGGCAGCATCAATGATAGATGGAGAGTCACTTGTCAGAGGGCTGTGGGCGGGGGCCAGGCCCCGCGAGGGCCGCGGGACCGGAGGGTGAGCGCGGCTAAGCGCAGGCTCAGAGGAGACAGCCCGCAGGAGGTGATGGTCAAAGACCCTGGGAGAAGGCGGCCAGTGGGAGGAAAGGTAGTCACTTGGGGACGAGGCAGAACTGCAGAAGGTGGAGGATTCTGGAGGTGACAGCAAGGACAGCACACAACTGCGAGGGGTGGCTTAAGCTTCTGTGCGAACACCGGCAGGGTGGAGCTAAGAAAGGAGGGCAGCGCGCCGGCGCTGCCGGAGGGTCCCGCCCGGGCGCGGGGGGTGCCATGTCTCGCGAGCGGCACCCCCGCACCGACATCCCCCGCAACCTGAGCTTCATTGCCTCGCTGACAGAGCGCGCCTACTACTTCAGTCAGCGGCCCAGCCTCGAGGAGGAGCCAGAGGAGGAGCCAGGAGAGGGAGGGACGCGTCTCGGGGCCCGACCCCGAGCTCCAGGTCCGAGTCGGGGGCGCCGGGCTCGTTCTGCGCCCGCCGGAGGCAGCGGGATCCGGGCGCTCCGCAACCACAGCCCTGATACCCGTAAGAGAGTGCGTTTCGCTGACGCGCTGGGGCTGGAACTGGCAGCCGTGCGCCGCTTCCGCCCGGGAGAGCTGCCCCGGGTGCCCCGCCACGTGCAAGTCCAGCTGCAGAGGGACGCCCTCCGCCACTTCGCGCCGTGCCAGCCCCGCTCCCGAGGCCTCCAGGTAGGCGGCAGAGGCACTCCGCTTCCCCAGGACTTCCTCAGCTTGGCCTCGGCGGACGTGTGGGAGTGAATTTACCTAGAAACACCCATCTCCATCCCCAACCCTGGGCTTGCTCTCGCTCACCCGCTTTGGGGTTCCCTTTGGGGAGTTCCCTAGGCCACTCTCCCTGCTGCCCTCAGACTGCCCCGACGCCAGGGTCGGCCTCCGATTGGTCCGGTGCCTCGCCCTGACCCGGCCCCCGTTCTCCCCCCGCCCCTCTCCTTCCCGGCTCCCTCTTCCCCGCTCCTCCTTTCCCTACAGGAGGCGCGCGCCGCCCTGGAGCCGGCCAGCGAGCCCGGCTTCGCCGCCCGCTTGCAGGCTCAGCGCATCTGCCTGGAACGCGTCGAGGCGGGCCCGCTGGGCGTGGCCGGGAGCGCGCGCGTGCTGGACCTGGCCTACGAGAAGCGCGTGAGCGTGCGCTGGAGTGCCGACGGCTGGCGGAGCCAACGAGAGGCGCCCGCCGCCTACGCCGGCCCGGCTCCGCACCCGCCTCGCGCCGACCGCTTCTCCTTCCGCCTGCCGGCGCCACCCATTGGAGGCGCCCTGCTCTTCGCCCTGCGCTACCGCGTGACGGGCCGCGAGTTCTGGGACAACAACGGCGGCCGTGACTATGCTCTGCGTGGGCCGGAGCACCCGGGCAGTGGCGGAAACCCGGAGCCCCAGGGCTGGATCCACTTCATCTGAGACGCAGGCGGCCGACGGCGGAAAAAAATCAAAGGCACCGGAAGGGCTGGGAGATCCCAAACATTTGCCTGAGAGGAATGGGAGAAACCGGGACTGGCGGGGAGCTGTCCTAAGGAGTCAAGTCAGGGAGGGCGAGGAGAATGGGAGAAACCAAAGGGGTGTGAAGAGTGTGTGGACTTAAAGAAAGCCGAAGAGACTGGGGTGGATGTGAGTGGATGAACCCACGTCATAGAAAAGGGAGACGGAAGGGGTGCTGGAATATTAGAAAAGAAGCAAAAGGACGATGGTGACATTCTCTTCCGTGAGTGGGTACTGGGAGAAAGTGAGTAGGTGGGTCAGGCTTAGGTAGTCAAAGGTTGAGGACACCTCTTTGGTACTCAGGAGGTATTTTATGTGAACTAGAAACACACCGCAGTTGAAATCATTTAGATTGCTGGTTCACTCCCTCTTACTGGTCTTTGCCACCCCAGGTCCCACAGGGGACCTGGCTGTCCTAGCTTTAACTCAGCTATAATTACCTTGCTTAAGTCCCAGGAATTTGGCCATTGCTCCCCAGCCCCCGGCATTATGACAGGATTCCCTTGTCACCCCTGCAGTCCCTGGTTTCAGTCTTTGCCGACTGGCTGGGGAGTGATGGCAGGTAACAGTCGGAGCTCCTTCCTCCAGGCAGCCCTGGGGATGAAAATGAAAGCAAAACCAACTCCAGGCCTTGTAGCTAAATAATGTGGTGCCTAAGGGGTGAGTGCAATCAGGAGCTTCCAGAAAAATGCCAGCCTTACCTTTCTGGGTGCCTTCTAATGACCTCTAAGCACTTTATGGACTGTCTTTGTCAAGGGACAACACGGGGTTCTTTCTGCCTCAGAAGAAAAGGGAATCACTGACTAGCTGGATAACTTTGGGCAAGTTACTTCACCTCTCTGGGCCCCAGTTTCCTCCTTGAGAAACTGCATTTGGATTAGTTGATCTCTTAGGCCCCTTCTTGCTCTGACATTGTATGATCTGTGAGGGGAAGAGTGTGGATTAGAAGCCACATTCTCCAGCCTGCAGTTGGAGTGCTTACAGTTCAGAACACACAGTACCCCAAGCATCTGGTTGGGCCTGAGAATGGTCCTCCAGTTTTTGACACATGTTCCAGAGCCCAGGAAACATCCCATAGCCAGCTTACAGTCTCAGGATATTCCAGGGCCTCTTTCACCCCCTTGCTTTTTGCTCTTGCCCCACAGACTTCCAGCCTGGGTGCTATGAGACAGCTTGTGGGAGGTGCCTCTCGGGGAAAATGATGCTTGGGAGCCCCTAAGATGAAACAGTGTTGGGGACTTTCTTGAGGTTAAAGGATTATTGGTATGAGAAATGGAAAACTTTTCAAATAAAGAAGCAGAGCAGCTTGAAAATTAAATGGTGCCAGAAGATAGCAGTCTGTTCATACCCTGAGCAAGTGAATGGGAAAGCTGGACTCCTACCCATTCACATTCATGCTTTATGTCTCCTGGTTAACCTCTGCTGGGTGTTTTGTTTTTCCTCTCCTTTCACCCTGTTTCTTTTTTTTTTTTTTTCCACCCTGTTTCTAAGTTCTTCTCTTTCCTTCTGCCCCTCTCACCATTTTCATTTTCTTTTAGCATGTAGGGTATTTACCTTCATTTCCTCTCCATCTGCCTCCCTCTTCATCCTTGTTGATCTCTGCTATTCCTTCTCCCTCCATAAGAGGTTCCTTTTCTCCAAGGCCATGGTTGGTCCACTTTGCTCTCTCAGGCTCCTTCTTGACAGTCTTCTAGAAGGGAGAAGAAGCAGTTCCTGATGCTGCAGATGAACATGGAGCTCCCAGGTAACCAGCTCCCCAAACCCATTTCTTTCTGTTACTGATTTCTCAAAAATTTTTGGATTCCCCTTTTACCACTCAGTGAGAGAAGGTAGACGCATACATGCATTCAGAATAGAGTATAGGGCTTGTTTATCGTGCCCCTCCTCTCCAAAACCCTAATTCTTTAAAGAAAAAAAAGGTTAAAAGAGAAACCCCAAGTCACTCTAATGCCCATTTAAATGTTATCCTTATCTGATAACAAAGAATTTCCTGTATCTTGTGGATCACCTTCAGGTCAGAGTCCCAGCAGAGTGAGGAGAGAACGTGTACTGGAAGCCACCAAGCAATGCACTTTTTAGTCACCAGTGAAGAGCCCAGGGGAGGATAATGGAGTGGGAGACGGGGTCAAGGCTCAATGTGTAATCTCTTGCTTAATGTGTATGCATGACTGTTATCTTGTATTTAGCAATCTCAAGAGCCCACATTTACTTATCTATCCACTAAAATCTGGTGCCTTGCATGCATTATAATCCTGAAAACAACCCTATGAATTGAGTAATGTTATTCTTGTTTTAGAGAGAAAACAGTTCAGAAAAGCTCAGTAATTTATTCAAGATCACACAACTAGTAAATGGCAGAGCTAGGGTTGTGAATGCAGGAGATCTCCAGAGCCTCTGTGTATAAGCATGATGTCATAATATTTTCCTTTAAAAACAAAATTAAAACCTTGCCTTTAAAAAAAAAACAAAAAACAGAAACCCTTGCCACATCTCGTACTAGGAAAAGACGAGTTTCTAATTGTGCTCTGCCTTCCCAGCCTTCCTAACTGGCTTGGGAAAGGCAAAGCACTGAGGGTCCCAGGCTTCGTCTGCTCCTTCCAGAAGCTTGCTGCTGCTTTCTGTGACCCTGTCCCAGCTCTGGATCAGCAAGGAACCACTTCACCTGCCTGCTGGAGAATTTAGGAACCCATGTGAACTCCAGCCTTCACATACAGTGGGATTCTCTTCTGGCCCTAGGTAGTTTTAGTCCACACCTGTTGGCGTGCTGTACGCCTTCCTACCCTACCCCCCACCCCCCTACTAGCCTTGAACCGCCCAGTTGCCTAAAATTTGCACTGGAAGGATTCATGAATAGGCTAATTGCTGGATGGTCTGCTGGATGGTCGGGCTCTGGAGCCCGAGTAATACTAAGGGGATAAATGCAAATGAATTTGGGGGCAGGGAACCAAGGAGAATTCATTGTTCTTGGGCTTCATCCCTTGAGAATTACCATTGCTCACCCATTCCTGTTCTCAACTTTCCAGAGCCAAGACATGAGTCCTGTGGTTTTTCCATACAGAGTTGCCCCAGGGTAGTGGTGGGAAGGTGGTAAGCTGCTAGTCAAATCTGACATGAGAAACACTTGGAATTTGGCAGAATCTTTAGAGGTGTGTCATGTGTTAAGCACAGGACTTCCTGACCAAACAGGAACAGTTCAGGGTATAACCTGTCAGTCGTGGACTGGGAAGTGCCATATGAGAAACCAGTACCATGGTCATGGGCTGGGTCCTTGAAGCAACACAGCAGGAACACTTTTGCCCTTTCCTCTCATCCAGACCTCAGATGTCCTTCCTACATACTCTTCCTGTTCCTTTGTTTTCCTTTATGAATGTAGCTCATCATTTCTCTTCTTAATAAGCCCTAACTCAGCTTTCCAATCTCATCCTACACTCCCTTTCTTCTAACTCCTGTGTTTTTCTGGAGCTCCTCTGGATCTTGGCAATCCATAGATCACAGAATTCAGAGACCTGAAAAGGCTTGTCTTTGGAGATCTATATTCCTCTAGAGATGAGGACACAGGTCCAGAGATTAGAAGGGACCCCAGCAGGGTCAGAGAATTTGTTAGTACAACTGCAGATGGGACTTAAATCCAAGCCTCCTGACCTCATCATATTCCCAGGCTACCAAAGAGTCCTCTCTCCACAGGAACAGACCCATGATTTTTCTTGGCAAGGGATACATCAGAAGTGTTTCATTTTCTGCTTCTAGTTTCCATTCCCTACTGCATTCAGGCAGAAAGAGAAACAAAAGGGACTAGTATGTCTTAGCCTTGGCACTTGCTTCAGTGATGTTGCTGAAGAACAGTGAAGTTGCTAAAACAAACAACTGAATAATCTACCCATTGAATAGCTAACCTAGAGAGGAAATAAAAGTGTGTTCTGTGAATCCCCCCAAACCACTGTTCTCATCAGACCCTCCCTGAACCTCCTCACCCCCTTCACAGTGCAGCTTGGTTCTCTGGACCCCATACCTGCTGGTATTGTGCCTCATTTCAGCTTCCTCATGCAACTGCCTTCCCTTTTGGATAGAAGACCTCATCTTTGAAATAAATTTGAAATTTGAAAATAAAGTATAAGATGTTGAGAAGTAGTATTTTTGGGGGGCTGAGGGTGGCAAGAGACCCAGAGGCAAGATTTCTTCTTCCCTCTCACCCCTCATTGCTTGGCCATCTCATTGCTTGAGATGGGAAGGAGATAATGGAGGAGTTGGGTGACCCTGTTACGAGACAGCCCTACTGTATAACACTACCATTTGGGGCAGTGGTAGGGAAAGTTACCAGGCCTGGCACTTAGCTCCCCTCTACCCCGCGCCCAGAACCAGTTGCCGCTGCAATTAAAGAGAATAGCTCAGGTAAAAGTTTTCCCCGTTGGTGGGGTGCTCTTCTTAAGGGATCATCTAAATTACATTCTGCTCCTTAGTCAGTGGAGGGAAGATCAAAGCCCCATTGTCAAGGGCAACCCTAAAACAAAGAACAAAAGCATGATGGAGAGGAAAAGCAAGGACCTTTGTCTAATACAAAATGAAGTGACAGATTTTTTTTTTTTTTTGAAGTGACAGATATTAAAGAGAAGTAATCTTGAAAAAGACTGAGTTCTAAAATAGTATTGACTCCCACATCACCTGAATGATGAGAGTCCAATTACCCTCAAAGTAATGAAAGGACATTCCTTATAGGGAAGCCCTAGCCCTAGAATAATCAGATGCCATGTCATTACATCATAATGGCCAAGTTGTGATGTCACTGCAGAGTACCTACTCTTTAGTACACACTGTAACTGAAACCAGATACGCTGAAGGGTAGAATCGGCATGAGGAGCAGACACCCAAGGAGAGGTAACTGAGGGCTTTCCGGGGGTTCCCTCCATGGCTTATTGCCTAGGGTTGCTCCATGGCCCTAATGTCTTTCCAGACTTGTCACGTCTTAGTTTGGTAATAGGTTTGTCTGAAATCTTTTTCTGCAAACTCCTTTATTGCAGCTTTTGCTATCCTAAGTCCTCCATACTTGGCAGCTGTGATTGGTCAGCCCTCCCCTCCAGTGTTTCTCAGGACAGAGCATAGAACACTAGAGCAGGGTTTCCCTAAATGGGGCAGAAACTCACCATATCCATTTCATTCCCAGGGATAGATCCAAGTTTTTGGTTGTCTGAAGCACACAACTTTTTTCAAGAAAAATAAATACACAAGGCACAAAAGAGTGAATATATTTCAGGATGAGAAAAAATAGAAAAATTATAATATTTTAAAAGCTGATAAAAGATCACAAAATCCAAGAAAAAATGTGGCAAACCTAAATGTTTTTTCCTACAATTTTGTTTTTGGCTGCACACTCTTTGATATCAGTCTTTTAATATGATTACATATAATTTTTCCATAAAGAGGTAATTCCATCACCATAATCACTTTTTAAAAAAATTTTTTGGATAATTTAAAAACATTTCACCTTCATACCTTGTAAGTCATAATGTTCACATAATTGGGGGGTGGGATTTTTGTCAAACTTGGGAAAACCCTACCAAATTTCTTTAGTAGATGTGGTGTAAGATTTTGGAGCATTTTCAAATTTTGTAATAATGAATAACATAACTCTGAATTGTTGACAGTAGTATTCCTGGAAGCTGTATATTAGTTTGTTAGAGCTGCCATAACAAAATACTTAGACTGGGTAGCTTATAATATGGAAATTTTCTCACGGTTTAGAGACTAGAAGCCTGAGATCCAGACGTTGGCAGGGTTGATTTCATTCTGAGGTTCCTCTCTCTTGGCTTGTGGATAGCCATCTTATCCCTATGTTTTCATATGGTCTGTCCTACCTGCATGTCTGCATCCAAATTCCATCTTATTATAAGGATAGCAGTTAATACTGAATTGACTTACTCTAAAGACCTTATTTTAATTACCTCTGAATAGACCTTATTTCCCAATATGGTTACATTCTGAGGTACTGGGAGTTAGGGCTTTAACAGGAATTTTAGGGGGACACAGTTCAGCCCATAACATTATAAATACTAATAACTGTTCAAAGAAGTAACTGCAAACCACAGATGTGTAACTCCTAAACCCAAACTAAATGTATTCCCAACTCAACTTCATTAGTCAATCCCTAAATGCCCATGGCCTCTTCATTGCCATTGGACAAAAAGAGAAGGGTAATAGAGGGGAAGTCAGAAAGAGACATCAATCTTGACCAACTGTAGTTTGAATTTTTTTTTTTTTTAATTCTACAAAAACCTATTAGCACATTGCTGAGACTCTTCCAGTGCTTTGGAAGAGATCTATGCAAGAGAGGACTCTTAACTTCCTCCAGCTTCCTTAGCTATTGGGTAATTGTGTATCTGGTCGGTCCTGCTAATGTTACTGAGCCATGCAAAGGGGGAGGGAGTTTTCACTAAAGATTGAGAATGGCGTGGATTCTTCAGCACTAGTTCCTGGGAGAGCTGGGATGATCACTGACTTGCTAACTTCCTTCTCTGATAATGTCAAGTCTGGACCTCTTCCTCTCTTCCACTACCCTACTTCAGTCCACTCCATCATCTTAAGTGTAAGGGTGAAACCCACATAAAAGAGGAAGTCTTCAGCCTGCTTTCCAGAACCAGGGCACAGGAATTTCTTTCCTTGGATTTCTTTCTTCTCTTAAATCTCGAGTCTTTGACTCTTCTGCATACTCCTAACTTGGAAGTGTGTATCATTCTGAGACAAATGTGACTGAGTTGTCTACATTTCATAATTCCCAGCCCATGATCTGTGATGCCCAGAAGGACTGACTTAACCCCCCAAGAGCAGCCACTAAATTTTCACAGTTCCTGCCTGGCTTTCTAGCCAAACTGAGTTCTTCCCAGTCAATATCCAGCCTCATTGTTTGGATTAAAAGAATGAGCTCTCCATTGACAGCTGAGGGTTGTCACTGCCTAAAATGTTTTGCTTTTCCCTTTCTTCCTTACAAACAAACCATTGGGATTATTATAATAAGTCTTGAGTTAGGTCTGTATATAGCACCGGTCTTGGCTTAAATCCTAAGTGATCAAAAGTTTCTAACTCTAAAGCTGAGAAGATTATTTCTGTTGCTTACTCCTATCATGTTTTTAAGGGATACTAGTTTGAAGGGCATGGCCCTTAGGAGTTGGGATTGTTACCAAATGTATTGAGAGAAGGGAGGAAGGGGCAAATGCAGAGTCAACAGAAAAAAGCTGAATTAGAGATACACTTCTCATGCTTGGCAACCTTTAAAGAGCTCTAGACCTTAGTGTGGAGCAATGAAGAATCAGAAGTATCAGTTATGGTTGACTTTTTAGGGGGTATATGGAGTGGCAAAATCTGTGGAATACAGGGCACCCGTCTGAAACTGTTTTATAAGTTATTGTAAGTATATAAGCTATTGTGACCTAAATAAACAAGAGAAGACTATCATGAGAACAGAAGGGTCACTTCATAAAGTATTGTTCCCAAGTTTTGGTCAGAAAACTAAGAATCCTAACTATACAAACTTTTGGCCCAGAATTTTGGAGTGTGTGGAATACTGAGTCGGTGGGAAGCCCTTTTATTTTAATCCCTTTCTTGACAGCAAAACCAAGGCCCCCCCAACATGAGGCACAGCTCCAGGCAGTCTCTACTAGGGCAGAGGAAGGGCCTGGGGAGCCTGGCAAGACCTAATGAAGTGACCCCCTCTAGAACTTCATCTTTGAGAACACCTGTCTGGTGACAACTGAACCCGGGAAGCGGCGGAAGGTGCCAGGCTGATAGGATCCTCATTTTTCTGGGTGGCCAAGACACTTGATCCATCTGGAGAACAAGTTAACGGTTGCTCTAGGCGCTTCGTTTACAGTTGACGCTGCTGACGGCGGTCTGACCCTAGGCTGGGAACGCTTGTCTTCTTGTACGAGGCTGGCAAAGGGATACTGAAAACGTCTTCCTTCGGAGGAAACAAATGGGGAGTAGTTGTAGGCGGTTTGGACAGTTCAGCAAACTGCTTTGAATTTCTTGGGGAATTCCAGGAGGAACATAGCCCAGCGTACCCCCAAGATCCGGCGTCCACAAGGCGAGGGTGGGAGGGGGTACTGTTCACGGCATCCTAGCCCGGGGGGACATCTTCCCTGACCCATGTAGCCAATCGGCATCCCGGCTGAGGCCCACGCAGCCAATAGCCGACTTCAGCCGAGACCCACTCAGCCAATGGCCGGCCCAGCCCGTTCCGCAAGGGCCCGCCTGCCTGCGCCCACCAATCAGAACTCCGGCCACCTTGGCACCACCCCTGGAGTCCACCCCGCCCATCCGCCCCGCCTCCAACTCGCTGGAGCAGGGCTGGGCTAGACGGGCGCGCTCTCGGGGGCGGGGGGGGCAGTCCCGGTCCTGGCCTTCCGCGCGGGTGGGCTCGGAGCAGGCCGCGCCGGGCAGCAACCCCACTCTCACCCCGGAGGCCCCCTGCCCTTTCTCCCCCTTTCCCCCCGGCCCATGGTGCGAGGCTGGGAGCCGCCGCCCGGGCTGGACTGCGGTGAGTGATCCCCAGCCCTTTCGACTTCCCTTTCCAGTCCCTGTTACGATCTCCGACCTCCGGAGCCCCATCTCCGCGCTGGGGGGAGGAGGAGAATTCTAGGTTCGAAGTGGTCCGGTTCTCTCTCCATTCTCCTCAGGACTTTTCGGTTCCCTGTTTTAACTGGGGGAGGGTGAGTGGGTGTGTAGGAGGAAGGGAAGGCCGGGTTGGGACGCCCTTGGCGAGGGGAGGGTTGAGATTTGCCTGCTCCCTGGGGCTCATCGCCCCAAGTGCAGCAACTTTTTGTTCTCTGACCCAGTTTGGAGCCTTCTAGACTGCCTGCGAAATGGAGGATAGGAGAAACGTTTCCTTCCCAGGCCTCCCCTCCTCCCCTCCATGACTGCCTCCTGGCGACTTCAACACACGTACAGAAACCTGGCCTTATTCCTGGGGTGCATGGCCTTTGGGAATGAAAGATTTGAGAGAAACTGCCCCTTCTCACCCCTGCCCAGCCATACCCAGAAAACCAACCAGAAAAGTGAGAACCTGAGTTCTCAGAGGTTCCTGGTGTTGCCAGTCTCTCTAATCAAGAGACTTCTAAACTGAAAGAAGACTCAAGCTGAGACCTATTTGGTAATGTGGACCCAGATGATATATTTTATATGAACCCTCTTCTCACCATATATTTGAAGGGCTTTTTATGCTGAGGATAGGTAGGTGGCAGTAATTAAAAGTAAGCTAGTTAAAGTTAGGAATTTTTTAAATGATGCATACATATCCTAAGCATTGTCATTAAAAGTATTCATCTCACCAATTTCTTGGGTAAGTGTCCCAGCGTTTTCTTTGTGTTGCTGATTGGCAGTCCCAATTGTCTTTCTAATATCAACTACATAAGCAAATCTCTAATCTGGCTGCACCCTGAGAACTTTTTAAAACTGCTTACATCTGCCCCAATCCAGGCTAACTAAGTCAGAAGGAGGAGGTGGATGCTGTGGGTTAAGTTTCCCCCGGTAATTTTTCTAATGTGCAGTCAGACTGGAGCCACTGCATCATCATCTGTGATTTCCAGGTTTGGTTTCTTTAAAGTGGAGTCTGAATTTAAACACTTTTGAAGCAATATGAGTGCAGAATACTTCTGAGATTTTAAAGTCTCCTGCCCCTCCAGTCTTTTACAGTTTTCTTGCCTACTCCCAACTCAACAATTTTTTTTAAATGTGCATTTCTTTGTATTATGTCTTTCCAAAGCATTTGACTTTTTTTTCCCCAAAAACAATTCTTAATGCACTAATTTTCATAGGTTTACAGAATGTTTAATTACATAGAGAAAAACAAGGGGCATAAGCAGGTTTGGAATCACACACAACTGGCCGCAGCACATAGGGCAGCTGAAGGAAGCAGATGACTGCCATGCTAGACTAGGCTACTAGCCTCTAGTGTCCAGTGCACTGTGGGTATTGATTATGTCATCCAGTGGGGGTCAGTTAAACCAAGCCCCTGGGCCAACTGAACATCTTTCGCTTCTACTCTGTTCAGCTAATAGCACTAGTACCTAGTCCCTTCTAAACTAATTTACATTCTTTCAGCCTTCCAACCACTCGTTCCATTCATTCATAAACTGTTTTCTTAAAGCAGCTACGACCATTGCCATTGTTAAGTTGGGAGGACATAGGACAGAGTTTCTAACAGGGGCTTCTGGACAATCGGTGAACCCCCTGAGATTATAATTTATCATCTGTAAGTTTGAATGTTGGGGGGGGGGGTTGGTGCGAGGTAAGTCACAACTTTCTGAGAACCTTTAACTTCTTATTTTCAAAGAGATTCATGATCCAAAAAGTGAGAAGCACATGAATTGAGTATCACTAAATGTCCTTTAAGGCCCCGAAAACAATAACCAAAACACATTTCATTTAGAAACTCTTCAGTTCTCTGAATAAAGACTTAGGGAATTTAGCAGGCTCATATCTGGTCTTCACTTGAACTGTCACCTGTTTTAACCATAAGCCTAGGCTCAAGATTTTTGTTTTTGGCCACACCATGCCGCATGTGGGATCTTAGTCTCCTGACCAGGGGATCACACTCATGCCCCTTGCAATGCAAGTGTGGAGTCCTACCCACTGGACCACCAGGAAATTCCCAGCCTAGGCTCAAGTTCTGAAGATCTCTTTCTCCTAGCCTCGTGTGAACACCTACACTGGAAGTTTAAGGCAGCCCATTAATTCTTTTCTGCCTTTTGTCCAGGGGTATGGAAAAGCCCAAAGGGAAATAAGGGTGTTACCCTGACTCTGTACTTCTTATTAGTGACTTTTAAGCAGCAGCAGGGCATATCTGGCATGGTTACAAATTTAGTAAATTCAGAATTGATAGTACCACCACCACTGACACCTCTGCCCAAAGGAATCATTATTTCTCCAGCTCTGATTTCATTCTTTTTCTACTTTCTCCAAATGAGGCACAAGGTCACAAGGTGCTATAGTGTCTTCACTGTGGTTTTGGTTACTGTAGGATCTACCCTCCTTGTCATAGTTCTCATGAGCCACTCCCTGGTTCTAGTTTCCCCCTATGTCAAAGCCAGATTCTTCCAGGGGGCACCAGCTCTACTGCTGTGTCCTAATTTTAAGGCACCATTCTGTATCAAAAAGTCTTCCACAACTTGTGTTTTGTGTTATTGAAGAAATGTGGATATATGCAGTACACCAAATACGACCTTTGCAGTACTGTTATACTGAACTATCAAGCCATGAGAATCTTAAGGATAGCAGACCACACGAATGAAAGCAACCTGTTTCCTTGTAGGCTTATAGCTGCACCTGCCTTATTCCCTGTCTAGCAGTCTTCATCCTCACACTGGACTGCTTTATTCCTTGTGCTACCTTTTCCTCACATCTAAACTGTTACCGTGACCTTAAAAAACCAGGGCACAAATAAGGTTGAGTGGGTGTCGAGCATTGGATCAAGTATTCTCCAGTTTAGATGTGGTGGTGTTCCTGGTGGGCCACAACTTCCAAATGGTGGTTTTAAGTACCTGGCCACGTAGGCACTTCCTCACAGCCACTCAGCTGTGTCTTGAGAGGAACCTGTTGGGTAGCAGCAATCAAAAAGGATTTATACCTAAATTATAGATTCAGTTCTAAAGCAGTCATTTTGATACTTTTTAAAAAAGCAGCAAAATCCTTTCTGGAATTATATCCAACTCCCCAAATATAAAAAGTACAAAATCAGATACCCTGGTTGCCCCCACTGTTCATTAGAATTAGGACTCTGCAATAACAGATTGGATACAGTAATTTAAAATATTCCATCTTTGTCTCACTTCCCCTGTTGTCTAGGAGGAGCATTACCTTATATCAGAGTCATCCCATGAGGCTGAAGCAATGACAAAAAGTCTTAATTTATTGAGCCTTTAGTATAGGCATCATATCAGTTGCATTTTTTTAGTCATAACCTTACAAGGTAGATACTGTTATGACCTTTTATTCTGATGGGAAACTAAGGCTTAGCGAGCACTCTCGGGAGTGGTGAAGCTGTGATTCCTCTCAGATCTGTCTCACCCCAGGCCTCTACCTCTAACAGCTCTAGGCCCCACCTATACGACACCGAGCACACAGTAGGTGCTCTGTAAAAACATAACTTTACATACACTCAACATTATCTTCAGTTTTACACATGAGGAAACTGAGGGTCCTGTAAGCTCAGAACTGGGATTCAAACTTCTATGTAATGCGGGCCTTAATCACATTCGTATCCACTATGCCATGCTGCCTCCACTTACCCTCTGAAGGTTCTCACACTGCATTGCATTCACGGTCTGCATGGCCTTCAGTTTAAGATTTTCTTGTTAAAAGGGAATGGTGACATGCATCATAATGCTGCCGAATTTTTCTGTTCATCATATAAAATTTCCAATATTACACTGCTCTACCTGTAACTTTTACATAGGCATGTTGTCCTCTCCGTAGTGTATTAGAAGGACTATTTGTAAACTCAGATGGGAGTCCTCGAAAAGTAAAGGGTGACAGATAATGTTAGTCTCTAATGCCCACACAGGGAACATTTAACAGGGAGTCGAGTTAAAACTCTGTCACCAGGGAAGTCCCTGGTGGCCCAGTGGTTAGGACTCAGCACTTCCAATGCAGGGGGCATGGGTTCAATCCCTGGTTAAGGAACTAAGATCCCCACAAGCCACGTCGCAAAAAAAAAAAATTGGGGCCCAGAATTATTCTGGGAAACAGCTTGGGCAGGTTTCCAGGAATGAAGCATAGTCAGAGGCTTTCTCTGCAGTCCCCACACCCATGTTGAGCCTGGGAGCCCTGGTGCCACTGGGTAGCCTGCAGGACAGTTTATAATGAGCCTGCCCACCTGGTTCCAAGAAGAAAGCTGGACTGAAGAGATAAGAGCTGCAGGGCTACCGCCCTGTGTGTGTGTGTGTGTGTGTGTGTGTGTGTGTGTGTGTGTGTGTGTGTGTGGGCGGGGTTGGGGGCGGCTATTAAGGTCTGAGGGAGCTCTCTAGGCTCCCTGGAGAGAGACTCAGCAGTTGGAAGAGACAAAGGCTGGGGAAGAGGGGAATAACCTTTGTTCTGTGGATGTCTTGGGGAAGGAAACATTCACCTCCCTCTACCCTCTCCGGACCAAATCCAAGGGGAGCTCCATTCATCCCAGATCACTGACCCATCTCATCCTACTGAGACTTAGAAAAAAATAAAACTATCAATCACCTTCCCCCAACACTCCCACCAAGAAGAAAAGAAAAGGGAGCTGGGTAGAGGGACAGTGCTGTGTTCTACCTTCTCTACCTTCTAGATTGTCACAAATTGTATTCCTAATCTTTCCACATTCTAGAGAGAATCTAGAGATAACTCAAGAAATAATCTGTTAGGAGCTAAAGTGTTCTGAGATTACATACATCTCTTTGGGTTTCTAGGTGAGTCTTCATTCTGTCACTCTTGCTGCATGAACTTAGAGGGTGAATTTGAATGGGAAAGATAAAGGCTCTAAGGATGTTTTCCTTTTTTTTTAACCTCAGAAGTCAGATTATTATCCTGGTGACAACACTCACTAGTTTTGTGACTTGGAATAATTTAACTTCTCTGGACTTTGGTTTTTTCATACCCAGGGGGAATTATAGCAGGCTCTGATTATTTATAAGGTTATGAAAATTGAGAAATTGTTAAGCACTTTAAAAGCAATCCAGCACAGTACACATAGAAAATTGTTTTTGGAGTCCAGCGTTTTGTTTGGTAGAAATTGAGCAATGGCCTGAAAGGGGAACCCCAGTGATTGAGCTGTTTCTCTTCTTATTACAGCTATCTCTGAAGGGCACAAATCAGAAAGCACCATGCCTCCTAATAAAGAGGCCAGCAGTCTTAATAGCTCCCCTGCGGGCCTCATCTGCCTCCCTCCAATCTCTGAGGAGCTACAGCTTGTGTGGACCCAAGCAGCCCAGACCAGTGAGCTGGACAGCAATGAACACTTGCTCCAAACCTTCAGCTACTTCCCCTATCCCAGTTTAGCAGACATTGCCCTTCTTTGCCTACGCTATGGGCTGCAGATGGAGAAAGTCAAGACTTGGTTCATGGCCCAGCGCCTTCGCTGTGGCATTAGTTGGTCATCTGAAGAAATTGAAGAGACTCGAGCCCGAGTAGTCTACCATCGGGACCAACTCCATTTCAAATCCCTTCTCTCTTTTACTCATCATGCAGGGCGGCCCCCAGAGGAAGTGCCTCCTTCTCCTGTGCCACCTCCGGAACAAGTTGGTCTTGGAATAGTGCCCCTGACTCTTAGCGAACCCACCCAGATGAAAGGATTGAAGGTAGAGCCTGAGGAGCCACTGAGTCACCAGAAAGCAAAGGAGCCCCTGATGGTGCCTGGCAGTGGGGCATTCCCCCACCAATCGCAGTTTTGGCAGGATCATCAATGCAGTGGCCTCTCTAAGGAGCAGGCAGGCAGGGGTCCCGACCAGTCACACAGCCTAGGTACTGCTTCCTGGAACCACTCCACAGCTGTCCAGCAGCCCCATGCTCGGGATAAGCCCCCACCCATCTCATTACTTGCCAGTAGTTGTAAGAAGGAGTCAGCATCTAATATGACTCCTCCTTCCTCTACCTCTTCTTCCTCTTTCCAGGGACTGGCTAATGGAGCTCCGGCCACCTCTAAGCCCCTGCAGCCACTGGGCTGTGCCCCACAACCACTGTCACCCAGTGAACAGGCACTACCCCCACAGCTGGAGCCAGCCTGGCCCCAGGGGCTGAGGCATAACTCAGCATCAGGTAGGGTTGGCCCTGCAGAGTATCTTTCCCCAGACATGCAACGCCAGCGAAAGACCAAGCGCAAAACCAAAGAGCAGTTGGCTATCCTCAAATCGTTTTTTCTACAGTGCCAGTGGGCACGGCGTGAGGATTACCATAAATTAGAGCAGATCACTGGTTTACCTCGGCCTGAGATTATTCAGTGGTTTGGTGACACACGCTATGCCTTGAAGCATGGGCAACTAAAATGGTTTCGGGACAATGCAGTACCTGGTGCCCCTAGCTTCCAGGATCCAGCAGTTCCCACACCACCACCTTCAACCCGCTCCTTGAATGAATGGGCTGAGACACCACCTCTGCCAAATCCCCCGCCCCCACCGGATATACGACCCTTGGAGAGGTACTGGGCAACCCACCAACAGCTCCGGGAAAGTGATATCCCTCAACTGAGTCAGGCATCAAGGCTTAGCACCCAGCAGGTACTGGATTGGTTTGACTCCCGATTACCTGAGCCAGCTGAAGTGGTGGTCTGTCTAGATGAAGAGGAGGAAGAGGAGGAGGAGGAACTGCCAGAAGATGATGAGGATGAAGAGGAGGAGGAGGAGGATGACGATGATGACGATGATGTGATCATCCAGGACTGAGTGGGAGGCTGGGGGAGGGGAGGTCTGTTACTAAAAGACAAACCAACTTAGTAACTGTTTCAACAAAGAAACCACATTTTTTTTTTTTAACTTACCTTGTGGCAAAGAACTGAAAAGCTTTGTGTTCTTGAGTGTGGGGGACAGGGATACAGTAAGGGTAGACCAGAAAGGATGACCATGGAGTACAGAATGAAGTGGGGATCGGATGGGCAGAAATCTAGGCCTCCAGTCTCAATGAGGGGCTTGCTACGGGTCTGGGAAAAGGCTCTTGCTCTTCTCGTATCCCTGTTCTTTCCCCTTACTGTTCTACAAAGAGGCGAGGCTTTGGCCCACGGCCATGGAGTTCTGGAAAGGAGTAAAGTTTCTAATATGACCCCAGTCCCAACATTTTCCCTGAATATAAGGCTGCCTTGCACCCCATTTCTCTCTGAGCACAAGTTCATGCATAATGCAGCTAAGAATCTCAGTTATGTCCCAGTCAATCACAAATACTTCCTCTCCTCATACCAGCTTGACTTTATATGTTTTCCTGCTGCTTTATTGAATCACACAGGGAGCAGAATGTTTTCATTTCTGATACTGGGACCACTATGCCTTGTACCTTTCCAAAAATCCCCATTCTGTTCACTGTTTGTCTCAGGGTAAATCTTCCCCCCGGAGCTTGTGAAAAAGTTTAATAATTGGGTGGAGAATAATTTAGGCTGGATATTTATTGGAGGTGGGAATTAGTAGAATTATAGATTACAGAGGGGTAGAGGAGAGGGAATGGTATCTGCTGTTCGGAAGGACAGTACAGATAGATTCCAGGTTTGGTTTTACAAACCTGACACTCCCTCCTGCCTAGTTTGACAGAAACCGATTTTTTAATCTTTTTGGTGTTGGTTTAATTTGTGTCCAGAAAAGAGACTTTACCCCCTGTTTATAATATCTGTCTTGGGGACAGAAGTCCTTATGTTTTAGAGTGGTTTTCATCCGTTGGGGTCAGATATAAAGATATCGGTGGGTTAACCATCTAGAAATAAAAGAGTGGAAGCCCCAAATTGCTAGACTAATAATAAAAAGGCCAAAAATAAAATTGTTTCTCTCTCCACTTCGCCACTTCTCTGGTTTAAAGATTAATGGAACCAAATCCATCCACTTTCTGATTTAGCATACTTTTTATTTTCAAAGCAGCAGGATATACTGAAGTAAAGTAAATGAACAAAACTTGAAATAGATCAGTACCTATTACTAGGCCGATTGCTTTCTGCACCTGCTACAGCGTAGGCTCTCTCTCAGAAGAGGGGAAGTCTAGAAATGCCTTTAAAAATAAGTTCAGTTTCAGAAAGGGTAATGGGATCCTATTCAGCTACAAGCTCACTCCTAAGACCCAATTATCTCTAGCGGATGCTATCTTCAGTTTTCCAATATTTTCACTTGAGGTATACCTGCCTATGGCCCACCCAGTTAATCCTTCATTTCTACCCCTTAATACCCAAAGAAGAATAAATGTTTGATCTCAGTGGTAGTGTTCTTTGCTTATCCCACCATTTGAGAGTTTATGACGTCAACAGAGTTACAGTAGCAATAAAAGGGCATCCCCTTTGTTTCATTATCTGTATACTTTAGTAGGGCTTCAAGCCTATGTCTCCAACTGTTACCAAACAGAAAGAAAGGAAAATCAACATATTTAACAGGATCTAGATACAGAGGAAACAACAGGGAAGTAGAAAAATTATAATAAGGCCAAGGAACAGTTATTGCTTGTTAACACTGACAATGAGAGAATATATACAAAGCTAAAAAGTGAAATCCAGAAATAAAACATAGTTAATAAGTATATCACCCCACCCCACCCCACCCCCCAATGATACCAAGAACTGTTTTTATAACCTTTGTTTCAAGTTGCAGGAAATAAAGGAGCTATCTGTATCCTGTGAGAGAGATAATAAACATCTTCCTGAAGGACTGACCTGATCACTTTCATAGGAAGTAATCCAGTGTGTGTAGGGTAAAGGTTGAGAGAAAGTACAGAATGAAACGTGCATAGGCAGGGGTACATTTTCCAAGGGCATCACACCTAAGTGAGTATGAGATGCCTCTGTCCATCCTTCAGCAGTATGCATAGGTGAGACCTTGAAGGTGGTCTATCTGGGAGTGTTCCATGCTTCTCTCCCTCTGGCTAATCCCATCTGCCTCTGTTGGTAGAGATTGCAGCACAGGACAGGAAGGCAGTTAAGGGCGTTTATAACAAAAAAGGGCAAGTAAGGCCCTTTTAAGTCATTATATGAAGTTTAGCATGACGGTAAACCACTGCTGTTGCTTCCCCATAGTTTTCTTCATTGCAAGAAAACTTATAAGATTTGATACGTCCAGTGTGACAAAGGCTATGTCGCTACTTATGAAACTGGAATGTTTCAGTTGGTTTATGGTGATAAGGTAGAATATTTCTGAAATCAAACTGGGGAAACCTGGAACATGACTACCATACCCAGAGACCATTACCAGGGAGGCAGAATTATGTCTCTGGGTAAGTGGTACTTTCTTCAATAACTCTTAATACAAAAACAGTAATATATATATATATATATATATAAACAGTAATATAATGAATTCACACATACCCATCACCCAACTTCAACAGTTAACTCATGGCAAATTTTCTTTGATTTCTGCTCCCTCACACTACCCTGCTCCACTAGATGAAGCTAAAGCAAAACTAGGACAATCATTTAACTTTCTATCTATAAATATTTTAGTATACATCTCCGAAAGATAGACTTATTTTTTTTAGACTTTTAAAAAACAACCATAACAACAACTGTGTGACATAATTTTTAAACCCCAAACCAGGAGGCCAATCTGACAGTAGAATAGAACCTTTGAAACTAAGACCACTCTGAAAAATTGTGTGCATATGATTACCACACTTGAAATCCACCTCCCTCTTCACTTGTTACATTTTATCACCTTAACATTTAGTGATAAATGAGGCATTTAGTGTGCAGGCCTAACTGAGGTTTTCATGTGCAGACAAGTTAGACCAGCTAGGGCTCACCTGTAGGAGTGGTAGCTGGAAACCAGGAAGGCTCTCCAGTGTGGTTCTGTTCTGCCTCTGACCTTAAGGATGGAATGGAATGATGAAAGATAACTTCCTAGAGCATTTCCTCAGTATTGTTAATTATGGATCAGGTTAAATAAGTGGTTCTTAATCTGTAGTACACTACTCAGAAGAGAAAAGGCTGTTAGCTAAGTAACTCAAGAGTTATAAGGTTCATTATTTTCCTTTGAGGATGGGGTACTGACATGGAGGTCTGAGATTTGAATTTAACTATGAAGAGAAAGATGTAAAGACAACATCAAGATTTTGGTGAGCTATGGAAGATGACAGACCCTTATCACAAGGACTGGTGGCAGAAATATCTTAGAAACATGAGGAGAAAAAAGATGCTGGTTTATCATTTTAATTGAGCACTGAGCCCCCAGCAGTGTTCCAACATAGGGATCTCAAAAGCAACAGAAAAAAAAAAAGCCAGTTTAATATTATAGACCAATCTTCTGGCTAAATATTACAGCAGACTTTGATTCCTGGGATAAGATGAGTGAAAATTAGGCACAATCCAAAGCCTGCCTTCACTGTGAAGGAAATGGTCTTAAAGAAAATTAAGGGGGACAACTTGAGACAATGCTTTTCCAGGGTCTAGAATAACATGTTAAAAAAAAAACTTCTTTTCACCTTGAAATTGTCATTTTAGTATATATGTTGATAGTTGAAGCGCCACTTCTTTAGGAATGTTAAATTAACTTACCTGAATTATTAGGGGTGAAGACTCTTGTGTGACCTGAATCCCCACCATTTAGAGATGGTCTGAAAGAAAAGACCCCCTGTCCAGAGGAGACAGATGAAGCTCTAAAGAGGGGAAACAAGAGCATCAACAGAAAAAAGGAAAAGTTAAAGTAAAAAGCATGTGTAAAGGAAGAGCCTACACATTTAAGCCACAGAGGAAATAAATCCCCTGCTTGCAACTGCGAATACAATTAAATAATTTAGATATGTATTAGACACAGTACTATTCTATCTTCTCTTTTGTTTACAAAGTAGATTATAAATTTCAGTAGTACAAGTCAGTGGAGAAATAACTCCAGGGCTGCTGGCAGAATGTCAGTGGGAACAGATCTCAAGTGAAAGGAAACAGTATTACTTACCTATAAGATAGGCTGTGAGTAGAAGCTGGTGAAGGGGTTTCTGGGAAGCATAAAAACGAGTCTGTGAGATAATCTATGAACTGAGAAGAGATCCAGATATTCTGGGGACCAGGGTAAAGGAACTGGGGATCAAAGATTTTCAGTATATATGTTAGGCTTTGGGGCTAAAGGCAAGTGAAAAAGCCCACAAATCACCTTGCAGTGAATCATTATGGAATTGTCTTCTCTCTTTCATGAGTTTGTAGGCTAGGATCATGAGCACACTGCTCTGATGTGCTCTAATGTATCTGTGCCTTGATTTCCCTCTAAGTTGAAGATTACCAGAAAGAATGTCTAAACACAATGGGTCATTAAATTGGTGACATCAATAAAAATGGCAGAGTAAGGACCTCCACAGAGTCTCTCCATAAAAGGAATGAGAAATCTGGCAAAAATTGTCAGTCGACTACTTTCAGAATTATGGAAATTAACAAAGCATCTTTAACAATCTGGGGAAAGTTTATTCCAGAAAAATAACTGAATGTGAATGAGAACAGTGAGCTTTGGGACATTTTAACTTGCCCTAGTCCCACTTTTCCCTCTCCAGCTCAATGGAAGCATTGAAAACCAAGTCTGGCCGTCATCATAGGGGATGGAATGGGGTTAGAACTCTTTCAAAGCCTCATTCCCAGAAAACTGTCATTACTTCACCTGTCTAGCAGTTCACTGGAAGATTTCACTTGCAAGGCTGCCTTTATTTGACTTGACTTGATGCCAAACTGGCGTGCGGCAGTCCATGAGGTCGTAAAGAGTTTATGACTTAGCAACTGAACAACAAAGAGCCAAACTTACTAGGACTTGGAGCTTAGAGTTCACCAAGTGTGAAAAGCCTTTCTCCCAGGAGTGTTTGTTGCAAACAACTAGAGGTATTTGTTTAGGCTGCCTGAGGTGACTATCAATTGGAACAAATAAAAGTCTAATCAAAAAGCATCAAAAGGAAGCTATGGAATGAGTTGTCTTCAGGGACTTTGAAAAGGAACAACAGGTTCTTGGGAATCGAGGCCATGTGCACAGGGCTATATGCACGCTCAGAAAAGACCTAAAAACACCCTAAGCTGTCATCCTGGGCTTACGTAGAGGTCACACAAGCAGAAAGGGAAGGCTACAGCACAGGAGTCAACTGCCTGAGTGTTGAAAGTGCACCTCAATATACAGTCCTTTAGCACACACTGAGAGTTACTGGTATCAGGTGTTTAAGGAAATCTCTGTCCAATCATTAGCTGACCACTAAGCTAACTGAAAAGAGACTTCAGTGGCCACACATGACAAAGAAAACAGATTTTACAGAATTAGTTTTAGAAAGTCACTAAACAACAATGACAAACAACAACAAACGCTGGGAGGCAAGGGAGTACCTGATTCTTAGGGTTGCCGTGTTATATAATTTAGCTGTCTAGTTTTCAACAATTATAAGGCATGAAAGAAACAAGAAAGTAGAACCTACAAAAGGAAAGGAAAAAAGCAGTAGAAACTGTCTTTGAGGAAGCCTAGATACAATAGGAGGGCATGGCAACCCACTCCAGTATTCTTGCCTGGAGAATCCCATGGACAGAGGAGCCTGTGAGCTACAGTCCATAGGGCTGCAAAGAGTTGGACATGACTGAAGTTACTTAGCATGCACACGCATGCACGCACGCACAGATACATTAGACTTTTAAGGGAAAGCCTTTAAACCAACTATTTTAAACATATTCAGATAACTAAAGAAAACCATGTCTAGAGCACTAAATGAAAGTATGACAATGGTCTCACCAAATAGAGAATACTAAGTAAATATAAATTCTGGAATTGATAAGTAAAAGCTAACTAAATTGTAAACTTCACTAGAGATATGAGCAGGCAGAAGAAAGAGTCAGCAAATTTGTTTGTTTGTTTGTTTGTTTTTAAGAAAAGCAAACATTTACTTCAAACTGCAGTATAGGCTTTTCAATCACAAAAAGAAAGAAAAGAACAGTGATCTGACAGTGGTCACATCCTGTGCAAAAAACGTGAGATACAAAAATGCTAACACAAGGTAGCTGAACTGCTTACACTGCAGGGAAAAGGACATACAGTAGCTGAAATATGGCACTCCTGGGAATTAACTTCCTAAACCAAACAGAATGCCTTTGAAATGATTAAATTTATTTGTGTATTAGTAAGAAAGCCCCACCACCATAAATAGTACAATATTTAAAAATTTTTTTAAAATCATATCTATCTAGAATAGATAGTGTATTTGAACTGTTAGACCTCTTTAAGTGCAGAAGGTGGTTCAGGTTTTACCTTTTTTTTTTTTTAATTAAATAACTGCCCATACACTTTATGAAGTTCCATTCAATTGCAAAAGCCAATTTAAATCAAGGAAAATGTTACCAAAGTTACATAATTTCATTTGGGACTGTCAGCAGGTTAAAGTCTCAAGTCTTTAACACTCATTTTTAGTCAATAAAAAGTTCAAAAGTTCTCAAATCTTCATTTTTTCCTCTTGAACTTGCCCTTCTAAATGATCCTCAGACTGCAATTCCTAGTTTGCAAATAAAAGAATGCAATATGCATCATACTTCAAGAAAAGACAACGATGTCGAGCTAACAGGCTTCTGGATCTTCTCTCTGCTCCTCTCAACCTTCTTGATGATTTCTGCCACTATGCACACCGACGAGGTGAGACCCAGAAGAAACAGTAAGTCCAGTATACTTAGGCTCTCAGTCTGAAAAACTTTCTGAAGTGGAGGAAAGTAAATAACTAATAACTGTCCCATGATGGATCCAAGAACTGCATAGCAAAACATTTTATTACTTCAGAGTCCAATCTCAAACACAGATTCGGTCTGCGATCTGGAACTCAGTGCATTGAACATGTCAAAAAACACAAAGCACGTGAAAGTCATTGTTGTGTCCCAAGGTGTTATCACATTGTCTCGCAGCTCCCGCCAGAAGACAAACAAAGTCCCACAAACAATGATTATTGAGGAAACAAGTATTTTAAGTATCAGGTTTTTGGTCAAAATGCTGTCTTTCCAGTTGCGTGGAGGTTTACGAATGACATCTTTATCCACTGGTCCTACTCCAAGGCTCTGAGCTGGAGGTCCATCCATAATAATATTGATCCACAAAATCTGCATGGCATTGAGAGGATTGGGAAAGTTCATTAATGTAGCCAGTGAGATTAAAGTTAATGCTGCTATACTCATGCTCAGCTGGAATCTAACAAAATTTTTAATGTTATTATAAATCCCTTTACCCTCTTCAACTGCAGACATGATGGTTTGGAAATCATCATCCACCAGGATCATGTCAGCTGCCTCTTTGCAAACATCTGTGCCAGTCTGACCCATCGCAACTCCAATGTCTGCAGCCTTCAGAGCAACTGCATCATTTACTCCATCTCCTGTCATGGCCACAACCGACCCGTTCTTCTGCAGAGACTTGATAATTTTCATCTTATGCCTTGGGCTAGCTCTGTAAAACACTGCAACCTTTGGCACTATTTGTGAAAGTTGCTGGACATCCATTGCATCTATTTCTTCTCCTAAGACTGACTGGGAGGTTTTGGAATATAATCCCAGACGACGAGCGATGGCAACTGCAGTCTCCTGTGAGTCTCCAGTAATCATTTTTATTGACACTCCCGAGGCAATGAGTGTTGTAATAGCTTCTTTCACACCAGTTCTAGGAGGATCAATGATTCCCACAAGACCAAGGAACGTCAGTTGTCCCAATTCAGGACCAGAAGCCAAAGCAAGAACTCTGAGCCCTGCAGAGCCCATCTGGGCCTTCTCCTGCTGGTACAGATCTCTCTGATGCTGGGTGAGTGCCAAGGTCTGCCCTTTGCTGTGATACGTAGTACAATACTTAATCACCTGTTCATAAGCACCCTTCATATAACAAATCTCTGGTCTGTCCTGTTGTGTTCGGTGCACACACTTAACAGCCATCCACTTCGGCTCAGAGCTAAAAGGGTATTCGGCTTTTCTGATATAATCCTGTTGCAGTCCATCAAGACCCATCTTCATTGCAAGAGCAATTAAGGCTCCTTCCGTTGGTTTCCCCATTAGAGTGTTATTTCTAATTACAGCATCATTGCACACACAGCCAGCCTCAACAATTCTGCTAACAGATAGGTTATAGAATCCATGGACAACATCACCATCAACAATCACTTCCCCAAATGGATTGTAGCCAACTCCAGTAACCTCAGCACGCAGGCCATCGGAAGTAAACATGTGGGTAACAGTCATTTCATTCTTGGTCAGTGTTCCAGTCTTATCTGAACAAATCACATTACAGCAACCCAGAGTTTCAACAATAGGTAGTTTTTTCACAATCGCCCTCTTCTTCACCATTCTCATAACACCAAGGGCTAGAGTCACTGTGACCACAATGGGAAGACCTTCAGGAATTGCTGCTACAGCCAAACTTACACTAATAGTGAACATTTCCAGTATGTCTTTTCCTAGTAACCAGCCAACCAACATGATGATACCTATTATACCAAAGGAGTAAAAGGAAAGTTGTTTTCCTAAAAGGTCCATGCTCTTCTGCAGAGAGGTTTTTGGTGCTTCTTCTGCTTGCATCATTTTAAAAAACTTCTCCAAATTCAGAATTTTCTCCTGTTCCAGTGACAATACCCTTTGCTTTGCCACATCTGACCAGTGTTCCCACGAAGGCAATGTTACTCCTTGATGCAAGATCTCCATTAGTAGCAGCCGGCTGAGGAGCTGTCACCTTAGAACAAGGTGTTGTCTCTCCTGTCAAGCTGGACTCATCAACAGAAAGATCCACAGCCTCAAACAAGCGCAAGTCAGCAGGAACCCTGTCACCAACTGAAAGGCAAACTGTATCACCTGGAACTAAGTCTCGTGCAAGTGTATGCTCCAATTTTCCTTCACGCACACAATGGCATTCTGGTGGCATAAGTTTATTTAGTTCTTCAAGAGATTTTTCTGAACGATATTCCGGAACAAAGGCGACCGTAACAACGATAAGTATTGCCACAGTGATACTGACAGCATCATCAAACTGATGCATTAAAACACTGATGACTGCAGAAGCCAGAAGCAGCATAATAAGGGGATTTTTAAACTGAGAAATATACTTCTTCCACAGTGGCTCATCTTCACTGATATCAAACTCATTCCAGCCATGGAAGGCTCTCCTATGACTTACTTCACATTTGTTTAGACCATTCTGAAGATCAGCTTGGAGAATGCCTGCAACTTCACTGACTGGTAATTCACTTGCTTTTTTTTGATGTCAATACTGGAATCATTGTCTCATTTTCAGCATTAGAAATTTTTTGAAAACGTGCAACCTTCATCTTCCATCGAAACTGCACTTGGGTTGATGGCTACAAAGTCTTTAGTTTCAGCAGCGGCCACACTGGGAAGAAGGAGAGGAAGAGAACAAGAGAAGCCCCCGGAATCCCAGGCCATCACCCCCGCTCCCGGCCACGCGCCCGCGGCTGCGCCCACCACCCCTACCAGCAGCATCCGCAAGGTCGCAGAAGCGGCTTGCCAAGCGGCGGCGCTGTACGGGCGCCTCTCCCGGCGCCTCTCCCGACGTGAGGGCGGTTACCGGGACTGCGGGCGGGGCGGGAAGGGGAGCAAGTGAGGAGACCGGTCTCGAGCGGGCCCGGGCTCGATGCGGCCGTGCTGGCCTGCTCCCGCCTCCGCCTCCTGGGGTCCGCCCTGCCCGCCGCCCGCCGCCCCGGCGCGCCCCGCACCCGGGGTCCGCCCCGCACTCAGAGTTAGCAAATTTGAAGATAATTCAATTGAGATTATCCTGTCTGAGGAAGATAAATAAAAAGGAATGACAAATAATGAACAGAGCCTCGGAAAATTTGATGGAATACCATCAAGCATACCAGCACGTACAAAATGGGAGTCCCAGAAGGAAAACAGAGGACAAGGGGCAGAGAGAATTATCTGAAGATATAAGGGCTGACAACTTCCCAATTGATGAAAATATTAATCTATAAATCCAAGAAGCTCAACAAATCCCAAAGATGATAAATCAAAGAGATCCATACCTGGATGCATCATAAACTGCTGAAAGCTAAAGACAAAAAAAAAAAGAGAGGAACCTTGAAAGCAGCAAGAGAGAAGCCATTCATCACATGCAAGGGATTCTCAATAAAACTGGCACTGATTTCTCCTCAGAAACCATGGAGGCCAGAACATAGGAGGATAACATATTCAAAACGCTAAATGAAACAATGTCAACCAAAAGTTTTAAATCCAGCAAAACTATCTTTCAAAAATGAAGGAGAAATTAAGATACTCCTTGATAATGGATAAAACAACTAGACAAGATCAGCAGGAAAACAGAAGATTTAAACAACATTATAAGGACTTTCCTGGTGGTCCAGTGGTTAAAAATCTGCTCGCCAATGCAGGAGACACAAGTTTGATCCCTGGTCAGAGAACTAAGATCCCACATGCTGTGGGGCAGCTAAGCCTACGTGCTACAACTACAGAGCCTACACTCTGGAACCCAAGCCACAACCAGCGAGAAACCACAACGAAAGATCCTGCATGCCGCAACACAGCTAAGATCTGTTGCAGCCAAACAAATAAATATTTTTTTAAAACACATCAACACTACCTACAAACTAAATTAGCAGACATCTATAGAACACTCCACCCTACAACAGCAGAATATACATTCTTTTCAAGTGTGCCCGGAACATTCCCCAGGATAGACAATACTTTAGGCCATACATTTAAAAGGATCTAAATCATACAAAATATGTTGTCCAACAACAGTGAAATGAAATTAAAAAACAGGAGGAAATTTGGGAAATTAACAATTATATGGATAATCAACACTGCTAAATAACTAGTGGATCAAACAAAAAAAAATCACAGAAGTTAGAAAATACTTTGAGATGAATGAAAACAAAAACACAATCCTTGAAAGATGCAGTGAAAGCAGTGCTCAGAGTGAAACATAACTGTAAACATCTATATTAAAAAAGCAGATCTTAAGTCAATAATGAAACCTTCCACTTTAAGAAATAAGAAGAACCAAACCCAAAACCAGAAGGAAAGAAAAAGATTAGAGCAAAAATAAATGAAATAGAGAATAGGAAAATAATAGAGAAAAATCAAGAAAACAAAAAGTTGGTTCTTTGAAATGATCAACAAAATTCACTAATCCTGAGGGGGTAATGGGAGGGATAAATTAGGAGGCTGGGACTAACATATACATACTACTATGTATAGTTAGTTAGATTACCAACAAGGACCTACTGTATAGCACAGGGAACTATACTCATATTATACAATAACCTAAATGGAAAAGAATCTGAAATATATATACATATATTGCTGTGCTGTAAACCTGAAACTTATATGATATTATAAATCAACTATAGTTCAATAACAAATTTTTAAAACTTCCCTCTTAGAGTTGTTTAAAACACTTGACTAATCTTTAGCCAGGTTGTTCAAGAAAAAAAGAGAGCCTTAAATAACTAAAATCAGTAACATTACTACTAACTTGACAGAAATAAATTGGCTAAGACACCTACTCTTCAAAGGGATGAGTATGAAAGAATCAGAGGGAGACTATTTGGTGAATTTCAAAAATGGCTATTTCAGGAAGAGATTTGTGAATTTCAAAACTGCCTCTTGGGAAAGAAAGGGAAATCCTTTCTGATAAGTATTCTCTATGGACTGACTAATGTCTTAAAAAACAGTAGTAAGAATAATAGTTCGAAGGGGAAAGAGACAAGAAATTAAGTTGGAGTTTTGCAGAGTATTTCTTCTCTGCAATATTTTTATGTCTGAGCACATGGACCACAGCCTTGTCTAACTCAATGAAACTAGGCCATGCTATATGGGGCCACCCAAGATAGCTGGGTCATGGTGGAGAGGTCTGACAGAATGTGGTCCACTGGAGAAGAGAATGGCAAACCACTTCAGTATTCTTGCCTTAACCCCATGAGCAGTATGAAAAGGCAAAAAGATAGGACGCTGAAAGATAAATTCCCCAGGTCAGTAGGTGCTCAATATGCTACTGGAGATCAGTGGAGAAATAACTCCAGAAAGAATGAAGGGATGGAGCCAAAGCAAAAACAACACCTAGTTGTGGATGGGACTGATGACAGAAGCAAGGTTCGATGCTATAAAGAGCAATATTGCATAGGAACCTGGAATGTTAGGTCCATGAATCAAGGCAAATTGGAAGTGGTCAAACAGGAGATGGCAAGAGTGAACGGTGACATTCTAGGAATCAGCCAACTAAAATGGACTGGAATGGGTGAATTTAACTCAGATGACCATTATATCTACTACTGTGGGCAAGAATCCCTTAGAAGAAATGGAGTATCTCTCATAGTCAACAGAAGAGTCCAAAATGCACTACTTGGATGCAGTCTCCAAAATGACAGAATGATCTCTGTTCCTTTCCAAGGCAAACCATTCAATATCACAGTAATGCAAGTCTATGCCCCAACCAGTAACACTGAAGAAACTGAAGTTGATCGGTTCTATGAAGACTTACAAGACCTTTTATAACTAACACCCAAAAAAGATGACCTTTTCACTATAGGGGACTGGAATGCAAAAGTAGGAAGTCAAGAAACAACTGGAGTAACAGGCAAATTTGGCCTTGGAATACAGAATGAAGCAGGGAAAAGGCTAATAGAGTTCTGCCAAGAGAATGCACTGGTCATAGCAAACACCCTCTTCCAACAACACAAGAGAGGACTCTACACATGGACACCACCAGATGGCCAACACCGAAATCAGATTGATTATATTCTTTGCAGCCAAAGATGGAGAAGCTCTATACAGTCAGCAGAAACAAGACTGGGAGCTGACTGTAGCTCAGGTCATGAACTCCTTATTGCCAAATTCAGACTTACATTGAAAAAAGTGGGGAAAACCACTAGACCATTCAGGTATGACCTCAATCAAATCCCTTATGATTATACAGTGGAAGTAAGAAATAGATTTAAGGGACTAGATCTGATAGAGTGCCTGATGCACTATGGACAGAGGTTCGTGACATTGTACAGGAGACAGGGATCAAGGCCATCCCCGTGGAAAAGAAATGCAAAAAAGCAAAATGGTTGTCTGAGGAGGGCTTACAAATAGCTGTGAAAAGAAGAGAAGCAAAAAGCAAAGGAGAAAAGGAAATATATTCCCATTTGAATGCGGAGTTCCAGAGAATAGCAAGGAGAGATAAGAAAGCCTTCCTCAGCGATCAGTGTAAAGAAATAGAGGAAAATAATAGAATGGGAAAGACTAGAGATCTCTTTAAGAAAATTAGAGATACCAAGGGAACATTTCATGCAAAGATGGGCTCGCTAAAGAACAGAAATGGTATGGACCTAACAGAAGCAGAAGATATTAAGAAGAGGTGGCAAGAATACACAGAAGAACTGTACAAAAAAGATCTTCACGAACCAGATAATCACGATGGTGTGATTACTCACCTAGAGCCAGACATCCTGGAATGTGAAGTCAAGTGGGCCTTAGAAAGCATCACTATGAACAAAGCTAGTGGAGGTGATGGAATTCCAGTTGAGCTATTTCAAATCCTGAAAGATGATGCTGTGAAAGTGCTGCACTCAGTATGTCAGCAAATTTGGAAAACTCAGCAGTGGCCACAGGAATGGAAAAGGTCAGTTTTCATTCCAATCCCAAAGAAAGGCAATGCCAAAGAATGCTCAAACTACCACACAATTGCACTCATCTCACAGAGTAGTAAAGTAATGCTCAAAATTCTCCAAGCCAGGCTTCAGTGATATGTGAACTGTGAACTTTCAGATGTTCAAGCTGGTTTTAGAAAAGGAAGAGGAACCAAAGATCAAATTGCTAACATCCTCTGGATCATCGAAAAAGCAAGAGAGTTCTAGAAAAATATCTATTTCTGCTTTATTGACTATGCCAAAGCCTTTGACTGTGTGGATCACAATAAACTGTGGAAAATTCTGAAAGAAATGGGAATACTAGACCACCTGACCTGCCTCTTGAGAAACCTGTATGCAGGTCAGGAAGCAACAGTTAGAACTGGACATGGAACAACACATAGGTTCCAAATAGGAAAAGGAGTACCATCAAGGCTGTATATTGTCATCCTGCTTATTTAACTTATATGCGGAGTACATCATGAGAAACGCTGGGCTGGAAGAAGCACAAGCTGGAGTCAAGATTGCCGGGAGAAATATCAATAACCTCAGATATGCAGATGACACCACCCTTATGGCAGAGAGTGAAGAACTAAAGAGCCTCTTGATGAAAGCAAAAGAGGAGAGTGGAAAAGTTGGCTTAAAGTTCAACATTCAGAAAATTAAGATCATGGTATCCGGTCCCGTCACTTCATGGCAAATAGATGGGGAAACAGTGGAAACATTGACTATCTTTATTTTTTTGGCTCCAAAATCACTGCAGGTGGTGATTGCAGCCATGAAATTAAAAGACACTTACTCCTTGGAAGAAAAATTATGACCAACCTATGACCAACCTAGACAGCATTTTAAAAAGCAGAGACATAGTCTAGTCAAGGCTATGGTTTTCCCAATGGTCATGTATGGATGTGAGAGTTGGACTATAAAGCTGAGCGCCGAAGAATTGATGCGTTTGAACTGTGGTGTTAGAGAAGACTCTTGAGAGTCCCCTGGACTGCAAGGAGATCCAACCAGTCCATCGTAACGGAGATCAGTCCTGGGTGTTCATTGGAAGGACTGATATTGAAGTTGAAACTCCAATACTTTGGCCACCTGATGTTAAGAGCTGATTCATTTGAAAAGACCCTGATGCTGGGAAAGATTGAGGGCAAGAGGAGAAGGAGACAACAGAGGATGATATGATTGGATGACATCACCGACTCAATGGACATAAGTTTGGGTAAACTCCGGGAGTTGGTGATGGATAGGGAGGCCTGGCGTGCTGCAGTTCATGGGGTCGCAAAAAGTCGGACATGACTTAGCAACTCAACTGAACTGAACTGAAGAAGCCAGGTACTCTTCAGGCTAACATAAATTGACAACCAGTTAATCTTCTTTTAGATCTAACTTCTACTGCCATCTTGTGGCAATTAAAAAAAACCCAATTACTCAATTACTTAAGTCAATTACTCAAAAGTTCTATCTCCTGACCAGAAAAATTAAAGACTTCCTATTACTCAAGTTTCAATTTTCTCCTTATCAGTTTAAGAACAGAAATATTATTCAAAAGTAGTGTCTGGATACTTGGGATCACTGTTTAGAGAAAAAGGAAGTAAAATGGCATTATATTATGCACAGAAAACCCGAAATCTGTTAGTACTTTTACAGAATATGTTGGTTTCTGAAAACCTTTTTCTCCCCCTTACCAGTAAAAGAATCCCTGGGAGTGCTCCTTCCCTGAAGACCTCTGGCTCCCTGAGGGACAAATAACATTAGTAAATATATCCTGATTCTTTGGCTTCCATATTTCATGATATGTATACATTGAAGAATATGTTGTTCTCCCAGAGTGGGTACACAAGTCCAAGAAAGACCCACATTTTATTTTATTTAATTACTTTTTTTAAGACCCACATTTTAATCCTTCCAAAATTAACATCATGGACACGGTTAATGTGGTCCACTATTTTCACGTCTATTCATTCCAAGCTATGAATTAGGTCCGCTTCTAATATCAGGTCTGCATTGCCAAAAGAGAGACAATTCATGCTAAAACCAATAAAAGTTTAATATTCTTTCTTTAATCTTGGCTTTCATTTAGCATTAGAAATCTCAGTCTGGAAAGACAATGTAAACATTACTTACTTGTCCCAAGTTACTAAAGCCAGCCATTCTATAAGGGGTAGACTCCACTGAGGAGGACCGACTGTATGAAGTGAAACAAAAACGAAAAGCAAACAAACCTGGTATTAAACTTTTATAGACGTAAAGTCTCCTCAGTCCCTATCTCAGCCACATCTAGGCATTTCATCTTCCATCTTCTGCCAACAGTTTTAATGCTTCTGTGTAGCTTTCTACTCACCTGACCACTTGGCCACTATGCTGAGAAATGGGTCTTGGAGTAACTAAAAGGGAATAAAACGGAGGATGAAAAGTTGCCATCAATGATGTGCCCTGTTTTGCCTGGCCTGTCTATTGCAAGTTGGTATCTGTGAGTTTGGCCTTTCCATATCATACATAAGAATAGGAAAAATCACATTATGCTTTCTGAGAGGAAATCATCTTCCTTATGGTTTATAGTTTATGAAAAAGGATATTTATTTATCTCACATTTATATTTGGGCAAAACATGGTCTCTACCTGACTGAGATGGAGAAGTGATGCCCACTGGCCGAGGTGTGTTTAACCTGCAAGGAAGGAAAAAACAAAAGCAGTTCTAATCTCTGTAAGCAGAACTTGGTGCCACCCCTAGAGGATCAATCACACCATTATTTATAAAAATAATAGCTTCCTCTCTGAGCATAGTGGAAGCAAGGTTTCCATATGGGTCTCCTTGGCTCTCCAATTCCCTAAGTGAAATCTTCTCCACTTCTCTATTTATCGCCAGTAATAGAAATTCTGAAGTCCTTTCATCCTTCCCTTAGTGCCTCACCAGGTATTCTTAACTTTACGTATATCTATCCACCCATTTACACATCCACCATTCCCTCACTCCCTCCATCCCCTCCTCCATCTATCCAGAAGCATTTATTTAGTGCTCATGTATCTTAGATCCTGAGGTTACAAAGATAACTAGAATGTGGTTTCCATTTTTGAGAGGCTTAGTGGGAGAGACAATAAAAAAGCAACGTTCAATGTTATAATGGCTGTATTCGAAGTATGGAGTATGCTAGAACATTAGACTTTAGCTTCTGCGAGTCAACGGCCATGTTTTTTTAATCCATCAGTACAGAGCTGATATTAAAAATATTTAATGATTGGTAGGGTACAGACATTTATAATTAGAAGCATTGGTGATGTACACCCAGCACCTAACACAGTACATCACAAACAATAGGCAATTAATGAGTATTTATTGAATAAGTGAATAACAGAACATCTAACTCTGCCTAATAGTCTCGACAGAGGAAATGACACTTGAGTTGAATTTTGAAGGATGAGTAGAATTTCATAAGATGACAGTCAGGGGTGAGCACTGCATTCAAAATTTTACATCAGCGCTTTTCAGTGAGTTAACTCTTTCATGGAGAAGTGAAAGATAAATTCATAAACCATTTCCTCCACCTCAGAGCCCACATAAGAGTTAGAGCCAAGTGTCAAGAAAAGATAGATATTTTCAAAGAGGGAAGCTATGGTGCCTAATAAAACTGACCTGCTTCCTTGGTACCAACTTGGAGATTCCTGTAAGTGAAAAAAATGGGGGTGAAGGAAGCTATAGCTCAAGAGTCCCCATCAATGGATCTTACTTTTCAGATAACTAAGCTGCAATGTCTTCTAGTTGTGGTTACTAATATTTCCAATAGAAGAAAACAGCTGCAGTGTTTCCTTAGAAAATGATTAGCTTTGGGGGAAGAAAATTTTAGTTTCTCTTCACAAAAACACATTGGGAATCCTGAAAACTGATATACATGGGGAAATATATAGAATCTATGGAGAGAGAAAGGAAAATATAAGAGTAAGATAAAAAGGAACGTTACATAAACACAAAGAACAATCTTGGGAAGACAGAAATGTCTAGGAAATAGAGTTTGATGGAGAAGGGTCCTGAGGTGCCTTGGGATTCTTGAAGAGAAATTTTAAGTTACAACAGATAACTCTTCTGTAAGAGAGCTTCCCCATGTGCCATGTTATGATTCATTGATGTTCGAGAATGGGTTACCATTGTGCTAAATTTTGTCCTCTCATCCCTTCAAGGTCTTCTGTGGCCTTGTCCATTTACTACAGTATGTTTATTTTACAAACATTATTAATTATTACCTGCCATGTAAAACTATTCTATTCAGTCAGCTAGACAGATGGGCAAAGTAGAAGAGAAAATAATAGTATGGAAAATCTATTTTATTCACCTTCACGATGGCTAGAAATTTCTTCAGTTCTCCATTCTCTTTCCTTAAGACTGACAGCTCTCTAGGCAAAAGATGGAAACAGTGAGCTCCAGCAGGTCAGTGGGATAAAAAAAATTCCTGGTTTTTATTATTATCAAATCTAATTAATGCTTCCAGAGAGACGTTTGCCACTATACAAGATAATTCTGACAGAGACCTAGTGATTCAGGTCAGCAATGGCAGGGTTTTGGTGGTGAGAAGAACCAGGTGGAGAAAATAAGCATCAGTTGGTATGGTTTCAGAGGCTTTTACACAGAATTGCATCTCTTCTTCATATGCACCCCTGGCCTGAAGATGTCTGAACATTTCCATCAGGGATTCCATCTTTTAGCTTAACACTTCCAAAACACATCCTCCTACAGGTAACATTTTAAATGCTATCCCCATCATTATTACTGTGAAAAAGCCACGTCTGATTTCTCTGAAAAAGCAGTTTTTGACCGATGGAAGTAAAAGAGGAAAGCTGTAAAGTACAGAGGGAAGAAAGGGAAAAAGAAAATGGAGACTGAGGGAACAAAATTCTGTACTGAACTTACCCAAAACAAACATAAACACACATGAAGCAATGTTCAGGCTTTGGAACCATAAGGATATAAAGGCTCTAGCTTCTCTGGAAAGGGCTCTTGGGTGATCTGATTTGTCACTTACTTGTCCTGGTTGGTCAGCGTTTCCTGTGACTCCTGCATGGCTGCTTCTAACTTTGTAATTCTATGCTTATAAAAGGCGATGAGGAGATCTGTTTGTTTCTTCTGGAAACTCCACACCTACTAGGGAAAAACAGGCCTTTGACATACAACCCCATAACTCCTTTCCCCTTCCTTCCAGCAACAAACAGAAATTTTTTAATTCATACTCTATTACTGATTGTTTTCTTCTGGAGCATCTGACCTAATTCACGATTCCCCAAAATTAGGGAAAGCCAAAGCTTTACATCTCCAGAATAACACCTTCCTAATATCTTAATGAGAATACTGACACAGATAAGCCCTTTTAAAATATAACCATTCATCATGAGCAAGAGTGACAACCAACAAAAACAAAAAAAGTTTCCAAGTTTAGAATTGGTTTAGAATTGGTTCTGACCTTACTTGTTTACAATTAGTTTGGACTCGGCTTCCACATTCCTAGATACTGCAGAGCACTGGTAACCAATTTACTTTCCCTAAGATACACAAAGATACTTCCAGGCTGTTTATACTGCTACAGTTAAGGGCAAAGAGACACACACGGAGATGACTTTTCCTGAATATTATTTCTGGGCATGGGCAAATAATTTTATCTTTTGCTTTAATTTACCATTTGATGTACTGATGTGCCCATCATGGGATTACTGAATCAGATCAAAAGTTAATATTTAGAAAGCGTTTTAGCTTTGTCAGGCTGTACTTTTGAATACACAGCAGTATTTATGTCTCATCTGTTTCCTACCTATTCAAGCCATAAACCCTTTGTCTGAGGTCCTTCCTAGTTCTGGTAGTTTTGCCATAAACTTCATTCTCGTCTAATTTGCAAGTGGCTTTTGCCACCTTACTGAAGAATTCTACTTCCGAATCTATACTATCTCCAGACTCTTAATTTTCTACTCAAAAACAAACTAAACTAATTCTATACAGATAAGAACTCACTGTAGTCTATTTTTTAAATTGTTCTTATTTCCAATAAAAGTAAAAACATATTCATTTTAGAAAATTTGAACAATGCAGAAGCAGAAAAAAAGGCACTCACTCCTGAGAGTTATCTAAAATGGCAACGGATTAGGGAGAAATAGATATTACAGGTAGATATAATATATAGCCAAAAGCCAGTACCACAAACATCCTAACCTACTCTTGGGATCAGTTTGTGATAAAATTGTTAGTATCAGGCTTGGGCCAAGAAAGCCCAAATCTTTCCCTAGCCGGGTTACTCCTCCCCTAGTCCTGTGTGCAGGGGGAACAGACCCTCCCCTACTGTGGAATTCCAGGGAACAAGACTAGACTATTGGGGGAACCTTTTGCCTAGGGCTAAGTAGGCCTGCTTCACCTATTTTACCCCAAAAAACTAACACCCAAACCTCAGATCTGACCATTCCAAGAGGAAGAAAGATCAATTGGTAAACAACCATCAGCAAAAAAGAAGAATCAGAGGAGAAAATCAAGGGATTTCTCCCAAAGCTAGAGTACAAATGTTTGATCTATTTCAAATACACCTACTAAAGGAGATTCTAAACTCAGTAATGAATCTCAGTATTTTACAAATCTCAAATGTGAGCAAATTCATTATTCTGTCTCATTCAAATCCTTCAGCCTCATAAAAAGGTTATAGCTTCTTTAGGACAAGTTTTGCCTACTTGTTTTTAGTTGGGATTATTTTTTTCATATAATAACAGAGCAGATAGTAACAAAAGTAGTCCTGCTGATAACACTAAACATTGTATAATGCCAAGTGTTAAATATTGTTTATTTCATTGTAACAATGCATGGAACTACCTACTTTAATACTCAGACTCCTTTCCTGTATCTTCATATTAGGACCAGGTAAAGGCATCATGGTCTTCATGCTTTGGATTCCCACTGCTTTTAGAATTGATAACATGGGACATAATTTTTATTTTGTTTACTGTAGAATATTTTTAAAATTTCAGTTATGAATTAGATTCAGTTAATGCCAAGAGGCTGGAAAAAGTAAGGAAGAAACCACTGAAAGATATTGAGAAAGTCACCATACAGAAGTAAAGGGGAGTTCAGTGGTTTCTTAAGACATATGATACAATGTGGGTGTGCATATTATTGCCTTAATTGAAAAGGGGGTTTTTGTCTCATAAAATATATTTTGGCAATGAATATTAGCGTGACCAGCTTTGTGTGTGTGTGTGTGCTAAAGAATGGCTTTCCTAATTTTTACTTTTAAATGTCATTTAAAAAAAAAAAGTCATTTTTTTAGTTGCAGATTTATACTCCCATGCAATTTTAATGCTTTGAATATTATAGAAGAGCTGCTAAGTTTAAAAAATTTACTTTAAAAGCATTGGTAGGGACTTCCCTGCTAGTCCAGTGGCTAAGGGGCCCAATGCAAGGGGCCCAGGTCCAATCCCCGGTGAGGGAACTACATTTCACATGCCACAACTAATAGTTTGCATGCCATAACGAAGATCAAAGATCCAAAGAGCCACAACTAAGACTGGGCACAGCCAAATAAATACATTTAGCTCAGCTGGTAAAGAATCCACCTGCAATGTGGGAGACACCGGTTCAATTCCTGGGTCGGGAAGATCCACTGGAGAAGGGATAGGCTACCTACTCCAGTATTCTTGGGCTTTTCTGGTGACTCAGCTGATAAAGAATCTGCCTGCAATGCAGGAGACCCGGGTTCGAACCCTGGGTTGGGAAGGTCCCCTAGAGAAGGGAGTGGCTACCCACTCCAGTATTCTGGCAAGGAGAATTTCATGGACTGTGTTGTCCATGGGGTTGCAAAGAATCAAACACCACTGAGTGACTTTCACTTTCATATTAAAAAAAATTGGTAAATTCACTATCTCTCCTAAGTACTCAAAATTTATTAGTTTCCCATATCTATCTTTAGTGAAACTGACTCCCTTGTTACTTAATATCTACAGGTCTTAGCTGTTGGGTTTTTTTTTTTTTTTGCAATGCCATGTGGCATGTTAGACCTTAGTTCCCCCTGCAGTATAAGCTCAGAATCTTAATCAACAGACCACCAGGGAATTCCCATAATTTTGAATTATATCTCTAGGTAATCATATAGTTGAGAAATGTAAATTTCTCCTAAGTATTCAGCTAAAATAAATGAGAAGAAAAGACAGAATTAAAATATCAGCATCTTGCAACTCAGTGAACTAATGGATCAATGTAAAGTTCATCAATTTCTACCATCACACAAAATGAAAGACAGAAAATCATTACATACCTCTTGGTAGAACACAGCACTGCTGTAAGTAGTCTTGTCTCATCCCCTCCCCTCAATTTAAATGATTCTGATTAAGCCTAAATAACTATTAACTTAGAGAAAATATAGAGCACAGACAAGCATACTAAATGACTCCAGGCAGATACAATGCGGAAAATCCATGCTGTGAACAGCCTTACAGCACAAAAGACCATTTTCTTCAACAATAGTAAAAAAGAAAAGAGAGGAAACTTACAGTTTAAAATAACCTTAAGAGACAAAATAGCCAACTCAGCTATATAGATTTTATTGAAACCAATTAAAAGTTTTAAAATAATTATGAAACACTGAGGAAACTGAATATTAACTGATTAATGGATAATATTAGGGAATTACTTTATCATGACATGGTTATATTTAAGAAAGGAGTACCTATCTTTTAGAGACAGACTCTGAAATATTTACAAATTGAAATGATATGATATCTGATTTTGGCTTCAAAATAATCTAGATGAGGTGGCAGGAGATGGGGTGGTCCAGAAAAAGGAAGATTGGCCAAGAGCTAAGAATTGATGAAGCAGGGTGATGGATACAAGGAATAGGAAATACTAAGAGGGATTGTATGAACTCTTGTACTTTTGTAGCTCCTCACTATATTGTACAAGAGACATTCAGAAGTATGAATCAATAACTAAAACAAAAGGTGATATGAAAAACAGAAGAAGTATATATAAAGTATAGAAATGATAATTAACAGGTGACTTTAGTGTGGAAGTCAAGCATTCCAGGCACAGAGATACAAAACTGTTATTCACTACATGGTGTATAAAAGAACTGCAAAGAACTAAACCTACCCTATAGGTTAGGTAATAAATAACCTACATAAGAACTTATGTGGTACATAAAATGTGAGGTGGTAGCTGTAGATGACATTGGAGAGAGAAGATCTGGAGGAACCAGATCTTAAGGGAACTAGGTGTCACTCTGAAGAGTCAGAAACAGGTGATAAGAAACCATCAAAGGGTTTTGAAAAGGCAGTTACATGTTCAGATTTGTAATTCCAAGAGTAATTATGATGCTCAAAGTGATTTGTGCAAAAAAAAATTTTCTTCTAAATGCTTCCTTATCAAAAGCAGGGGACTTCCCTGGTGGGCAAGTGATTAAGACTTCATGCTTCCACTTCAAGGGGCATGAGTTCCATCCCTGGTTGATGGAACTATGATTCTACATGCTGTGCAGCGAGGTCAGAAAGTTAAGTTTTGGGTTGAACAGTTTGTAATCAAAGCGATATTATCTCTTACATTGGGGCCTGAGTTCCTCAACCTGCTCAGTAGTGACAAAGAACTCAACTATACTGTTTCAGAAGTCTTATATAGTGACAGATAAACTTTCTTTTCAGGTAAAATAATCTTCAATTAAACAAAACTTTTCTTCAAAGGCATCACTGATTATCTCAGTTGTTCAATGTTGAAATTCAAGTGAGGGATGGAAAACTGGTCTGGTCTACTGATGAGATCGGATCTTGATTTTATTCAAATGACTTGTATGGTAGTTATCTATGTACGTTAGGAAAACATATGACTTCAAAGTCAGGCAACTATCGATCAGATCTTTTTTGTATATAGTTCCTCTGTGTACTGTTGCCACCTAACATCTGTTTCTGTTAGGTTCATACCATTTCTGTCCTTTATTGTGCCCATCTTTGCATGAAATCTTCCCTTGGTATCTCTAGTTTTCTTGAAGAGATCTCTAATCTTTCCCATTCTATTGTTTTTCTCTACTTCTTTGCATTGATCACTGAGGAAGGCTTTCTTATCTCTCCTTGCTATTCTTTGGAACTCTGCATTCAAATGGTTATATCTTTCCTTTTCTCCTTTGCCTTTTGCTAGAATATGGTCCTGCCCATTAGTTTACAGACTGCCTATGGCTGCTTCTATGCTGTAACAGTAGAGTTGAGTAGCTGCAACAGAGACTGCATGGCCTGCAAAGCCTATTTACTGATCTTTCAAGAAATATTTGTCTATCCCAACACTAAACTAATAAAAGTCTTTTTCTGTATTTTCATTTATGCCTTTTGCTCTGAATTGGTCTTTCTTTGTGAATTTACATTTTTCCCTCTTCTTCTCTCAATATCTTCTATTTCCTATTTTACTGATATCCCATCTTGTCTGTTCTTCCTATTTGAATTTACTTAATGAACATTTATTTTATTTCTTTTTTTAAAAATAATTTTTATTTATTTTTTACTGTGCTGGGTCTTCCTTGCTGCACGGGCTTTTCTCTAGTTGCAGCCAGTGGTGGCTACTCTGTAGTTGCCAAGAGCAGGCTTCAGTAGTTGCGGCTCAGTAGTGGTGGTTCCCAGGCTCTAGAGCAAAGGCTCAATGGTTGCGGCGCACAGGCTTAGTTGATCCTCGGCATGTGGGATCTTCCTGGACCAGGAATCGAATCTGAGTCTCCTTCATTGGCAGGCGGATTCTTTACCACTGAGCCACCAGGGAAGACCTATTTTATTTCTTAATTTTAAAGTGGAAAGGGCCCAACAAAATGGTAGAAAATGTTTGCAAATCATATACCTGATTTGTACCTAGGATATATACCTAGGTATATATACGGTCCGATATATATGGACTTGTACCTAGAATATATATAGAACACTTACAACTAATAATAAAAAGACAATCTAACTTTTTTAAAAATGGGTAAAGTATCCGAATAGACATTACTTTAAAGATGACAAACAAATAGCCAATAAGTACATGAGAAGATGCTCAATATCATTAATCATCAGAGAAATGCAAATCAAAACCACACCAAGATACAAGTTCATACCACTAGGATGATTATAATAAAAAAAAGACAGATAAAAACAAATTTTGATTAGAATATGGAGAAATCAAAATCCTTACACACTGCTGGTAAAAAGGTAAAATAGGCAAGCACTTGGGAGAACAGTCTGGCAGTTTCAAAAGTTAAACAGAGAACTACCATTTGGCCCAGTGATTTAATTCCTATGTATATATTCAAGAGATATGAATATATATGTCCACGCAAAATTTGTATGCACATGTTCATAATGGCATTATTCATAATAATCAAAAGGTGGAAACAACTTAAATGTCCCTAAACAGATGAATGAATACATGAAATGTATATCCATCTATATTATTACTTGGTCATGGAAAGGAATGAAATACTAATGAAGTTATAATATTTTTACATGGATGAACCTTGAACACATTACGCTATGGGGAAGCAGAGCAGAATTCAGACAATAACAAATATACTATAAAATACTAGAGATAAGATTTCCAATGAAAAAGCAGGATAAGTACACTTGGGGCTGCTATTTGAGATGAATCAGTAAAAGTCTGATTGAGGAAAGAAAATGTGAGCAAAAACAATCTAGACATTACTTGGATCAGTTATTCAACTTCACAGATTAGGAAAACACATTTTCAGACATTGCTGACTTTACCAAACTGGCACTTCACTAAAGTGATGATTAACTGACCCTTTCCATGTATTTTATCTTGATTACTTGACCATGTGTAATTGGTCCCATGATTAGGTAGGTTAGAATTCAGACTACATATAATTTCTCTACTGATCATTAACTAATCCTTGGTTTCATTATTAACCAAAGCTCTGCTCTTTCTCTTGTTCATGTGACCTTGTTTACATTTCTCCTTGAGTCTCAGCTGGATTTTATCTCCTCATAATGTTAAATAGTATCTCAAATATGATGGTTCACCCAAGCAGCTAAAAGCAGGATGCCATGAAAGCCCTCTTTTCCCTTCCTCCATCTTCAGAGTCAGGACTGACGACATCAAAGGGGAGACATCGAAGAAAAATGAAATCTACTCTCTTCAGTCAAACATGACAAAGGACCATCTTCATGTTTAATAAAAGAATAACTCTCAAAAAAAAAAAAACTCTCAAAATAATGAGAAGAATAGAGAAGAAAAATAGCGATAAAATCTCAAGAAACATACCCAGATAAGAATCCCATGAGGCTATGAAATGATCTTGGTGGAGAACTAAAGAGTGAAAGTGAAAAACCAAAATTTTTACAATTTGGGAACTCTCTCAAATCTGTCCTGTTTCCTCTTCACCTCCTTCCACAACTCAATTGCTCCTGACCGAGTGATATGCATGACAACATATCATGCATCAGGAAAAGAAAAATATCTTCTAAAGTTCAGACAACTAATTATAAATACCAAATGAAGAATTAAATATATAAGCATTACTAAGAAAGGTTATTGAAAAATAAGAATAGAGAACAAGAAATCCCTTCTTGAACTTAGGTCTATAAGCAAAACTTTGAAAGCCAGGTTGCTAAGTCCACTGCAGGGTCAGACCTATATATTCAAAGCAACTTTTAGAAGATTCACTAAATCTGCACAGAAGAATAATGAAGCTGCCTAGAAGCATCTTTATCCTCAAAAATGACTTAATAGAACTAGGAACTACAAGATTCAGCTACATAGTGGTTTTTACAGCCTATCACAGATTCTGGGTCAGTAAAAAGTTAATTGTTGAGATTTGTATTATCAGCGAGGAAAGCAAATAAGGCAGCCAATTTCTCCCCATTGTATATAAATGTACGAATGTAGTTTAAAGAGAACCTTTGGAAAAGAAATAAGATGTAATTATAACTTGCCTGGAAAATCAGACTGTCTTCACTGTTATTTCTCATACCTGAGAGATGTGACTAAAATACTGCAAAGCTGTCTCCACAGGGTTTCTGAAGTACATCTTCTCCTGAGGTTTCAGCTATGAAGAGAATAAGACACATCACAATGGAATGAAATAAAATACTGGCAAATACAGTTAAAGATGTACCACCCTTTCTAAAGCACCAGATAGAATTTTACTGTGCTAGGTAAGAGTGTGATCACTACTGAACCAGGAGATGTTAACTATATGTCTTAATCCTCCTTACCTCACGCTTCTGTGGCAGTAGCCACAAACCCACAAATTATTCTTCTATCTCTTGTTTTCCCCCTCAATTGTTATTTATGTTATTTTGTGTCTTTTGGGGGGCTGCATGGTGTGGCTCGTGTGATCTTAGTTTCCTGACCAAGGACTGAACCCAGGTCTGCAGTGAAAGAACTGAGTCCTAACCACTGAACCGACAGGGAATTCCCCCCAACTTTCAGTTCATAGTCACTGTATTCTTTGTATACTTCCTATACATCAGGAAACAGGATAAGATTGTTGACAGAGAAGGAAAAACTTACATTATCAGAAAGAGCCAGATACTTGCAGGCAGTTCCACAAACAGCACATTTTTCTAGGGGAGAAAGGGAAAAAATGTTTGGTTCTCATGGGCATGAAGTAAGATTTTCCCAAAGTATGTGGTAATAGTCAAGTTGGCTAGCTAATGAAAAGAGGTTCTTACTGAATTCAGAATGTCATTGTGCTAAAAAAGGACCTCAACTTGAGCACCATGCCAGAAATCAGCGTTTCCAAACATGTATGTTGATGAGAAGTAAGGCTTTCACTCTGTACCTCTACCCATTTCCTTTTTAATAAATTCCCAATTTTCTGCTACACATGAGGGACAGTTGCCTCCCAGCAGTCACTGAGGGGTGTACATTTACTAGAGTCTAGGAAGAGTACCAATGATCTCAACTTAAGTTATTATTTTTTTATTCCATCTCCCTGACAGTAGGCACACATTGGGTACCTGAAGAAATTCTCCAATTATTCCTGCCCTGTTCGCACTTTGCTACTATTCCTGGATATCGTTTTGAAGCTCTCCTACCCTCATTGTCTAATTAACTCAACATGAAAGATTTGAGAATTAAAATTCCTAATCTTCCTTTGAAGTTGAATTTTTAGTAGTGGTGCTGGTTATTGATTAAGATAAAGGCCATGTCAGGAGAAAACATCATATGACATGTGCTTCACTGAGACAAACTGCTCCAAAGTGAGCTGCTGTTAGCATAGTAATAGTTTTGTTATATTAGCAGAGAACTTAAAAGGGTCATGAGATTCACACCTCAAAAAAGCTTCTCCAGAGGTGAGCTAACCTGACTCTTTTTCCTTGGGGATAAAGTTTTCCCAGTCTTCCTCCTATACTATTGCCAGAACCAGCTAGCACATCCAAATCATTCTTCTATTTAAGACAAAGCCAAACAAAGAAACTTCCACAGCTCTCCATCACCTGCAGGATAAAGTTCAGGTTCTTTAGCCTGGTAGGTAGAGCCTTCCATCATCTGGCCACTGCCTACCTCTCTAGCCTCATCTCTCACATTTCTCATCTTATTCTTTTATGTTCTACCAATCCCAATCACGTGTACTTCCCTGTACTAAGTTTTATGATGCTATATTCCTTTATACATGATGTTCTTTTAAACTAGAATGATCTTCCCTGCCTAATTCACTTGGCAGACTCCAATTTATTACTCAAAACTTTATCAAAGTGGCACTTCTTACATGAAATTTTCCCTGATCAAAGCATCCTAAGTCCCTCTTCTGGACCTACATACCCAGAATACATACATACAGAAAATGTAAGTGTTTTAGCATTTAAAAAAAAAAGACATATCTTAAAGTCCCACTTCTAGGATTTAACAGTTGTAAGAACTTGGTCAAATCACCTCTTTGAATCAGCTCCCTACTTGTAAAGTGGGTCTACTAATAATTACCTCCTGGGGTTGTGGTAAGGATATATAAAATCAGAACATGTGAAAACCACAAAGGTATTACCCACCACTATCATCATAGTCAATATTTCTAAACAAATTAACTTGACAGACTATACTACTTTCTATTAGAAATGACTCTTGTTATCAACCACTTTCCCAATTTCTAGTCATCATTTTTATTTTTCTCTCTTTTCTCTAGTCAGTCTCATAATTTTGTGGCTTTCCCTGCTACAGGCTTCAGAACACTGACAAGCACCTTTTGACGTTCATATAATAGATATTCCATTTGCTAAATCATTCTTTGTTAATGGATTCCTCCAATTTTCATAATCAACAGTTTCCTATTATACTCACAGCACATTTGACCTCCTAAGTGATTTTTATTCCAAATTACACAGAGAAATGGCTAATCATTATTTCTAAGTTTAAAACATTTTTGCCTGAATCTGAAAACAGTTAAGTCACTCACCCTGAATCACACATTTTTTACAGAAAATATGGCCACAGTTGGTGACAAAGAAATGGGCCCCATCTTTTCGGAAACATCGGTTGCAGTGAAACCAATCCATTCTGCAGCAAACAGAGAGAACAATTCTGGGCATAACATAATTATATTTACTATAACATAATTATAGCTGTTCCAAAAATCTTCTTAACAATGTTTGCTTAGCTTCTGCTAATTTATTGGAATATGGGCATATTTTTGTGGAGTATTTCAATTGGTTGTAAGAAAAGTACATATATCTCTGAAGCGTAAAAAAGCAGATTGCAGAGTATGCAATGCCATTTTCTAAAAAGTATACATATTCAGAAAAGTAACAGGACAGTGATGATTTCTTTTTTGAATGGTGAGATTATGGATATTTGTGTGTATATGCTGTCTTTACACTGTTTTGTTTTCTAAGTTTTCTGTATTAATTCAGGTATTAATTTGTAATTAGAAAAAACAATCTTTAAAAAAAAGAACCATCTACATGTTTCCTAATAGTTTCCTGTGATACAGCAAGATGGAGCAAGGAGGAAGTAGTGGACAAAATATAGAAGATCACATATTAACCACTTGGGACACATTTTATCTAAGAGAAACATGGTTTTTGAATGATGTCTCAGCTTGTTTACATTTTCTTCTACTCCACAGAACCTTGGAATCATAGATCTGAAAGTGATCTTAAAAATCATTTAACGTTTTGTCCAATCCCATCCTTTTTTAAAAGATGTATTTGAAAAAATAAAAATAAAAGATGTATTTGATATTCACTGAACAGCAAGATTTGAAACAAAAAAACTGACATTAAAAATACAGAACTGATACATAGTGAGCTGTCATTAGTTCTTATATTTAATGAATTTATGTTTAATTTCATGAATATACTACAAGAATGAAATAGGTTTGATTTTAATTTAAAATTAAATTGGGGGGAAAATACAAAACAGAAGGTAAATTTTTTCCCCACTTAAGTTTTTTCTTTAAAAAAGTTTTAAAGTCGTTTATGGAGACATTTGCTCAAAGGGTATTGGCTAGTTGTCCCACACTTTAACATTTTTGTCACACAAGGGCAAGATTCAAGACAAAAACACTGAATAAATATTTCAATAGGGCTTCCCAGATGGCGCTACCGGTAAAGAACCCGACTGCCAATGCAGGATCTGTAAAGAGACACCGGTTCGATCCCTGGGTGGAGCAGATCCCCTGGAGGAGGGCACGACAAACCACTCCAGTATGCTTGCCTGGAGAATCCCTTGGACAGAGGAGCCTGGCAAACTACAGTCCATCGGGTCGCAAAGAGTCAGACACGACTGAAGCGACTGAGCATGCAAACATTTCAACGCAAAGACATTACACACAGGCACGAGCTTCATATTTCTATTTGTTGCTCACAGACACACTAACTTCTCCCAGAAGTGAGTCTAAAGAACTACTGGAAAGGTCCCAGTTATAATGCTCCCAGTTAGACGGAGCAAGAAGAATTTTAATCAAATGGGTTGACCAAATGAACTCTTTCTTTCAAAGAAGAGCCGTTAACAGGGTTTGTGAGGGTAAGACTCGCCCTATTTCTAAGAGCGATGGAGACTTGGCAAAGGCTCGAATTTACCAGAAGCTCTTCTTAAACTATATTCCCTACCTGTTTGACCGCAGTGATTCCGGAAGGCCTCGGGTCTCACCGAAATCAACCAGCTCTCAAGAAGAGCTGGAAATGGCGGGAAAAAATAGAGCGAGTCTGGCACCAGCGAGAGACAAGCAACTGGGCGTGTCCCGCGATGGTGTGTGAGGCGTGGGCGGGGCCCGGGAGTGGGCGGGGCCCGAGAGACGAAAGTGCCCTTTCTTAATATTTCGGGAAAATCTACCTGATTTAAAATTGGGAAAAGATAAGAAATATGATCGAATCCCATGCGTGCTACTGTGGAAACAAAAAGGTGAAAATAAACCTAATAATTAGACGGTAACACACTAGAAAAATGTGGTCACAAAGCTGATGAAAAGGTTAACGTAATTTTTTTTCTTCTCTGTTTTTCATTTGATTTTCAAGTAAAACAAAAAATATTTAAAAAAAAGAAAATAATAAATGCTTTTAAAGAACAGTGTAAGCCAGAAATAGAAAAGCTAAAAAGTGATTTGTTTAGAGTACTGTTGTATAATAAATGATAACTAACCAGTATCAAGGAAATTAAAAATTTTTTTTTCAGAAATAAAGCTGAAAGGAGGAAGGTTTTTCTAAAAAGAAAAAGAAAAACTTTCAAGAGAAAGAGATATAGAGAACAAACAAAGATATTTTACACATACATTTATCCTCTCAAGGGAAACCAGAGCAACGTTATCAGAACAAATATTTAAAACAAAATTTTGAGAAAATTTTCCTGAAACAAGAATTAAGTCTATATATTGCAAAGGAGAAAATGGACCCAGAAAGTCAAAACCAAAACATTTTCTAGTAAAGCTATTAAATTAGTCTTTAAAGATAAGGGAAAAAATGATAAGGAAAACCCCTTTGAGCATCCAGACAACAAATACTAGTCATTTATAAGGAAAAGAAAAGTAGATTGGCATCAGACTTCTTTACAGAATCATTTTATGCTAGAGACAATGAAGATGCATTTCAAGGTTTTCAAAAAGAAAATATGATCCAAGAATTTTATGGCTCTTTATCCTTTGTTCAGTTATAAAAGTAGCTGACCAAAAAAAAAAAAAAAAAAAAAGTGAACATGAAATTTCCTTGAGGAAGTCGATAAGTAGTGATTCGCAAACTTCTTGGTCTCAGAACTCTTTTAACTTTTAAGAAGTATTGAAAGGAATTCAGCAGTGGTCTAGTGGTCAGGACTCTGCACTTCCACTGCTGGGGCACAGGTTTGATCCTGGTAGGGGAAGTAAAATCCTCTATCCCACATGCTATAGCAAAAAAAAAAAAAATATTGAAGACTCCCTCCCTACAAAGTTTTGGTTTATGTGGATTGTATCTATCAATATTCACCATATTAGCAATTAAAACTGAAAAGTTTAAAATATTTATTAATTTATTTGAAAACAACAATAACAAACCCACTAAGTGGTAACATAACCTGTGAAATATAACTGTATGTTCCAAAATAAATACAACTTGGTGAGAAGAGTGGCATCGCTTTTGTTTTACCGTTTTATAATCTCTTACTATCTGACCAGGCATCTAATGATGCCAGGGAGGCCTGGTGTGCTGCAGTCCATGGGATAGCAAAGAATCAGTCAGGATCCAGCAACTGAATAACAACACTCTCTAACCTGGGCTTCCCAGGTAGCTAACTCAGTGGTAAAGAATTCGCAGGAGACGTGGGTTCAATCCTATGGTCAGGAAGATCCCCTGGAGAAGGAAAAGGCAACCCACTCCAGTATTTCTTGTCTGGAAAAGTCCATGGAGAGAGGGGCCTGGCAGGCTACACCCCACAGGGTTGCAAAGCCTTGGACACAACTGAGCATGTGTGTGTGCATACACACACACACACACACACACACACACAATCTGACCTAATAGAAAGCAGCTGGATTCACACATGTACTTCTGCAATCACTCTGTTACAGTATACTGTTTTGGTTGAAGTGTGTAAAGATCTGGACTCACTCAAGTATGTAGCTGGAAAAGAGAGTAGTATTTCCCTAGAGCCTATTGTTCAGTCACTAAGTGCTGTCCAACTCTTCGAGGCTGTGGGTCTCAGCAAGCCAAGTCTCCCTGTCCCCCGCTATTTCCTCGAATTTGCCCAAGTTTATAGCCATTGAGTCAATGATGCTATCCAGCCATCTCATTCTCTGCCGCCCTTTTCACCTTTTGCCTTCAATCTTTCCCAGCATCAGGATCTTTTCCAATGAGTCTGCTGTTCACCTATTTAGATTTTGTTAATATTTATCTCTGACACTACACCAAAATTTAAGAAGTGGGAGTTTGTTAAAAGCTAACTGCACTGTATCAATGAACTTGTCACGTTTTACCTTTAGACCAAATTGGTCATTTGGAAAATACTAGTTCACTGAATTACACACATTGACACATTTCATGAAACAATATTAAATGTTGACACACTCATTTTATAATATTTTTAAATCAACTTTGTTAATATCACTACCTATCTCACCAGAAAAATCTTTGAGTTTTGGAAATTAGTCAGGCGTACAGTTGCAGATAAAAGTTTCTCAAAATTTTGATTTTCATGTGAAAGTTTGAGTTTTATCATTGGCAATAAGTATTATACTAAGTCACCTGCTTTCCTTGAAGTGACAAATTCAGTTTGTGTATATATATATATATTTAATGTTCAATCATTTTATCTCTAATCAGGTTGGGTCCATGTATAAAACACTAATCTCTACAGAATCACCCTGTTCTCCAACCACAAGCCTCCTTTTAATATAGATTATATTCATTTGAAGCATTACCATTCAAGTACAGTCTAATGGTAAATTAAAGTGAAAGTGAAGTGTCCAACTCTCTGCAACCCCATGGACTGTAGCCTGCCAGGCTCCTCCATCCATAGGATTTTCCAAGCAAGAATACTGGAGTGGGTTGCCATTTCCTTCTCCACAGTTTGTATATTTTTGAGAAAATGTCTACCAAATACTCAAATCTGAATAAGTATAGTTTGTTAGTTGTTCTTTCAGGTTAAAAAGATGTTCCACTAAAAAGTGATTAGTTCAGCCCATAACTCAAACCATTGCCTAGTTTTCCTAAATATAATCTTAATTCTACTTACACATTCTGGGTCATAGAAAAAGGATAAAACTTTTAAAAAACATTTTATGAAATGAACTTAGTAAACAAATGATAAAGATTGCACACATACACACAAGAAAACCATATAACAATCTCACCTGTGAATATTAATTCAAAAATCTTAAATAAGATAGAAAATAGAATACACATTTTTTAGAAGTATGACCAAGTGATGTTCATTACAAAAAAAAAGGATAATTCAATTTTAGGAAATCTATTAATGTAACTTATTATGGTAATTTTCTAAGAAGAAATGTCATATGCTTATCTCCACAGTTGCCAACAAAATGTTTGTCATAATTCATATCCATTTCTGATTTAAAAATTCAGTGAAGTAAGAGTCAATGGATATTTCCTTAATGTGATTAAATGATGTGTGTGTGTATGTGTATGCAAAATCCAGTATGTTTTTTTAAATGAGGAAACATTAGAGGCATTATTGCTAGTCAGGAATGAGCTACCACTAGCATTTAATATGGTATCCAAACACTAATCTAAAAGGATAAGATTGAAGTACCTCTTTTAGCAGATTATATCATTGTATGTTGAAAAATTCAAAAGAATCAATGGATAAGCTACTGTAAATAATAAGAAAATTCAGTAAAGTAACAAGTTATAAAATTAACAAAATGAAATACAATAACCTTTCCATATTCAAATAATAGCTAGGTGGAAGATATAAGAGATAACTATTTAAAGTAGAAACAAAAAAGATTAATACCTAGGAATAACTTAATAATATATATGAAGAAACCTTTAAACCATTTATTGAAAGAGATAAACGTCATGGTGGATAGGAAGAGTCAACATCATAGTGATGTCAGTTCTCCCTAAGCTAATTATAAATTTAACAACATGATCCAAAAAATGTTGCCTTTCTCAAATTAAACAAATTGATTATAAATTTCATGTAGAAAATAGCCAAACAGACAAGAGCATCCAGGAACACCCTGAAAATCTTTTAGTGTCATGTGGGGGGGGAAGCTAGCCACACCCAATATTAAAACATACTATAAAGTTTCTATATTAAAAAATCATACAGAAAAATTGTGCTCTTGGTGCATGGATAACATACAGACCAATAAAAAAGAAGAGAAAGTCCAGAAATAAATCCATGCACATTTGAAATTATTATTTTGTGATAAAAGTGAGGAATTCAACAGGAATGGGATGGGATTGAGGGTTTTTTTGTTTTTGTTTTTATTTTGGCCCTGTCGCACCACCAGTGGGAGTGGGATCTTAGTTCCCTGACCAGGGATGGAACTCATGCCCCTGGCAGTAGTACAGCCAGAGTCCTAACCTCTGAATCCCCAGAAAATTCCCAGAATTGAGGGTTTTTTTTTAAGACTTGAGACAATTGGATAGCCATTTGGAAAAATATCAGACTGGGTCTGTATTTCACACTGTTCACCAAGATAAATTTCAAATCGGTCAGAAATGTAAACCGAAACATATAAGTACTGAAAGAAAACATGGGGACTGGAGGACTGGAGGAACTCTTGCTGTGATCCAAAAGTCTAGAAGCAATAAAAGAAAAGAAAAGAAAAGATTGATAAACTCGGCAACAATAAAAATAAAAGAACACCCTTTGGAGAAAGAGTCCAAATTATTTCTCTCTCTCACATATACACAGAGAAAGCCCACTATAGATGAAGTGAAAACCTAAGTGACAAACTGTGACAACTTAAATCACAAAGGGTTAATAACTTTACTATACAAAGAACTTCTAAAAAGAGAAAACCAATGACAATAGAAATTTGAGCAAAAGGCATGAACAGTTCATAGAGAAAAATTTAATGGCCCTTGAACATATTAAAAGATATTCAACCTCACTTTTAGTGGGATAAGCAAACTCCATCGAACTACCACTTTTCATCTATCAGACTGGCAGACCCAAGTATTTCATAACATATTCATTTGTCAAGGTTAGGGGACAACAGACACTCATATATTGCTGGTGAGGATGCCAAATACTGCAACCACTCTGTAGTGAACATGACATTATCTAGGAAAGTTACACATATATTTATCTTTAACAGAGCAATTCTATTTCTAGGAATCTGTCTCAAAGATGCACTGGCAAAAATATGAGATCACTTATGAACAAGGTTATTTTTTGCATTAGTATTTATAATAGCAAATGTTTATCAGTGACAAATCACAGTTGAGTATTATGCACATATAAAAAGAAATGGGAGGGACTTCCCTGGTGATCCAGTAGTTAAGACCCTGGGCTCCCAATGCAGGGGGCCTGGGTTCGATTCTTGGTCCAAGAACTAGATCCCATATGCCATAACTAAGACCCAGCCCAGTCAAATAAGTAAACAAATATTTTTTAAAAAGAAATAAAGAAAGGAGAGATGTCCCTGGTGGCACAGTGGATAAGAATCCACCTGCCAATGCAGGGGACACAGGTTCAACTCCTGGTCTGGGAAGATTCCACATGCCGTGGAACAGCTGAGCCCATGCACCGCGACTACTACTGAGCCTGTGTTCTAGAGCTCACAAGACACAACTACCGAGCCCACACGCTGCAGCTACTGCGTCCTGTGCACCTAGGCCCTGTGCTCTGAAACAGCAGAAGCCACTGCAGTGAGAAGCCCATGCACAACTAGAGAGTAGTCTCCACTCGCAGCAACTGGAGAAAGCCCAAGCAAAGCAACAAAGACCTAAGGCAGCCATAAATACGCCGGGGTCCAGCCCCAGCAGGATCCAGGGGGTACCCTCAGGATGAATAGTGTCGGCGAGAGAGAGAGAGAGAGAGAGAGAGAGAGAGAGAGAGAGAGAAGACACGTGAGACCAGCCTTGATAGGGCCAAGTCTGCAAGGGAGAGAGAGAGAAAGAGAGAGAGAGAGAGAGAGAGGGAGAGTGACCAGACTGGGGGTGCAGCCGAGTCTGGCAGAGTCTGGCAATGCTTTATTTTTTACCATAGCTTTTATACCCTAAGTTAGTACATTTCTAAGGGGAAGATAGTTTAGCATTACATCAGCTTGTTCTTCACGAAACCAGGGTGTTTTCTGCATACTTCTTTGTTTATGAGGGTCTTGTACATTATCTTCTGGCCTTGGGGCCCATTAACATTTTATGTAGGTCAGGTGAATGTAAACCTACTTTCTGTTTCTCTGGTGACCTTAACTGAAAGGTAGCAGTCTCATAGGGCAACAGTACAGAGTAGAAGTATAACCTTGTTAACACAAAAATTAATCTTTCTGCAGAAGTTGTCAGTTGCGTTTGTCTAAGAAGTTTACCCCACACAGACTCTGCGACTTTGGTGAGGCAGTTTCTGCCTAGCACTCCTGGCTGACAATTAACAACCATCTCATTGGTACCACACTAAGGCTAAGCTCTTATTTTTCTAGATCTATAACTATATTAACAATGGTTTCTATAACACAAACCTTAGCACATTAAAAGCAAAAACACAGCAAGGAAAACACAGCAAGCAAACGTTAACCCAATAACCACTTTTAGAATAATTTTTCTTATGTTTTCTTAATAGGGCTTCCTCACTCCCTGAAGGGCTCTATGTCTATTAGGGCCTTTATATGATCAGGTTCTTTATGCTGTTTTATGATTAGGGTATTATAAGCAATCATGCATATTAGTACTAAGGGCATAGACGCATTTGCTAAACGAACTAGAATGCCAGCAAAGGAGTTTAAATTAAAACACTCCTTTCACCCTGGATAATCTCATAAAATACCACCACCCGGAAAACTTATTGATTAAAGTTCTAAATTGATTTTTTTTTTAATTTGGAAAGAGATCGGGCAATGCCTTCTGCCTGTGTCACAGAAATTAAGGAGTAGTCTATTGAAGCAAGCATCAGAAAGACAGATATTATCTTTAAGGTGAGCGCCGGGGGCAGCTTTCCGAAACCCCTGAAGACCTGATCCGCCTTGCCCGTCAGGTTTTCTCCCTCATGACCTTGTCACGGGTAGGGTCTCGTGTGTTGGCTCCCGGCATAAATAAATAAAAAAATTTTTTTAAAGAAGAATATTCAACAATTTCCAGAATTTATTGTTAAATGAAAATAAAAGTTATAGGTTGCATAATGTGCAATTCTTTGTTCCGGAAGGGAGACTGACCTAGCAGTCTAGAGGTTAAACTCCGAGCTTCTACTGCAGAGAGCACCAATTCAGTCCCCGGTGGGGGAACTAGGATCTCACACGTTGTGGCCAAAACATGGCCAAAAGATGGGGGAGAGTATAAATACATATCAAAAAGCAACTCTAGATGATAAAACAGAAATTACAAAAAGAAAAAGTTACCTATGGAGATAGGAAGGGAACACTGAAATGAAAATATGAAAGGAATGTTTCCCTGAATTTAACTGGTTATATAATTTTGTCTATAGAAATGCAATTATTTTACATATTCAAAAATAGAATTAAAAAGCAACTTCTAAAATTTGAGGACTAAAACAAATGAACTTAACTATACATCAGATTGGTAGCTTTTTTAAAAAGTTTATTGATATAGAATTGACATGTGTAGTGAAGTGAAAGTCACTCAGTCGTGCCAGAATTTTACTGGACCGGGTAGCCTTTCCCTTCTTCAGAGGATCTTCCTAATCCAGGGATCGAACCCAGGTCTCCTGCATTGCAGGTGGATTCTTTACCAGCTGAGCCACAAGGGAAGCCCAAGAATACTGGAGTGGGTACCCTATCCCTTCTCCAGCAGATCTTCCTGACCCACTGTATATATTTAAAATGTATAATTTGATAAGTTTTGACATATTATAAAGCCTTGAAGGATCACTGCATTTAAGATAGTGAAGATATCCATTATGTCCCAAAGTTTCTTCATGCTTCTTTATTAACCATCTCTCCCAACCCTCCCCCACATTTCTCTCTCCAGGTAACACAGGTACTTTCTATCACTACAGATCAGTTTGCATTTTCAGGAGTTTTACATATAGGAATCATATATACCTTTTGTTGAGCTTCTTTCATTCAACAGAAGGATTTTGAGATCCATCCATATTCTTGCATGTGTCAATAATTCTTTTATTTTTGTTGCTGAGTAGTCTTTTATCATATGTGGCAGTGGTGGCTTTAGTTGCTCAGTAGTGTCCAACTCTTGCAACCCCATGGACTGTAGCCCATCAGGCTCCTTTGGCCACGGGATTTCCCAGGCAAGAATACTGGAGTGGGTTGCTATTTCTTTCTCCACAGGATCTTCCTGACTCAGGAATTGAACCTGTGTCTCCTGCATTGCAGGCAGATTCTTTAAGGATGAGTCAACCAGGGAAGCCCTTTAATATGGAGATACCACAATTTGTGCATTCATCTGTTCATGAACATTTGAGTTGTTTCCAGTTTGGGGCTATAACAAAGCTGCTATAAATGTTCATGTTCAAGTCTTTGTTTGGATGTATGCCTTCTTTTCCCTGACTAGATCATATAGTAGCTGTGTTGGGTACATGTTTGACTTCTGAAGAAGACGCCAAACTTTTCCAAAGTGGTTGTACCATTTTCTATTCCCACAAGCAATGTATGAGAGTTTCAGGTTCTTCATGCTACTGCCAGCACAGAATGTTCAGTCTTTTTTTATTATTAATTCTAATAGGTATGTACTAGTATCTCATTGTGCTTTAATTGCTGTTTCCCTAATGACTAATGATGATGAACATATATTTGTGTGCTTATATATAAATGAATGTGTGTGAGTGTTAGTCGCTCAGTTGTGTCCAACTCTTTGCAACCCCATAGACTGTAGCCTGCCAGGCTCCTCTGTTCATGGGATTTTTCCAGGCAAGAATACTGGAGTGGGTTGCCATTCCCTTCTCCAAGGGATCTTCCCAACCCAGGAATTTGAATCCAGGTCACCCATATTGCAGGCAGATTCTTTACTGAGCCACCAGGAAGCACAAATATGTGTGAAGTGCCTGTTAAAATCTTTAACCACTTAACTAGGTGGGTTTTTTTTTCATATTTTGAACTTTGAGAGTTCTTCATATATTCTGAAGAAATTTCTCTATCAAATACATGTCCAAACTGTGGCTTGTGTTTTCAATCTTTTAATAGTAGTCTTCAAAAAGTAAGGGTGGGGCGGGGCAGGGACTGTTTGTTTTTTCTTTTTTGGGGGGCCATGCCATGCAGTTACAGCAGTGAAAGCACCAAGTCCTAGCCACTGGTTCACCAGGCAATTCCCCTTGAAGAGCAAATTTTTACTTTTGGTTAAGTCCCATTTATCAGTTGGTCCTTTAATGGAGCATGCTTTTGGTGTCATATCTAAGAAATCTTTGCCTAACTGAAGGTCACCAGGATTTCCTCCTACATTTTCTTCTAAAATTCTAGACATCTAGACTTACAGTTTTGTATTTATGTTTAGGAATATGATTCATTCTGAGTTAATTTTTCTACATGATTTAAGGTATGGATTAAAGTCCTTGTCTTTTGTTTTTGGTTTCCACATGTGGATATCCAGTAGTTCCAGCACCACTTGTTGAAAAGATCTTTTCGGGAGGGGGGACTGGGATGGGGAATACATGTAAATCCATGGCTAATTCATTTCAATGTATAACAAAAACTACTGTAATGATGTAAAGTAATTAGCCTCCAACTAATAAAAATAAATGGAAAAAAAAAAAAAGAAAAGATCTTTTCTCAACTAAATCGCCTTTGTCAAAAATAAGTTATATGTAAGAAAACAATTCCATTTACAGAAGCACCAAAAGGAAAAAAATACTTAAAATAAATTTAACAAAGGAGAAGCAAGACTTATGTATGGAAAACTACTAAATAGTGTTGATATTACCCAAAGTGATATACAGATTAGTGCAATCCCTATGAAAATTCCAATGGTGATTTTTACAGAAATTTAAAAATCCATTCAAAAATTCATATGGAATTTCAAAGGATCTAGAATAGCCAAAACATTCTTGAAAAAGAAGAATAAAGTTGGAGGACTCACAATTTCCAAATTTCAGTTCAGTCACTCAGTCGTGTCCAATTCTTTGCGGCCCCATGGACTGTAGCATGCCAGGCTTCCCTATCCATCACCAACTCCCAGAGCTTGCTCAAACTCATGTCCATCGAGTCAGTGATGCCATCCAACCATCTTATCCTCTGTTGTCTCCTTCTCCTCCTGCCGTCAATCTTTCCCAGCATCAGAGTCTTTTCCAATGAGTCAGTCCTTCACATCAGGTGGCCAAAGTATTGGAGTTTCAGCTTCAGAATAATTTCTTCCAGTGAATATTCAGGACTGATTTCCTTTAGGATTGACTGGTTTGATCTCCTTGCTGTCCAAGGGACTCTCAAGAATCTTCCCCAACAACACAGTTCAAAAGCATCAAAAAAAATCATCAAAAGCATCTTCGGCACTCAACTTTCCTTATAGTCCAACTCTCACATCCATACATGACTACTGGAAAAACCATAGCTTTGACTAGATGGACCTTTGTTGGCACAGTAATGTCTCTGCTTTTTGATATGCTGTCTAGGTTGTTCATGGCTTTTCTTCTAAGGAACAAGCATCTTTTAATTTCATGGCTGCAGTCACCAACTACAGTGATTTTGGAGCCCCCCAAAAATAAAATCAGCCACTGTTTTCACTCTTTCCCCATCTATTTGCCATGAAGTGATGGACACAGATGCCATGATCTTAGTTTGTTGAACGCTGAGTTTTAAGCCAGCTTTTTCATGCTCCTCTTTCACTTTCATCAAGAGGCTCTTTAGTTCCTCTTCACTTTCTACCATAAGGGTGGTGTCATCTGCATATCTGAGTTTATTGATATTTCTCCTAGCAATCTTGATTCCAACTTGTGCTTCATCCAGCCCGGCATTTTGCATGATGTACTCTGCATATAAGTTAAACAAGCAGGGTGACAATATACAGCTTTGACATACTCTTTTCCAGATTTGGAACCAGTCTGTTGTTCCATGTCCAGTTCTAATTGTTGCTTCTTGACCTGCATACAGATTTCTCAGGAGGCAGGTCAGGTGGTCTGGTATTCCCATCTCTTGAAGAATTTTCCACAGTTTGTTGTGATCCACCCAGTCAAAGGCTTTGGCATAATCAATAAGGCATAGGTAGATGTTTTTCTGGAATTCTCTTCCTTTTTCTATGATCCAATGAATGTTGGCAATTTGATCTCTGGTCCCTCTGCCTTTTCTTTCTTTTTTTTTTTTTTTTTTTCTCCATTTATTTTTATTAGTTGGAGGCTAATTACTTTACAATTTTGTCATGGTTTTTGCCATACACTGACATGAATCAGCCATGGATTTACATGTGTTCCCCATCCTGATCCCCCCTCCCCCCTCTGCCTTGTCTAAATCCAGCTTAAACCTCTGGAAGTTCATGGTTCACGTACTGTTGAAGCCTGGCTTGGAGAATTTTGAGAATTACTTGCTAGCATGTGAGATGATTGCAATTGTGCCGTAGTTGAACATTCTTTGGCACTGCCCTTCTTAGGGATTGGAATGAAAATTGACCTTTTCCATTCCTGTAGCCACTGCTGAGTTTTCCATATTTGCTGGCATATTGAGTGCAACACTTTCACAGCATCATCTTTCAGGATTTGAAATAGCTCAACTGGAATTCCATCAACTCTACTAGTTTTGATCGTAGTGATGCTTCCTAAGACCCACTTGACTTCACATCCCAGGGTGTCTGGCTCTGGGTGAGTGATCACACCATTGTGGTTATCTGGGTCATGAAGATCTTTTTTGTACAGTTCTTCTGTGTATTCTTGCTGCCTCTTCTTAATATCTTCTGCTTCTGTTAGGTTCATACCATTTCTGTCCTTTATTGTGCCCATCTTTGCATGAAATATTCCCTTGGTATCTCTAATTTTCTTGAAGAGATCTCTAGTCTTTCCCATTCTGTTGTTTTCCTCTATTTCTTTGCACTGATCACTGAGCAAGGCTTTCTTATCTCTCCTTGCTATTCTTTGGAACTCTGCATTCAAATGGGTATATCTTTCCTTTTCTTCTTTGCCTTTAGCTTCTCTTTTTCCAAATTTAAAACATACTCTATAAAGTTACGGTATAATCACCACTGGTGATTCAGTGTTAAGAATCTGCCTGACAGTGCAGGGAACACAGGTTCGACCCCTGGTCTGGAAACTAGAATCCCATTTGTAGCAGGGCAAGTAAGCCCTTGAGCCACAACTACTGAGCCCATGCTTCACACCGAGAGAAGCCACCACAGTGAGAAACCCGTGTAACACAACTACAGGGTAGTCCCTGCTTGCTGCAGCTAGACAAAGCCTGCACGCAGCAACAAAGATCCAGTTTTAACTAATCATTTTTAAAAAAAAAACAAAGTTACCATCATCAAAATAATGTGGTGCAATGGGTTAGAACTGAGAATCCAGAAATAAACTCTCATATCTATGGTCAACTGATGTTCAACAAAGTTGTCAAGACCATTCCATTGGGGGAAGAATACTCTCTTCAACAAACTGCAAGGAAAACTGTATATCCACATGAAAAAGAATAACGCTGGACCCTTACTTATACTACATACAAAATTAACTAAAAATGGATCAAAGACCTAAATGTAAGAGCAAAAAGCATAAAATTCTTAGAAGAAACAATAGGGGGCAAATCTTAATGACCTTGAATTTGACAATGGTTCCTAACTATGACAAGAACAGACATAATACAGAGTGTATTTCCCGTAAACAAGGACATTTTCTCCCATAAACTCAATACCATTATCAAAATCAAAGAATTAACATTAATATGATAATCTAGAAATCTCATTCAAATTTCACCTACTGTCCCACAAATGTCCTTTATAGAAAAAGAAAATGTTTTGTTTTCTATTCAGGCTCACATGTTGCATCCAATTTTTTAAAAATGAAAACACAGGTTTAGATATTAGAAAGTGAAAGCACATCACCCCGACCCTATTCCCCAAAGACAAACATGGTTGACAAGTCTTATATAAATCCTTTCAGAAAATTTTTTCAATGCATATACCAATACACCATAGACATATGTTAGACACATTTAAAGGAAAATGTGACATTACATACATAATATCTACAATTTGTTTTTTTCATTTGTGGCTGTTGTAGGTCTTCCTTACTGCAAGGGCTTTTCTCTAGCTATGGCAAGTGGGGATACTCTAGTTGTGGTGCACGGGTTTCTCATTGTGGTAGCTTCTCTTGTTTCAGAGAACAGGTTCTAGGGAATGTGGGCTTCAGTAGGTGCAGCACATAGGCTCCGTAGTTGTGACTTGTGGGCTCTGGAGCGCAGGCTTAATGGTTGTGGAGCACAGGATTAGATGCTCCACACCATGTGGGATCTTCCTGGACCAGGGATCAAACCCATGTGTCCTGAATTGGCAGGCGGATTCTTTACAACTGAGCCACCAGGGAAGCCCTACAATTTGTTTTTAGCTAATATTTTCACCTTTATACACCATTCTTTTTAAAGTTTGCATGCTTTGATAAGGTATATCCTAATTTAATTAATCTCATGTTGATGGACACATAATGTTTCCAATTTTTAAATGTTGCAGAAATATGATATAATAAACATCTTTATTGACCTTTAAGCACCCATGCCATTATTTCTGAAACTAATTTTCTAGACATAAGTGTTCGTCGAGTATGTATTTTATAAATATGCTTGGAATCCATCATCTTTCTATTTTCATTAGTCTTGCTTTCTTTCTCCTTATGCCTTGTTTTGATTATCCTAATCACCTTCTAACTTCTCTCTGCCTATAGATTTGCCCAATCCATTCCGTCCTACTAAGCTGCCAGATCCAATCACTGTTCTGTTTAAAACTGCCAGATACTTTCAAGACAATTCACTGAGTATGGCACTAAAGCTCTTCATGATTTGCATTTCTTTTTGCATTTCTCAATGTTTGGTCAAGAGCGCAGTGCATTTCAGTCACACTGAATTTAAATCACACTGTCCCACTGGTGTGCCTTTTAAGCTGTTTCCTTTGCTTGGCATAGTCTCCAGATTAACTTCTGTTCGTCCTTTCAGACTCAGCTCAGAAATCACTTTCTCCAGATGCCAGTCCTGGCCTGCCCACTGTGGGGCGCTCCCAGAGTAACTTTTGCAAGTCACTATCATAGCTCACTGTGTTCACTTATCCCTCTAACCAGACTGGGACTACACTTTGCTTCGGCCTTACCAGTCCTCCCACAGTGTCTGATATGTAGTAGGTGCTGGGTAGATATTTGATAAACAATGGAATAAGAAAGGAAATTATCAGGGAGACTCTTACCTTGCTTCAGGTCACACCTTAGTACATTCAAACAGGAACTATATCTCAATTGGAGAAGAGAAATCTAGGAATAAAATGAAGATTAGTAGTACCACTAGGAACTATAGGAGAAGGATCCATCTGATAATTATAATCAATCATCCAACAAGCATTTCCTAAGCAAATGCCGGGGACCAAGCACTACTCTAGCCCCTGGGAATATGACAAGAGAGAAGACAAAGTCATGGCTCTTTTGGAATCTGTATTCTCCTGGGATACTATGCTGTGCTATGCTTAGTAGCTCAGTCATGTCCCACTCTTTGTGACCCCATGGACAGTAGTCCGCCAGGCTCCTCAGTCCGTGAGATTTTCCAGGCAAGAATACTGGAGTAGGTTGCCATGCCCTCTTCCAGGAGACCTTCCCAACCCAGGGATTGAACCCAGGTCTCCCACATTTCCAGCAGATTCTTTACCATCTTAGCCACCAGGCACAGATCAAGGTGAGGATAGGGATATAGTAAAAAGATAAATATTATCTTTCCCTTCAAAAAGCCTGTGACCTAATAAGGGAATATATATAGATATAATTGCACACACAACAAAACAGAAAATGTGATCATTCCAAAAACATTAATTCCCCTCCCAGTCGACAAATGTTATGGAACACATATATTAGGCACCATCAGTACATGGTAACAGATAAAACTGTTGCCTTCAAGTCACTTCCAGTATAGCATGAGACAAAGATGTTTTCTTAAACCTCATAAATAAATGTATTACTATTAAGTACTTTAAATACTCTCATATAAATCAAAACACCAATAACTATGACAGAATATAGTTTAGGAAGGCTTCCCTGAGGAAGTAGAGAAAGCTATGAGAACAAAAAGAGAGAGAGGAGATCAGGACAATTTGGACAGTTTTCCTAGAGGAATGGGTATTTGAATGAGCCTTAATAGGGAAGTTTTATTCTGCAGAGATGTAGAGGAGGGCGGAGAAGAACATCAGTAAACACATTAGTATGGGGAAGTACAGGCTGGTCTTGTGTGTCTAAAGGGAAGAGTGAATGGGACACCAAAAGAGAATGATGAGGAAAAGACAATATTATGGGGAAAAGCTAGAGAGATTGATTGATTCTTCTAGCCAAGAGTTTAGACTTTATTTGCTAAGTTAGTGGTTCCCCCAACCAATAGTCATATCCATCTGAATTAATTGATTCCTATATCCAAGAGTTTAGACTTTATTTGCTAAGTTAGTGGTTCCCCCAACCAATAGTCATATCCATCTGAATTAAAAGCTCAGAGGGAATTTTGTGGGTGAACTTCCATTGTAGGAAGTTGCCACCAGAAGATTCCATAGGAGAAGGTCTACCTTCCCTGTGGCCAGTATTTTTTAATTTTAAAATTCCTGGGGTGATTGTGATGCTCGCTCAGCCAGCTTTAGGGACCACAGCTTTATACAATAGAGAACCACCAGAGGCTTTCAGCAGGATAGAAACATGATCAATCCCATGTTTTATGAAACATAACTCTGGGGACAGAATGAAGGATGGACGATCACAGACGGAGGATTAATTGGCAGGCTATTGCAATGGGACTGCAGAGAGAAGAATAGTTCTGGAATAGGCCAACAACTGTGGGTAGTAATACAGATGTGAAACCATTTTCAGAGGCAGAACAACAGGGCTTGGTAACTAATTGGCTATGGGGTTAAAAAGGAGGAAGGAAGGAAAAAGATTAAGGTGTTAGGCTTGGGTGACTGAGAGCACAATGCTATGATAATGTTGCAGAGAAGAACCAGTTCTGATTCCATGTTGAAAACTTTCTTTGACTTGCTTTTCATTGCTGTTGATATTATGGTCATACATAATGGCCTGCCTCAAAGGATCCTGCCCCTCTGGGAACTGTTAAACTAAAGTAACTTTGCTCAACCCGCGAAGAGATAATCTGACCCTGCCCACCTGTGAATGGCTACCGAAAAAGAAGAGATCAACACACCCCTTTCCAAAGGCTGGCCCTTCCAGGAGATGTTTTGCAAGACTTAAGACTCTTTTTGCTTTACTTCCTCACTGCCTCTCCCTCTCTATTCTGCCTTTAGACTTTAGGTCCTCATTGCTTCTTTCCTTCAGGCTCTATAAAAAAAAAAAAAAATCGGCATCCAGGCCCGACAAGATGATTATTTTGAGACTTTAATCTGCATCTTCTCAGTCAGCTGGCTTTCTGAATAAAGCCCTATTCGTTGCCTCAACACCTTATCTCTCAGATTTATTGGCCTCTCATGTGGTGAACAGAGTGAGTTTGAACTTGGTAACAAAAACATGATACTGTGGCCATGATGAAATGGGGAACATGGGAGTTTAGCTTTGTCTGTGGAATGGAGAAGAGTTTGGTTTTGAACCCAGTGACTGTTTCGACCTAATGGGCCTATTACCTGGCCTCAGAACAAGGTCCTATCTTCTTCCCTTTTTGCATACTGATAATTATAATTTGGGGGAAATTTTCCTCCACTCCTTGCATCACCTATGTTTGTTATTGCCTATGGCTTTCATGCTGGAGCTTTCCTCAAATGTCCAGTGACCCTTTGTTGAAGTCATGATGTTACAGGAAAATGGGGCAAGAGAGGCTGGTCAGGTCCCAGGTCTCAGATGAGTCTCTGGAATGCACAGGCAAGTGAGGGTCCTGGCTTTGCCCAGCAAAGAATTCAAGAGCAAACCATTGTAAAGTGAAAGCAGATTTATTTAAGAGGGGGATACACACTCCAAGGGTTTCCCCAGTGGCTCAGCTGTAAAGAATTCATCTGCAATGCAAGAGACGCAGGAGACTTAAGTTCAGTTCCTGGCTTGGGAAGATCCCCTGGAGGAGGACATGGCAACCCGTTCCAATATTCTTGCCAGAATTCCAGGTAACCCTCCTGGTGGGCTACAGTCCATGGGGTCACAAAGAGTCGGACACAACTGAGTGACCAACACTTTCACTTTCAATGTACTACCAAGAGCGTACACTGAACCTCAATGTCTACTGAAATTGAATCTTCCACTATCTTTGGCTTAGTAGGTTCTAACCAGTTTTTGTTATCTCTTCAAGGGTTTTGTCATTCTTTTAAAGGTTGTGCCTTGCCCTCTTCCCTCCCATTTCACAGGCAACCTAACTATACCTCACTTTAGGAGAATAAAGATCTAAAGTATTGGGCATCTAAGATCCCTGTATTAGTAAGGGTTTCCCGAAGAAACAGAACCAGCAGAAGATATATGTATGTATGTATGTATGTGTATATATATATACATACATATATAATATGTATATTAGATGGAGGTGGGAAGAGAGATTTATTTATAAAAAATTAGCTTACTCAATACACAGGCTGGGAAGTCCCATGACCCTCTGTCTACAGGCTGGAGACTCAGGAAGCTGGTGGTGTAAGTCAGTCCATGTCCAAAGGTCAGGGAACCAGGGGAGCCAAAGTTTTAAATCCCAATCCAAGGGGTAGAGAAGATGAGATGAGATGGCCCAACTCCAGCAGGCAGACAGGAAGCAGAAAGGAGTGAATTCCTTCTTCTTTCCTTTGCTTTTTTTTGTAATCAGGTCCTCAACAGATTGGGTGATGCAGTCACGTGGGGAAGGGCACTTCACTTTAGAGTTCATCATTCAAACGCTAATCTCATTCGGAAACATTCTTACACACACCCAGAAATAATGCTTAATCTGGGCATGCCAGTCAAGTTGACACCTAGAATTAATCATCACAGTCCTTGAAGTCCCTGAAGGCAGATGGTCTCTTTTTTTAAGCATTTTCATTTTTATTTTTAACTTTGTTTCTCCGTAGGCATTCTCTAGCTGCAGCGAGTGGAGGATAGTCTCTAGTTGCAGTGCACAGGCTTCTCATTGCAGTGGCTTCTCTTGTAGAACATGGGCTCGAGAGCACAGGCTCAACAGTTGTGGCACATGGGCTGAGTTGCTCCAAAGCCTGTGGGATCTTCCTGGACCAGGGATTGAACTCCTGTCCCCAGCATTGGCAAGCAGAATCCTCACCACTGAGTCACCAGGGAATCCCCAGCAGATGGTCTTTGTTCCCAGTATCCAGCACAGTAAACAGTTGATAAATATGGGCTGACTATGCAAGTACATTAATTGAGCACATCCCCATATGTGTAATCCAACTTCTACAATTTATTTCTATATTAATCTGATTAATTGTGTAGTATTGAAAATTTCCTTAACAATCACATTCTCTTCCTATGGGCAGTATATTGCACATCAGTGATCTCTACACTGTAGCCTTTTAGACTTTTGTATTTCCTCTGCAGATTCGCTACACAGTTGTAGTAGTATAGGAGATGATAGTTAATTACCATGATTTGGTGGAAAAGAGGTAAGAAATTAAACCACATGTATATTTTAAAATATTTATTTATTTATTGGCCATGCTTCATGGCATGTGGGATCTTAGTTCCCTGATCAGGAATCAAACCTGTGCCCCCTGCCTTGAAAGCTTAAAGTCTTAAGCACTGGATCACCAGGGAAGCCCCCAAGCTGGATTTTTTAAAATTGCTCTTAAGTTTAGTTTTCAGTATTCCCACAATTAAACATTCTCAGATGCAAAACCTGGAAGGGGATACTCTTTATAAAATCTCCTTTGGAACTTAAAATTTAGATTTCCACAATTAGCAGTAAATGGTTAACATTTATCTTGAAAATATACCTTTACTCTCCTAACTGATTCAAAATGCAATCAGTATTAAATAAATATGAATTTTTATAGATCAATACAAGCCTTTATTATTATATGTAATAAAGAACATATTCTATAGTTTATATATATATATTATTAACATTTGTTTAATTGGGATCAGATGAAACATTTTAAAACTTAAAAATGTGTTGGAGAATGTTCTCTCTTCTTTTTGTAAATTTATTTTTAATTGGAGGACAATTGTTTTACAGTACTGTGTTGGGTTTTGCTGTACAACAAATATATATTTATTGAATTCCTTCTATATGCCTAGTACTACTCTGGGCATTAGGGAGATAATGATAAACTAGCAAAGGTTGTGTTTGTTTGTTATTATGGAAAAATGTAAATATATACAAAGCTAGAGGAGATAGTGGGTTTCTCTGGTGGCTCAGTGGTAAAGAATCTACCTGTCAATGCATGGGACATGAGTTCCATCGCTAGGTCGGCAAGATCCCCTAGAGAAGGAAATGGCAACCCACTCCAGTATTTTTGCCTGGGAAATCTCAGGAGCCTGACAGGCTACAACCCACGAGGTCACAAAAGAGTCAGACACAACTTAGCAACTGAACAACAACCAGAGAAGATATTATAATGGACTCCTATCTACTCATCACCCAGCTTAAACAATATCATCTCATAGTCTTCTTTCATTGACAACTACCTCTCCATTCCCTTTCATATTACTTTGAAGCAAACCCAAGACATCAAATTGTTTCATCCATATTGGTATATAACTCTAAAAGATTATATAGACATGACATATATTCATTATAACCATAATATCATTTCCCCACCTAATAAATTAAAAATCCAATCATCTGTAGCTTACATTTCAACAGGGGAAACAAGGAAAAAATAAGCAAAAAATATTAGGCAATAATGACAATAATGCCCAGGTGATGGGATAAAGATTGATTTTTCTATTGGGTGATCAGAGAAATCCTGCAAGGTGACATTTGATGATGGATGAGCATAACAGGAGGGAGCAAAGCACATGACTGTGTAGAAGAAGAGTCTTCCTCACAGAAGTTCCAGCCAGTGTAAAGATCTGAGGCAGAGCTCAGTGTTCAAAGAATGGGAAAGAGGCCTAGCAGTCTGGGAGGACCAAGTGGAAGAGTACAAGGATATGATTTTGGAATGCTCACCTGAGGCCATGAGAAAGGACTTCAGACCTGACTCTAACTAGGTGGGATGGGCAGCCTTGGAGGATTCTGAGCAGGGGAGAGACATGCCTTGACTTATAATTATAGAGGAGCATTCTGGTTGCTCTGGTAAGAGTGATGTATAGGAGGACATTTTAGGAGAACAAGTGTCTGAAACAGGAGCCCAACTAGGAAATGATTGAAACACTCCAAGTGAGCGCTGGTGAGAAGGTCACAAAGGTCATTGATGAATTAGGGTAGTAGCAGTGAAGATGGTAAGAAATAAGTCATTTCTCAGTAAGTTTAAATTGACAGCTAATAGAATTGGCTGATAAACCAGATGTAGAGTAAAAGATAAGAAACAATGTAAGTCAAGGCTAACTCCAAGATGTTTGGGCTGGCCAACGAGTGCCATTTACTAAAGTGAGGAGTACTGGAGGAAGGGCAGGTTTGAAGTAATTGGACATGTTAAGTTTGAGATGCCTATTACACACACATCCAAGAAAGACATCAAGTAGATAGATAGCTAATTCCAGAGTTTCTGGGAGAGATGAGGGCTGGATCTATAAATTTGGGAGATATCAGTGTGTAGATGCTACTGTAGACGCTAGTCTCATCATGGGACTGAACGAGAACACCCAGGTAGTGAGGGAAGACAAAGAAGAGGAGAGATTGGAAAGAGAAAAAGATCCGGCTGAGGAGCCTAAGAGGCCAGTGAGGTAGAGGAAAGCCAGAAGAGTGGATCCCGTGAGCCAGGGCTGCTGTGAGATCAGTAGGCTGAAGACTGAGAAATGCCAATTAGATTGGACCCTGTGGTGGCTATCTGTGACCTTGACAGACAGCTTCATCATATGGATAAAGACAAAAGCTTAAGGGTAGTGGACTCAAGCATGAATGGAGGTGAAGAAGTGAAAACGGGGGAGCAGAGAAGTGGGCTGGCAGCTGAAGAAGGAAGTAAAGTCAAGGGAGGTTCTGTTAGTTTTGTATTTTTTAAACTGAAGTTATTACAGCATGTTTGCATGCTGATAAGAATGATCCAGGAGAGAGTAAAAAACATGATTCTGGAAAGACAGGAGTAGTTGCAGGAGCAAAATTCCTGAGTGGGTAAGAAAGGACAGGGAAGCTAGTGCACAAGTCAGGGAGACACCCAGGAACACACCACACCCATTTCTACAGGAGAGGAGATCGAGTATGCGGGGAAAGATATAGGCGCTTGGACAGATGCAGTGGCTGGAGGATATGGACATTCTCTTCTATCGTCTCACCATGAAACAATAGGCAAGGATGTCAACTGAAAGTGAGAATTTGGGGGATGGTGCTGGTTTGCAGCAAGCAGTAGATAAATGCAACAGGCAATGACTACAGGACTGCAGTAGGACTGCTGGGCAGTGTTGAGGGCCTGCTTGAGATGTGTGCTCTGTGAGAAATGATCTTTAAGTCAAACTTGGATGATGTTGTTCCCTTCTTTCCACAATCCAGTACCTCTCCCAGCACTGAGGACTGTATCTTGCTAAAATTAGTCACTACATCGGTTCATTGGTTATTATATAATTTATTATTTATTAACGCACATCACCATTCATTCACTGAATCATATTTATTGAGTACCAGGCACCACTTAAGGCACTAGGGCTATATCAGTTGAACAAAACAAACCTCTGACCTCAGAGAACTTCTCTTCCATATCTTAAAAGACAAGAGACCTCATCTTTGGTTAATACAACTCCTCAGTGAAAACCAGTGAGGAGGTGGAAGTTTCATATTTAAGTACTCAAAACTAAAGTCACCTACATTCTAAAAAGAAGAATACCAAGGTGCCATGATAGATGTGGCCAGTAAAGGAGTGAAGGACACGCAGTCTGCCTCAGGGAATGCATCTTTCTTTTTTTCCCACTGGTGCTGGGCTAGTTCCATGGAAAGCAGCCAAGTGCAGCAGACAGAAGAGTAATATGCTGGAATTTTTATCTCTAGTGTCAGAGTAAGGATTCATCATTATCTCCAGAAAAGCATGAATTAATGGACCATCATAACAAAACAGGGTCTGCTCCATCCAAATTCTCAGGACTACATAAACCAGGGAAGATACAAGTTCCTTTCAGTTTAGGAATATGTAAAACAGAGCATACCCTTGAAAGGGCTTAACTGAGGGCATCTCCTCATTCCACCTTCCTTTTTTCTTGCCCGTTTTGGCCTTTTCTTCCTTCCTTCCTTCCTTCTTCTTTACTCACTAATTTTCATCTGTTTTCCATTTTTAGTGAAACAAAGGCTCTTAGAACCACTAGCTCAGGAAGCCACTGTTTCACTATAGGCTGGTCGCTGGGATTCTAGGAAGAAAGCTGGCTTTAATTGAAATCATGGCTCCCTTCTGACTTTGGGCAGGAAGGTGCGAGAAGAGTGGATTGGGAACATGGACTGTGAGTTCCCTCCAGAAAGAGATTTGGATCCTCTTTTAGTGACCTCAGACTTCACAGCTCTGCTACAAGAAACAAGAATAAAATGCTTGTCCAGAAAAAGAAGTCAAGGGAATTCCCTGGTGGTCCAGTGGCTTTCACTGCCAGGGCCCAGGTTTGATCAGGGAACTGAAATCGTGAAAGCCATGCAACAAGGCCAAAAAAAAAAAAAAAAGTCAGAAATGGAGTGAGAGTGCTTTATGCTCTGCTCCTCTGCAGTTACTTCTTATCTGTTGTTGTTTTTTTCATCTTTTTTTTATCTGTTGTTTTGAAGGTGGAACACTGAAACACGATAGTGTTTCTGTTCCGCTATTACATGATAGCATGTCCCCATGCTATATCCCTCTCTATGCAGTAGATGTCAGCCTCACACAGTCTTTCTCTTCCTAACTACAGATTCCTAAGAAAACTACCCTCTTACGCACCCTTTCCCTGGGTAAAAAGATTAATTTCTTCTCATCTTAAGCATGAAAAACAATAGTAAACAGTGATTCTGGAAACAGAATTGTATTAATGTACCTTGAATGGACTGTGGGACTATGGGAAAATGGGACAAGTGAGGGGTGGGGGACAGGTTAAAACCTGTGGGTCTCAGTTCAGTTCAGTCGCTCAGTCGTGTCCGACTCTTTGCGACCCCGTGAATCGCAGCACGCCAGGCCCCCCTGTCCATCACCAACTCCCGGAGTTTACTCAAACTCATGTCCATCGAGTCGGTGATGCCATCCAGCCATCTCAGCATCTGTCATCCCCTTCTCCTGCCCACAGTCCCTTCCAGCATCAGGATCTTTTCCAATGAGTCAACTCTTCTCATGAGGTGGCCAAAGTATTGGAGTTTCAGCTTCAGCATCAGTCCTTCCAATGAACACCCAGGACTGATCTCCTTTAGGATGGACTGACTGGATCTCCTTGCAGTCCAAGGGACTCTCAAGAGTCTTCTCCAACACCACATTTCAAAAGCATCAATTCTTCGGCGCTCAGCTTTCTTCACAGTCCAACTCTCACACCATACATGACCACTGGAAAAATCATAGCCTTAACTAGACGGACCTTTGTTGGCACAGTAATGTCTTTGCTTTTTAATATGCGATCTAGGTTGGTCATAACTTTCCTTCCAATGAGTAAGCGTCTTTTAATTTCATGGTTGCAATCACCATCTGCAGTGATTTTGGAGCCCCAAAAATAAAGTCTGACACTGTTTCCACTGTTTCCCCATCTATTTGCCATGAAGTGATGGGACCAGATGCCATGATCCTAGTTTTCTGAATGTTGAGCTTTAAGACAACTTTTTCACTCTCCTCTTTCACTTTCATCAACTATCAGGTGTGATATCAAGGTGGGCTGTATCACAGTTATGCTATCAACTCAAGAAGATATGGACATGGACCTGATCAAAGGTCTTCATCTCCCTCAGGTGGAAGAAGCTGAGGCATCAGCAAGTAGCTGCAGTGTCCTGGGGAAAGATATCAGTGTAAACCATTGATATCCTGTCTGTCCAAAGGTGCCCTATCTTTGTCCTCAGATAAGACGTTTCTCTGAGCCTCAGCTTCCTAATCTTTAAAAGAGGAAAAAATAATTGTTCTTGTCTACCCACAGTATTTAATGAGAAAAAAAAAATCAAGATATTGTGCAGAAAACAGTTTGTAGATAATGTATTATTTAAATATAGATAGTAGATTTAAAGTTATAAAGGCAAAAATGTAAGAGTCATGATGGCATCTGTATGATCTCCGAAGGCAGCGGCGTCGGAGCTCGGCCAAACATAAACGATGACAACAGCAGCTCGGCCAACTTTTGAACCTACAAGAGGTGGAAGAGGAAAAGGTGAGGGTGATTTGAGCCAGCTGTCAAAGCAGTATTCAAGCAGAGACCTACCCTCTCATACAAAGATAAAATATAGACAGACCACTCAGGATGCCCCTGAAGAGGTTCGAAACCATGACTTCAGGAGAGAGTTGGAAGAGAGAGAGAGAGCTGCTGCAAGAGAAAAAAACAGAGATCGGCCAACCCGAGAACATATAACCTTTTCATCAGTGTCAAAGAAGCCCCGATTGGACCAGATTCCTGCTGCCAACCTTGATGCAGATGACCCTCTAACAGATGAGGAAGATGAAGATGAAGATTTTGAAGAGGAGAGTGATGATGACGACACTGCAGCTCTTCTTGCAGAGCTGGAAAAAATTAAAAAAGAAAGAGCTGAAGAGCAGGCCAGGAAGGAACAAGAACAAAAGGCTGAAGAAGAAAGGATTCATATGGAAAACATTCTGAGTGGAAACCCTCTTCTTAATCTCACTGGCCCATCCCAGCCTCAGGCCAACTTCAAAGTTAAAAGAAGGTGGGATGATGATGTTGTCTTCAAGAACTGTGCAAAAGGTGTAGATCATCAGAAGAAAGACAAAAGATTTGTAAATGATACGCTTCGATCTGAATTTCACAAAAAGTTCATGGAGAAATACATTAAATAGTACAGTTTTATGTGCTGAATTGAAGGCTATAAAATGTAAATGATCTGACTTCATTTTGATTTATTTTTCCCTCCCCACCCATGTCTAAATTGTGTATAGGCTTTAGTTCCAAAGTATCTTTTCCTTTATTGGTTAATTACTTGGTAAGGACTTGGGAATTGGTTTAACCCAGTTTCCATCTCAATATTTCCAGTCATGTGTTTTCTCTTAAATATGGGAAAAGAAACCTGCTTATAATAAATATTTTTAATAATTTAAATAGCCAAATCTGTGTCCCCAACTTGTTTGTTGAAATGTATGCAGCTAATAAAACATTACGTATTTTCCCCCCAAAAAATTTTTTTAAATAAAAAAATAAAGGCAAATGTACATTAGTTATGAATAAAGAAGAATTCAGTGCTCAAAATTGAACCTTCAGTTAATTATTCTTACAGATTTTTCTCAAATTATCAGAGGGAAATTTTTGTTTCTCTCCTGAGTTCTTTGTTAGCCACGTGGAATTTTGACACACTTAGGCTTTATTTCACAAAAAGATCCCAACCTGGAGGGAGCCATATAATACACATGAATGGTCTTGTGGAGGGAGAAGGGGTGGAGGTTCCTTTTCTAGCTTTTACATTGTACCATTAGTAGACAATCATAAGCCACTTATAAACTTCAAGTGCAAAAGAAATAGAAATATTAATCTTCAACAACCCGTTCTTTCCAATTGGCTGTGCTTAATTGCATTCCACGGTTGCATTTGATCCCATTCCTCTCTTAGCTTCTTAGTTCATAAATTGAGATGGCTAAAGCTTACCATATTGTGGTCAGTAAGCACCAGTTTAGGCAAGAGACCTGGAATTCATCACATTCTTATTTTATCTCATACGAAATCTACAGCTTTTGAATTGAGACATTACTGAAAGAATTCATATTTGAGAGCAGAAAGACTGTTTTATACCTTGATGTTGAAATTTGAGCAGAAGTTTCAAAATGAGATTATTGATGCTCTCTGATGTCATGAGGAAAGGCCAAAAGCAATTCAGATTTTTTTCATTTCTCATGACTCATCCCCTCCTGTGGAGTTTTGGGCTATATATTCCCTGCCTTGTCTGTTCCTCTGCTCCTTTTGTTAAGAAAAAAATCCTTTTTGCATCACCACCCCCCACCTTTTATTTCTTTTTTTTTTTTTTGCTGAGGCTTTCAATTTATTGTATCATGAACTGCAGAAGGAGAAGCAGTTGAACTCTCAACCTTTGAAACTTCTTAATACTTGCTGAGTGGTCAAGGGGAGAAGTAGAAAAGATTGTCGATTGGACTTTACCCCATTTGAAAAAGACCTTCCTACAACAGCTCAGCCATCCCCATTTTAAGGAATTAAGTATTTACTTTTCTTAAAATCCAAAATCTTTTGGAACATTCTGCAGAAAGTGAGGCCAAATTTCCACACTAGTGTCAACTTGGGAACTTTTTTAGACCCACTTTAAACTCAAGTGCTTTTGCATAAGGTATGTAACACATATTCAAAGTAATTTCATTTTAGATATATACTTTTATATGCTATATTGCTTTCTGCTGTTTTTTCAGAGTACTTTGCAATTATAAATAGCCATCATTGCTCTCACCTAAAGCAGGAGTTTCTGGGTAGAATTCGTCACAGAAGACTAGATACAATATCAATATGGAAGTAAGCCATCTCTTAACATCAACAATCTGCTTCATGATCAGAGAGGTGCTGATAACTCCCCACCTCCTCTCTGGTCTGCCTTTCTAATAATTTCATTATGCAAAAGTATAATATTAGAAGCTATAAAAGGCCCCATTCCACCAGATTTTGTGTCATTTTTTTTCCTGGGACCAGGGTTGAGGTCTTTTTTTTTTTCTTCTGTTTAACACTAAATATTAGTAAGAGATGTGATCAGTAAGGCTACCACTTCTTCCTGGTACTTCTGTTTCCACTGTACTCTTCAAGGCTGCTCACAGTTATACTAAATGAACCTCTTTTCCATTAGTCTTAATTCTTTCCGTTCCCCTCTCCCACCCCGATTTCCTCCTATTTTCAGATACTTGAAGATAACGTCTCTACTGCCTTCTCTCCTTCAAATCTTCCAGACATAAATATTTTAATATATTCGCCAGTGTATTTGTGATGGCTTTGAAGTGTCTGCACAACCGGTCCCTTATTTATAAAGCCCACGTCTGCTGAATGACCTGTAATGCCATACCAGCTCCTGGACTCTCCCGAACAGTCGACCTGGGAGGATTTTACTTCCACTACTTACAAAGAGAAAGATGGAGACAAGGGAGAGGATCGATTACAATGAGGAATCTTTTCATCCATCTTGTCGGTGATCTTTGGGGACGGTGTGCTGCTATTTACATTGAACAGGAGGGAGGAGAGGGAGGATGGCGAGCAACGCTGGAAGTGGGAGGCGGAGCTAGCCCAGCGCTTAAAACCCCTCGCTAAAAGGGAAGCACGTTCGTTTGTGCTAGAGGCACTCTCCTGGAACCGCGAGGGATGGGGCGGTCTGCTCCCTGAGGACTGACGGAGATCGGAAGAAGGAAAACGAGGACAAGCAAACAGGCGACACAGAAGAGGACCTCTGGAGAAAGCGGAAGGCAGGAGACGGGAGGGGGAAGGAACCCACGCCAGGTGGAAACAGGACCCGGAGAGAACCGCTCGGGTCCACTGAAAGAGAAGAAAGTACCGGAGGATTGCCTTTTTTCCTTTCAGTTAATGAAAACGACTTTTATCCTCATACAAGGCTAAGGGGAGGTAAAGAGAATCTCTGTTTTCTTAGGGGGATAGCTGAGGGAAATCCAGACTATCTCTTTGAAGCTCTGAAATAAGCCACTGCCTGCTACACAGTGCAAAACGGTCTTGGTTTCTGAAGAGCTACATCCCTTTCAGGAGCATTCCAGCCAGAGTAGCTGGTACAGTTCTATTTTTACATTTAAATGTCTGTGTCTCTCCCCCCGCCCCCATTTTAACAACACTTTCCTTGTTTGTAAGCACGAGTGACAAGAAAGTGTCAAGACGGAATAGGAATATTTTCATCTTTCTCTTTTATCTGCCTGGGTCTTTTTATTATTTTTTAAAGAGGGTAGGAGTGGTCCTTATCACGGAAAAGGACGTTTCCATTTGAAAGGCTCTCTCTCTAAATATATTTACACCCATATGCATTTAGAAAGAGAGATACCTTTCGGAGGTTGAAATCCTATTGAGAAACATGGAAAAAGGAGCCAGGCACCGGAACAACCCTGAAAAGAACCACCCAGGTGGGAGCAGTTCGCAGGAGGCTGATTCTGGAGGGGGCGGAGTGGCCCTGAAGAAAGAGATTGGATTGGTCAGTGCTTGTGGTATCATTGTAGGTGAGTCCAATTCCTTTTCCCACCGACCGTTCCTCCCTGTCTGGTGGTCCTCTCGTAGAACCTCAATCCCTCAGGCCCCCAGCCCCGCAAAGTACTGTTTGCTGCATCCTGCTCCCTTAGAAAAGGGTTGTCGTTCACCTGTGCTATCGCCTACACAAGCGGATTAAGTTTGAGAGGTATAGGCCGTGCTGTATATCATGCATCTCTTCCCCCAAACCAGTCCTGTCCAGTGTTTGGGGAATGGAGCACTTAGGGGACACGCTCCTGGCTGATGGTCAGTGTTGCCTGCAAGCTTCTTGAAAATATAGGTCTCTGGACTTGACACTGGAAGGCTGATTCCAGTGACTTAAGGTAGGACTGGGGAACCTAGATTTTTAACAGGCTTTTCTGCAGCGATCTCCTTACCAAGCTGTGGATTGGCTTTTGAGACATATTTAGGAGCTATTTTGTTTTACTTTATATGAGACTGTGGGTCTCGGGGGTGTGTAATAAAAATAGCCACAACAGCAGTGTAAGGATGCCTTGCCTTTCTCTAGCTTTTCCATCTTATCCAGCACTTTATCTTGTGAAGTAGATGTGACAGGGCTGTTATTCCCATTTCATGGGTGAGGAAATAAATTATGGAAGAAAAGACACGACAGATTGTACCTTTCTGTAATTGTGTAGTTGGCAGCTTCTCTCATCGCTTAGTGGAGTTGTGTAATATCCATGTCCCTTACCTCATGAAAGACCTTGTGAAGTTCTGAAGGGAAACGGGAGTAATTAGAATGGGGAGTCCGGCTGAAGGCTTTGAAACTGGGAAGCCTGAGTGTCCTGCCTTTATGCCAGAAGGTGAGAGTTTCTTCTGCTGTCTTTGGGAAGGGGCCTTATGTTTTCCCCAGAGAAAGGGATACAGGACAGTCAGGCCAGATCAGTTTCTGTGCAGACTTCCTGTTGAAGGCTTGTACTGTCCTGATGCCTACAGACCAGTTTTTCTAGAATAATCCCATGGTCCTCATGGTAGCACAGAAGCATTTTGGCAACTAAGCAATGCTGACATTGGAGAACACCCTTGAAATCAAATAATATCAGCACAGTATTCAGATAATCCTCTTCACCTCTGCACCCAACCTTCAGTGTTATCTCCATTCAGCTTTCAAGGTGGAATGCTGCTCTAATTCTCTGACTCTGGTAGGTTTCCAGGCATCTACAGTTACAAGTACGGTAATGTTATTTTAGAATATTATAGTCAGGATTTTAATCTCTCATTGTCTTTTCTCTATCTCGCCTTTATTGCAACTGCTCTAAAAAATGAGATCAGCAAAATCCTCAATATGTACAGCACATGCCAATTTAAGGTCTATAAATAGCCCAGAGCTGTTACCTCTTTCACCAGTTTGACTGAGAGGATTGAGTACTTTCCTCCCTTTGAGAAGATTCTGATTCATACACAGATGTTTACACCCACATACACATGAGCACAATCAGACCTCCTTCCTGCCTCAACCTTGCTCACCCACCCCTATATATGTGCAAGTATTCAAGGGTTGAGGATATTTTCCTATATAATGGGCTTGTTTTTGTCTCTTTCTTTAGTATTTTTCTAAGACTGTGAAGAAATGGGAGTGTCCAGGTGTAAGAGCTATGGCTTTTAGTTGGGTGAATGCTGCTAATGATTTGTCCACAACCTCGTGGATAGCACTTCAGTGTAAGAATAGTCCCAGTGTTCCTACTGGTATTGTAGCAAGAAGAATAACAACTCTGGTATTCTATGGTGAAAAGAGGCCCCAAATATATGATTTCAGAGAAATCAGGGTATTATTCCAAAGTTCAAGAATCCTTGTAGAGTTAATAGTCATGATTGTATCTCCATTTAAGCTGAGACACACATTTCCCCTTTAGGGTGTTGGGGCAAAATCCTTTCCACTTCCCCTGCCCGTGTGGCTGTTGATTTACAAAAGTGCTGAGTAGCTGCCCTGTCCTCTAGAGGGGTTTCCGAGTAGATGACAGTGATTCAGGTTTTTTCAAGACCAAATGCAAAAATAGAAATGGCATTCTGCACATGAAATTCAGTGATCTAGTGTTCAGTGTCAACACTGTGGAAGAAAGAATTCGAAGATATAAAGAGAAAGGAAATTTCCTAAGTGAATTAGATCACGAGGTATGGAAAAATAGCAACTGCCCCAAATTGATGTCATATCCAGTTAACTTAGGGATAAGTTAAACAATGTTTCATAAAACATTACAAAAGTTTCATTCACAATCAGCATCAATAATTTAAAATAGGAATAATAAGGACTTCCCTGGTGGTCCAGCGGTTAAGAATCCGTCTGCCAAAAGAAAAAAAATAGTAATCCATCTGCCAGTGCAGGGGTTATGGGTTCCATCCCTGGACTGAGAAGATCCCATACACCTCAGGGCAGTTAAGCCCGTGCGCCACAACTACTGAATCCTGAGCACCCAGAACCTGTGCTCTGCAACAAGAGAAACCACGGCAATGAGAAGCCAGTGCATTACGTGGAAGAGTGGCTTGCACTCGCCAAAGCTAGGGTGTGTCCATTCATAGCAGCAAAGACCCAGTCCAGCCATAAAGAAATAAATAACAATTTTAAAATAAAATAGGAATAACAAGATGGTCAGTGTTACAGAAATACAAAATGAACCAATAGAAGATGCAGGCTCTAGAATTATCTATAATCTGATTGGAGAGATAAGTTTTATATGCATTAGACAAAGAACATTGGAAATTTATGATATGATTGAGTTACTTAAGGAGGAAAAAGTTAGGTGAATGGTGAGAAGCACAAAGATAGAAGTTCTCCCTGAGAACTAGATTTAGAGCCTCTTGAAGGACATGGAGAAATATAGAACAGAGAAGATAATTCTGGGAGATTTGGTAGGTAGAAGGACAACAACTAAACTGTTATTTCCTTGAGCAAAAAAATGTGAATCTTTAGTGCTTAGCAGAGTCCCTGACTTGAAATAGTTGTTGAATTTAATTGACCCTTTGACAAAAATGTGAAGACAGTAGTAATAAAGTGTTTATTTGAATGGCTGTTGGGAACCTGACTTGAAAATCTTTTAAGCTAGGAATAGTTTCATCAACTTGGAAATGAGGTTGTCCAGTTTTAATTTTTAAACGTCACCTTTGCCCTAATTTAACCAGGCTATTGCTCACCACATATTTGGCCAAAGAAACCTGTTGGCAATAGGTGAACTTAGATTTCTCCATGAATGTGGAGTCCCCCTCAAAATCTAAAGAAACTACGAAGGAGCCACAAAATTCATTAATTAATGCTATCAAAGCTACTGTTATTATTAAAAATTTATTATATGCCAGACACTTGTCCAATTGCCAAACATACATTCTTTTTTTTTTTTTTTTTTTAAGTATTTATCTGGCTGTACCAGGTCTTAGTTGCAGCACGTGGAATCTGGTTCCCTGGACAGGGATCGAACCTGGGCCCCTGCTCTGGGAGCATGAAGTCACTGGACCACCAGGGAAGTCCTGCATTGTCTTATTTATCCCTTACAATAATCCCATGTGGTAAGCACTTCTTAGTCCTTCCTCCACATAAGGAAATACAGGCTCAGAGAGACAAGAAACTTGGTGAGGGTCACACAGCTGAAAAATATTAAAGATTCAGACCTACAGCTTGTCTAAATCTTAAATGAAACTCATAAGCATTATTCTCTACTCTCAATTGTCATGTCCTAAAAGAGGTGTTTGCCTTCAGATCCTGTGCAGAGGTCCTTATTTGTTTTTATAGACGAAGCACTCAGTGTTGTGTTCCTTGCAAGGAAGTGTCCCAATGTAAACAAGATCTGAGCAGTCAGTTGAGAGCTGAAGTACCAGTATAGCTGCAGGAAGACACTGGTGGGGGGTTGGAGCCTAAGGTGTGCTGGCTCCACTATTGCAGGATGTGGTCAGCACAGACCATGCTTCCACTGATTCTCCCACATGCTCACTCTTCCTTTCTGGACCAGCGTTCTCTACTGGAAAAACCATAGCTTTACATAAACTCTTTATATATATTACATTATTTAATCCTGACCACCATTCTGTGGAAATAGATATTATAACTCTGTTTTAAAATGGGGAAATGGAGTCACAGACCCTGGAGGACAGACTACTGAGATCTTCTGACTCCAGAGTCAAAGCTCTTAGCCATTTCCTGTTTCTAGTTGGTAACCAAGAGAGGAGGGAGGGAGGCTGATGTGTCTTGTGTGGTGGGGGAGTGGGCCATGCAGGACCATAACCCTGACATTGGAGTTGGGAAAGGACTTTGGTATCTGATACTGGAAAAGTTGGGGGAAAACTTTTTTAAAAGGCTGTTTGTCAACAAAGAAGTATACTGTAGGTGTAACCATACTGAAATGGCACTGGGCTGATTTGGAAATATTTCAGGTCCAAAAGATTTTCAGACCCATGTATTTTGACACCATTTTAGAAGATTTTACATTTTAGTCTTTGATTTAATGTATTAGCTTTCTAATCCCCCAAATGTCTATTGGATATTAACCAGAGGGCTGGAGTGTGAAAATTCTTCTCAAATTTGTACTTTAGTTTTTGTTTGTTTTTTTTTTCCAACATGAGAGGGTTTAGGATTTGGTTCATTCAAGATGAAAACATGTTTAAAACTCTCATTGTTCTCAAAGAAAACTTTGAGACAGAAGCCAAGTAGGATACTTTTCAAAACAAACACATCTTGGTAAACAGAGAGAGGTTATACTCAGTGGTGTAATAATAATAAGTAACTACCATTTACTGAGCACTACCACATAGCAGATCAGTGCTTTATGAGTATTTTCATCTAAGCCCATGAAATAAGTACTGTTATGGAAAGGGTGGAATTGAATGAGTAAATAACTGGCAGTGGCAGAGCCAGGATTCCCACCCAAGTCATTGAACTCTGAAGCCACTGGGCTTAATCAAAATGCTCCACAGGGTGGCTGGAACCAGGGATCCTGTTGCTTCCTACCTCCAGGAACCAGGGGGCTCAAGGAGTAATCTAGTTGAGGCAGGGCTGCTGGCAGGGCTCCAATATGCTGTCTCAAAGAGCAGAGTTACGCAGAATAAATGACTAGCAGGAGACACTTAGGGTTGAGGAAAGAAAATAGAAACCCAGCAGGTAAGAAAGATGTCCAGAGAAACAGAATCAAACAACCCATTCTATTTAGAAAAGCAATAACAACCACAAAAACACCCCGTTCCCAGATCAGATGACCTCAGAGAGGCCAGCACCACATATACCACTTTTTCTGAATTAAATTGGCTTATTGAAGTGGCATGGTGGTATGGGCATACTGGGTGAGACTTTCAGGTTGCCCAGATACCAGGGTTTTCTGCTTTCCTCTGCGGGTTAATCCAGCAGCAGAGCTGCCTACCAAGAAAGCCTTAGGAATGTCTGTTGTTGTTCTTGTTGTTTATTGTTATTTGTTTGTTTGTTTTTGACTGCGCTAGGTCTTCATTGCTGCATGCTGACTTTCTCCAGTTGCAGTGAGCAAGAGCTTCCCATTGTGGTGGCTTCTCTTGTTGCAGAGCATGGGCTCTAGAACATGAGGGTTTCAGTAGATGTGGTGTATGGGCTTAGTTGCATGTGGAATCTTCCTGGACCAGGGATTGAACCTGTGTCTCCTGAGTTGGCAGGCGGATTCTTAAATGCTGGGCGACCAGGGAAGTCCTTGTTTGGTTATTATTGTTTGAAGATGGTGAGAGGGATTCAAAAAAGCAGGAATGAGCAAATAACCCCAAGAATATATCCTGAACTACCCAAAAGAACCAAAAGGAGTTCATCCCTTCTAATTTTTAACTCCCAGCTGAGAGAGTGCAGATCAAGAAAGACCATGCCTTGTTCCCCTCCCAGAACATGTCTGCAAAGGAGGCCCCCTGGGCTCTTCTCCCTGGAAATCTGTAAATGACAAAGTGCAGGCTACTCCCTGGCACAGGTATGGGGGCTATTGGTCACAGGATTCTGATCGTCCATATTTTAACATTTAACAAATACTCATTCAACTTTATATGCTAGGCCTTGTGCTAAGCACTGGTGAATTTTATTTCTAAGAAGCCAAATTGTGCCTCAAGTCTATTTTTTTTTCTCAAGTCTATTTTAAGCTGTTTTATTTATAGAATGAATGAAGTCTGAGCCGAAAAGCTTTATCAATCACATCTCATCCCTCATCCATTGTCACAGTCACAGCTCTTTACATTGGTTTGCTCCCTGCAGTTAATATCTTCAGCATTACCAGTGACGTCACTCCTGGGTAGAGGGTTTCATAATGTGCCTTGAGATGTTCTGGGCAACCTCACACTGAGCAGCATATTGTGAAGGCCGATTACCCAGGGGGTGTTTCATTGCTGCAGAATTGTTAGTGTACTTTTCTCATTATGTATAGAGTTTCAAGGTGCCTGTACATCTGTGAGATTCATAAATGCTTTAGCAGCCTCTTTAGAGTACAGTTCTGCATAGCATGTTTAATCAGCAGCTGATACAGGCAGGTCAGGTTGTCTAGGGATAAGGAGACATTTGCTAAGTGGGTCCTGATGCTGGGAGTAGAAAGCATATGATGAATTTTCCCATGATTTGTATTATGTTGTAAACAGGGAGGAACCATTGTTGATATCAGAAAAGGAAGGGCTTTGGAGATAGTCTTGGGGTTGTAAACTGCTTTCCTATTTACAAGCTTTGTAACCTGGAATAAGTTTATTGGCAATAAAATAGAAATTTCTTGTGAAATGTTAAACTGGCTGGTATCCAGCAGTTTATATTCAATAAATATTAGTTTCTTTCTCTCCTAAGCTCATCCTCCACCACCCCCACTTCCCTTATCCCTCCCCCCACCCCACCCCCACACTCATTCATTTTGGCTCAAAAACAGATTAGATTGATCGGGTGATGGGAAGAACTGGCCAATTCAGCCCAAGTCTGACCTGTTTATCAAATAGACAGTGTTTTTCCTTTTCTCTGTTGACTCGAGTCTACTTACTCATCAGCTTCTTGTGCTTCCCCTCTTCTAGGAAGCTTTTCCTGAGCAGCCCCCACAAGTGACATTGTGCATCCCTAATATCTTGTCATGTATTGCGATTGCTTTCATGCGGCTTCTGCTTTCCCTGGTGTTGTCAGTTCTGTGTCCACGTGCATCATGTCACCACAATTCCCTGAGGACAGGGACTGAGTCTTTCTCATTTTCATATCCTCATGTATTCAGCCTGGCTTGCGTAAGTGCGTAGAAAGTATTTGTTGAATAACAGCATCTAAGCCAAATCGTCCATTAGAGATCTGCCTCCCAACAATGTGAATATGCTTTCTCTTGGCCGCCTGTGGGATCTTAGCTCTCCAGCTAGGGATCGAACTTGTGCCCTCTGCAGTGGAAACACAGAGTCTTAACCACTGGACCACCCTGAAAATGCTTAACAAACTGAACTTACTGAACTGTACACTTAAAAATGGTTAAGGTGGTAAATTTAGTGTTGCATTTGAAAAAAAAAGTGTTAGCTTAAAAACGAGTTATTCCTGTAAACAAATTTTTACATGTAGCAAAAAACAAGCAAAATACAAAGCATACTAAATGTCATCTAAGTTCAAATTTGAAAAAGACTTTAGAAATTAACATTGAGGCTTACCTCAGCCTCAGCACTATTATATTTTGGGTCATATATTTTGTTGTTTTGGGAGGCCGTCCCATGCACCCCCTCACCAGCTGTGGCAACCAAAAATGTCTCCAGACACTGCCAGTCGTCCCCTGAAGGTGGGGAGATGGTGCAAAATTGTCCCTGGAAGAGCACCACTGAGGAAGACAAAGCCTCTTACTGTTGGTGCCTGGTTTCCCAATCAGACAGTGAGACGCTGGACACCTGCTGTGAATCCTTAATGGGCATTTTTGAGGGCTCAGCAGTCTTAGCCCCTGAGGCCAGGATGCCTGTCTTTCAGTGATTGGTGGGTGGTGGTTGGCTCCATCTATTATGTTAAAAGTCTGTGTGAACTAGTTCTTCCCAATTACGTTTTAAAGCAAGAATGTACAGAGTGGGTGCTCAATAAATACTTTTTGAGATGCAATTACCTGTTGGCCGCCCACCTGAAGCATCTAAAAATCATACCTAGACAAGTAAACAGATGCTCAGAGAATGCTTCATGGCCCTGGCCCTGCAGTGCTGTTTCAGAGCCAAACTTCCAAGGTGAAACCATTATTGGTATCTTATAGAGACTGTCTCTACCCCTACTATTGCAAATCCTAGCAACTCCTTGTATTTGTGATCATTACGCAGATTATAAAGTGCTTCCATGCATGTATGTTCGCCTTTGATCCTCACCACAATCTTGTGAGGTAGGCAAGGCAGGAGCAAGTATTCCTATTCAGCAGGTGTAGGGACGCTAAGAAGAATTCAGGCCACTCAACTTGTGAGTGGCAAAGCAAGGACTCAGTGGCTCCTCGGACTCTTAAGTCTAGCACCCATTTCATTCTTCAGCAAGGATTCTAAACCAGCAGAGTCCTAAAGCTCCTTCCCCATCTCTGTTCCACAAGAGACGGCAACCCCACAGGGTGTGTTTTGGAGTCCTGACCTGCCATCACCCTGAGGTGGCTGTTTGTGCCGTCCTGACGGAAAGTGGAGATAGGATGAGAGGCATGGTGAGCTTTCAGGCCTGCTGTGAGGATCAAAGCCTGGCCTCAATGTGCCAACCCCATTCCGTTCTGTTCTTGCAGTCCTGAAAATCCTGAGACCCTTCCAACCATTTTGTGGGAGAAGCAGAAAGATTTGCCCTGGCTTTGTCTGGACATCATGGAAATGGACAGAGCCTCCAAGGTCCAGGAGAAGCCCTGGCTAGATTCCAAGACTGGCATGAGTCAGTAGAGAAGGCCAAAGCCTTTTGGATTTGAGGGTCTGTTGGGCAGTAGAAATCTGTAATTCCATGCCCTAGGACATTCTGTGATGGCTGCAGCATTCTAGCGTGGACAGGCCTGGAAGTGAGTAAGGCCTTAATAAGAATCACATGGCTATTGGCCCACAGGTGGAAGTCAGCAATTTTTCACGGCCAATGTGGATTTTCTCAATTCCAGCAGTTTTTCTAGTGATGACTTGCCCACTGATACAACTTGGCTCCTTCTTAATGGAGTGGTTCACTTGGCTTTTCTTTGACAGAACAAGCCAAGCTGGACCTCATTGTCCAGGCATCCTAGGGCCCATTTTTACTAGAGATGATCTATGTGATAAGATGGTTATTTCCCTAATTGGGGTCGATGAAAGAGAGGATTGAAAACCCAACCAACCCTGGCTCTACCAGACGGTTGGGCATCTTGTTCTTTTTTTTTTTTTTTTTAGAGTTCCATCGTTTGTGAAACAGAGACTGCATTTAAGACTGTTCTCACAGAAAGCAGTTGAAGAGCAGTCATTTGGATGGGGAGGAGGCTAGTGGACCTGTGACTCTCAGGAACCTTCCTGCAGTGGCCACAGCTGGGGGAGGGGTGCTGTCCACCCTTTGGCTCTGTCTCCATCCTGGGCATCTGCTCAAGGATCCCTCTCTCGTGGTTCTGACCCCTCTGACCTTGGCCCTTGGGGGACTTCTTGACTTGACTTCATGCCTCTTCCTAGAGAAACCTGAAATTCCTCAGACTGGAAGCTTCAGATGCTCCAAGAGCAAATCAGTTAGTGCTTTGAATTCACATGTTAACAAACAGGTTATTTAGCATCACTCCAAAAGAGTAACACAAATTACCTCTAACTATGGATGGACTATGGATGGATGGTGGTTGTTTAGTGGCTAAATCATGTCCAACTCTTTTGAAACCCCATGGACTATAGCCTGCCAGGCTCCTCTGTCCATGGGATTTCCAGGCAAGAATACCAGAGTGGGTTGCCATTTCCTTCTCCAGGCATCTTGTTCTTAAGTGGCTTTGTAGATGATGAGTCTAAGAGTAAAACAATGGAGAAAAAAATTCCTGCTGTAATCAACTTTCTTCCAACCTCTCATCAAGAAAGGTTCATAGTCAAATGTAGAAAAGCCTTTCCCCTGTTCTCCTTTTTCAAAGCCGTTCCAGAAAAGCCTCACTTGGACAGTATAAAAGCCCTGCAGTTAAGGTATGTGTTGGGTAATTTCTCAAGGCGAGGCAGCTCAGTAGGAAGAAGCTCTGGGCCAGGAGTCCAAGGACATGGCCTCTCATCCAGGCCTTGCTACCCAATGCAATATGTGACTTTGATCATGGCTCTTTGCCTCTCTGAACCTCAGTCTTCACAATAGTAAATAGGGATGAGAGTGCCTGACCTGTGCACCCAAGAAAGTAGTTGTGAGAATCAAGTAAGTTAATAGGCATGAATCTTTTGTAACTCATCGCTGAAGGTGGTATTGCAATAGAAGGAAAGAATCAGATCTGTGTTCCAGTTCTTTAATAAGCAACTTCTATGAACCTTTCTCATTGTCTATAGGGTGGAGCATGTAAAACTGACAATTTTCAGGGAAAAGCTTGAGGCTATGACTGTGACTGCTAATTTACCCTGTGATTTAAGCAAATAACCACCTCTCTGCATCTCAGGTTCTTCATCTGTAAAATAGGGAAAATAATACCTCCTTCATTTTCTCCATTTGGAAAAATGAGAATAATGGTTGCCCTAGTTTCTTTCCCTATAAAGTAGAGATGGTAATACCAGCCAGTCTACTCTCAGCAATGGGTTGCTTTACTGATTTGCCTACAATACACACTTGACATATTTCACAGGTTTTGGAGGTTCCAGATAAACAGGTGTATTAAACTGCTCCATGGAGGTAAGCTGTAGATTGACATCAAACATTATTTATTCAATAAATACTTATAGAGTACTTATTAATACTTTGTGACATTAAACAATACAGTGTAAACAATACAGTGTCTGCCTCATGGAACTTACAGACTAGTGAGGAAGATATATATTAATCAAATAATTACACTAAAGATTGTATATAAAAGGCATGACTTTAAGTAAATGTAGTGTGAGTATTCTTTTGGCTCCAGTACATAGCTGTGCTTTGAGTGACATTCGTCTTCCTGTAGTCCTTCCAGAGGCTGCTAAGGAAGAGACATCTGATTCTGATTTTCTAGGTAATGGCTTCCTAGAATCAGGGCAAGATGTTCCTCTCCTTCCCATCCCCCAGTTCTCGGTTTTGGTTAACATAATTTAATTTTTTTTTCACTTTTTATTTATTTTTAAAAATTTTATTTTTCACTGTGCTGGGTCTTCGTTGCTGCATGGGCTTTTCTCTAGTGAGGCATGGGCTCTAGGGCACGTGGGCTTCAATAGCTTCAGCACATGGACTCAGTTCCAGCATGCAGACTCAGTAGCTGCGGCTCCCAGGCTCTGGAACACAGGCTTGATAACTGTGGTGCACGGGTTTAGAGGCATGTGGGATCTTCCTGGATCAGAGATTGAACCCGAGTCTCCTTCATTGGCAGGTGTATTCTTTCAGCACTGAGCCACCAGGGAAGCCCCCAAAATTTTTTGGCCATGCTATGAGACATTTGGGATTTTTAGTTCCCCTACCAGGGATCACGGAGAAGCTACTGGCGGCCCACTCCAGTACTCTTGCCTGGGAAATCCCATGGACGGAGGAGCCTGGTAGGCTGCAGTCCATGGCGTCGCGAAGAGTTGGACACGACTGAGCGGCTTCACTTTCACTTTTTACTTTCATGCATTGGAGAAGGAAATGGCAACCCACTCCAGTGTTCTTGCCTGGAGAATCCCAGGAGCGGGAGCCTGGTGGGCTGCCTTCTATAGGGTTGCACAGAGTCAGACACAACTGACGTGACTTAGCAGCAGCAACCAGGGATCAAACCCATACCCCCTGCTGTGGAAGCATGGAGTCTTAACCACTGGACAGCCAAGAAAGTCTCTGTTTTTTTATTTCCCCTACTTTTATCTTTGTCATTTTAATTTGGTCAAAATCAAGATGGTTGATGGGGAGAACTCTTGTCCCAGTGCCAAGCCTCACCATCTGTTATAGCAGCTCCATGGAAGGACACATTATCCAAGAACCAGTGGAGCTGGGAAGTAGTCAGACCCCCAGAAAGGGCTGTTGGTCTTGAACCGCCCACCCTCCACCTGGGATGATGGGGTGGGGCACGTGCTCTGGAAATGTCAGAGCAAAAGCAGGAGAACCAAAGTGCTCACGCATCTCCACTGGGGTGTTTTCTAAGAACCCTGAAGTAGAATTTGGACACTCTTCATTACTGAGAAAATGAGATCTTTTCAGTAACATCCACAGCCTTTTCCTGGTCCTGAGAAATTCCTGGCTATCGCCCCACAACCCCTTTTGGCATCTTAAAAACCAAAGTCAAAGCCTGTTTTTCTCCCATACTGATTATTTTTCCAATCCCTTGAGCTAGTTTTATAACCTTCTATTGCTCTCTTCTTGGCTGGCTTTAAAACGCCCTACAGATGACTCTTCTGATAAATTCCTGCCAGGCAAGGAGTTTACTGTTACTTTGCAGCACTATCAGCAACCCCATCTCACATTCACTGTGGCAGGTGAAGGGTCGTTTGACGCTGACCGTCCTAGGATGCTACCAGGAGGCCTTTAGTCTCTGCTGACCCAGCATTCATGCATAGCACACATGGGGGATGAGTTGAGAAGGGGGTTGAGAGGTAGCTTCTCATTCCAAGTCTTGGACTTAAAAAAAAAAAGGAAACGCCTTTAAGAACTGGGGGCACCCAGGATTTCATTTTTGTCTCTCTCTTTGCCTGATGTTCAGATCACAAATTTAAACATGAGGGATTGTTTCTTCTTTTATTTTCACTTCTCTACGTAGCCCTATTCTGTTCGGATGGCTTAACACCAGGAGGAAAAAGGCCTGTTTGAGTCGTAATGTGCCGCCTTTGCGTTTCAATCTAGCTGTGGCCCTAGGCTCTCCAGTTTGGTATTTCAGCCTCCCGGCTGCTGATAGTCTTCTCCTGGCCCCTCCTCTCCCTTGTTACTCATCTCAAGGAGCAGTTCTTTAGCTTGTGGCAGCATATTCTACATCCCCAAAGAATGAAATATTACTGCTTTCAGGATGGGAATATTCTCTTTCTCTATGACTAAAATAACCTGGATGCACAGTCTGGAATTAAAAATTGAATTTTGGTTTAGAAGTGAAAGTTTTCAGGACTGGAATGAGGCTGAGCTGTGATTGAGATCTAAAAGTCCGTTTTCTAAATTTGAGCATAAAATCTCATAGTCTGCATCTCAATCAGCCCAGAACTGGTTCCAGACCACTAAAGAGAGATGGTAGGAATTCAGAGCAGTCAAATCCAACTGGCCTCTAGTACTCCAGCTCTGCATTTTGACTTGGATCCATTTAGTGTCTACTTCTTCCCCCCAGGCCCTCATTGGTGCAGCGGGGTGGGGCATGAAGAGGAAGAGGGAGCTTTCAAAGCACCCGACCTTTGGACCCTGACCCCTGGAATCATAAGATACTGACGGAGGAGAGCTTGGGAAGAAACGTCCCCGGAGCTGCCCCCACACTCCTGTTCCTCCCCTGCCCCAACACACGTCCCAGCAGCCAACATTCAGTCCCTGGGGCCAGCCTCACCTGTCGAGAGCAGGCCAGTCCCTTATACACAGAACCGATGTGGATTAGTGGAAAGAACCCTTGGATTAAGCTTCAGGAGACTGCCTTCTAGATCCAATTTTACCCATCAGTAGCTGTGGAATTTGGAGAAAGCCACTTAACTCCTCTGTGTCTTAGTCTCTTGGTTTGTGTAATAAGAACACCTGCCCTTTCTCCTCCTGAATTCAGTGAAGTTGTTGTGAGAGGCACATGAAACAATGGAGGGGAATGACCTTTGGAAGAATGTAGAGCTAAGGCTTTGCACGTATTGTGTCCAGACAAACCACTTCTAAACTACAAGAGCTTTTTTTTTTTAGGGTTATTTCATGCTTTTCACCAAGGGTGGGGCTATTGTGTCGGGTAGAGGCCAGCCTCCAGGAGTGCTGTCCATACTTGTGGGTCTTGGAAACCCCCAGACACAGGGTATGACCACAGTCTGTCCAAAGGTATTTACCCTTCAGCTCATTTTTAAAGCTTTCTAATTGCACATTTTATAGCTCTTCCTTTTCCAGCCAGCCTTAAGTAAGGCATTTGTCACCACCCTGGTTAGACTACGTTTGGCCCAGTCAGAGCGCCCTGGAAGTTCAGTTTGCACTACCATTTACTACTGTGTAGACTTAGGCAATGCACTTTCCTCTGTAAAATGGGAGAAATGATGTCTGACTCCATCCGCTTCTCCTGACGCTTACATGACACATGTAAAATACCTGACAAGTTCCTGATCTCCATGTCCATTGTCTGCTGCTCTTTCCCCTGCTAAGGAGAATTATTGCTAGATATACCTGCTAACCTGGAGGGGATTTGTGCACCCCAAAGGCATTTTGCCTCAGATCAAAGGCTAGAGCACCTCCACTGTGCTGCGGCCTGCCAACTGTGCTGACTCCCTTTTTTCCCCACTACTCTCGGTGCTTTTCACAGGGAACATCATCGGCTCTGGAATCTTCGTCTCACCCAAAGGTGTGCTAGAGAATGCCGGCTCTGTGGGCGTGGCTCTCATCATCTGGATTGTGACAGGCCTCATCACAGCTGTGGGAGCCTTGTGCTATGCTGAGCTCGGGGTCACCATCCCCAAATCTGGAGGTGACTACTCCTATGTCAAGGACATCTTTGGAGGCCTGGCTGGGTAAGAGAATACTGGGGGGGCTAAGTGGTCTGGGAAGCCAAGGCCAGGGCTGTCCAGTGTGCTGAGGATGGTGCGAGCTTGGGGTTCCTCCACGTCACGGTTGCCAGTTCATCCTGAGTACCCTTGATCCCCCTCAGAGTGGCAGAGGAACCAGGCTGTAGTTTTAATCTCTGTTTAGGGTTTTTGTTTGTTCTGCTTTGCTGCACCTTGTGGCTTGCGGAATCTCAGTTCCCAGACCAGAGATCGAACCTGGGCCCTTGGGAGTGAAAGTGTGGAGTCCTAACCACTGAACCACCAGGGAATTCCCTTAATTTCTGTTGACCATAGACAGCAAGATTCTATGAGTGAGAACAAGTAGAACTAAAGGACAACTCTGATTGGAGATGCCCAGGGAAAGCACATCACGAAAACAAAGCCCTTTTATCCTGAAAAATAAGTGAGTGGTGTCTCTGATTTTCTCAGCCCCCACAGCCCAGATACTGAAGAGCTCAGTTCTAACCAAGGAGCCCAAGGGTATGGGGACACTTCCCCTTCAAACTTCACTCTCTACACCTTCTTGACACTCATGTAACTGGCCACACTCTTAGTGTGCCCTGACTGTGAAGATTCTGGGGTTGCAGATTTTCTTTTCCACCAGTGGCTTCTGGGGGCCAGGGTGGTAGAGAAGAGATGATGAAACGATGAAAGGAGCAGAAGGAGAGAAGGAACGCTAAGACATGGGTCGGAACTAGTTGAAATAGTGCTTCATTGTTAAACCAGTTTACTGTCAGCACAGAGAGCTAGGTGTCTCGTTCAAGCGGGGGCTGATCTCCTCAGCCCCTTGTTGTTTCTCCCAGAAAACAACAAGGAAACACATCCCTTTAGCCCACCTGCCTCTCTTAACACTGCTCGATGACTTGCCCAGACTTCCCTGATGGCTTCTGAATCCCTGCCATGCCTGGCGGTGGGGTCACGCGGGAGTCTTAATTCCTATCTTAGCTCAAGTTCCATCTGGTTCCCCCGCAGGTTCCTGAGGCTGTGGATCGCGGTGCTGGTGATCTACCCCACCAACCAGGCTGTCATCGCCCTCACCTTCTCCAACTACGTGCTGCAACCGCTCTTCCCCACCTGCTTCCCCCCAGAGTCTGGCCTTCGCCTCCTCGCTGCCCTCTGCTTATGTAAGTACCAACTGGGCCTTGCTCAGGACAGTGTCTTCCTCATGATCTGGTTCTCCCTTCTCTCCCTCTTTCTTTCCTCTCCTTTTAGTTATTTACTTTTTTCCCTCTCCTCCTTTTATTTATGTATTTATTTTCCTCTGCTCCTTTTATTTTTATGCCTTGTTACTTTTCAATTTCCAATACGCCTGCTGTGGACAAATGGATTCCACATATAATTGTGCTATGCTAAGCCGCTTCAGTCGTGTCCGACTTTTTACGAGTCCCACCAGGCTCCTCTGTCCATGTGATTCTCCAGGCAAGAATACTGGAGTGGGTGGCCATGCCGCCCTCCAGGGGATCTTCCCAACCCAGGGGTCAAACCCGTGTTTCTTATGTCTCCTGCATTGGCAGGCAGGTTCTTTACCACTGGCACCACCTGGGAAGCCCTCCATATATGATTATCTGGTTTTTAAAAAAAGAAGAAACTTAAGTAGCTGTTCAGAAGAAGTGTAATTTTCACTGGCAGGATTTACTTGTATATGAAGCACTTACATATGTATTATCTGATCCAAGCCTCACAACAAATCCATAAGGTAAGCTGGGCCAGTGCTACATTTTCCTTGAGCAGAAAAGGAAGTGGAGCCAGGAAAGTGAATTAGCCAACATTGTTCCTTCTCTTTACAGCACACGCACCACGCTGGAGGCTCCCTGCCACTCGTGGGACGATTTTTCTGGCCTCTCCACCTCTACCTCCACCTGCCAGCTCACATCTTAAACCTCTCAGTAAGGAGAGTGTAAAGGTGTGAGCTGGGAGAAAACAAATGCTGCACCCATGGTCTCCACCTTTCATGAGTTTTCTAAGTAGGTAGAAAAGTCATATAGGCAGATTCCATGATTGGAATTCAATTGCAGCAAAAAATCTGAGAAGGGGAAAAGGTCCCTATGAGCTGCAGTAGGTTAGAGAGGCTATTTTGTTTTTCTGGCTGTGCTACGCAGTATGCAGAACTTTCCCGACCAGGGATTGAACTTATGACCCCTCCATTGGAAGCGCAAAGTCTTAACCACTGAACCACCAGGGAAGTTTCTTAGAGAGGTTTTATAGAAGCTTGGCAATCTGCATTTCTAGAAGTCTCAACACTTAATCTCTGGTCATCAGGGATCTCAATGGATTGGGATATATCTTTTAACCAAAAAAAACCTAATTTCTAAAGTAAATATTTGGACTATTTCAGAGGTTCCTCTTCTAGAATCAGCTTTGTCCCTGTCTTCCCATACCTTCCCACACACGTCACTTAGCTAAAGGCATTGACCATCCTGGTCACACTCTTTCCCAGATCTCGATACTTTCTTCTGTCCTGCTGGTGGGGAGGGGAAGGAGGGGTTCACTCACCCACCCTGGAGCTGGGGTGGGGCCTGAGTGGTGGTCTTCTTGGCAGGTGTGCCCTCTTTGGCAGTGGTGTTCAGCCCTGGAATAGACTCCACATCTAGGCAAGTGGTGTTGTGAGGTCAACGTACTTGTTTGGAGCATATTCCTTGTGCTCATGAATTTGGGGGCAGAGGGATGTGGGATCCCAAACCATGCTGCCTGAGCCTGCATCTCCACACCACTTTCTAAGTGCAGCCAGTGCCTGACCAGGTCACCAGCTGCCTCCTGTGAGATGGGGGTGCAATCGTGCATGTGCTGTAGGTTGCTGTGGCAAGGATTGCCTGAGACAAGAGTGTTCTTACCACAGTGTGGGCACCTCGCGGTCCTGTTTAGTCACTGAGGATAGTCACAAGCATAGTCATTTGGTCCTTGCTTGCTGGCTGGATCTGGAGCTGCAGGAGGTAAGAGGAGGGGGAAGGGGGTGTGGGAATGCGGGAAGAGTAGCTGTTTCTGCCATCAGACAGGTTAGTGGGGGTGGGAAGGGGGACCACAGAGTGCTGGCCACTGCTGTGTCAGCATCTTGTACACACAGACATGGCTTCCTTTTTCCTGCTGATACTGCTTAAGTGTCTCAGACTAGAGGCCACCCTTACCCTTCATCTAGAAGTCCAGAACCCTGAGACTGTTCAGTCTGTTCCCCCAGAGAGAACCTTGGCCTCAGAATAGAGTTCCTCAGGCAGCCAGACCCCACTGCTTTCTTTGCATTCCCCAAACTCACTAAGGCTACGTGGGTGGCTCCTTGCACAAAGACACTCTAGAGTTTTGGAAAAGATCAGATGAGAAATGATGGAAGGAATAACCAGATGCGGTTGAAGAGGTAGAAACAATCTGCTGTAACTGGCTTGCCTGCTCAGAGCCTGGAGGGAGTGATGGGGGGAGGAGAGGGAGAGAGAAGAAACTGCAGATTTGGCTCAAGCTTATGCAACTGCAGCTGCCACTTTGAGTTACTCTATTATTTAGGTCAAAGCTGATTATTCACTGCTAAGTCAGCAGAATAGCCCTAGCCACCAGGCAGTAAAAAAAGAAAATCTTTTATATTTTAATTAAATGAAAAGCCTTTCTCCCTTCTCTAGAGCGAGCATATCAGTGGGAGTAGGGAGTTAACGGGAATGGGAGGGATTAAAACTTGGTTTTGGTACCTTCCTTTTGTGATTGGCTTGGTTATTTTTCTCTCTTGTCTTCCTTCCTTCCCTCTTTTCTTCGTTTCTTATTTTATAAGTAAATGACCATCTTCTCGAAGTAAAAGAGTCAGTATGCAAAGAGAGTTGACCAGGAAAGGCTCCTCTTGTCTTTACCCCTCTTCTCTGCCCCAAAGCCCTGGTAGCAGTGGACAGGTATCCTTATAATTCTAAGTAAAATGCATCTCTCCACACTCACATGTGAGTGTACATACATACATTTTGACAGGTGACTTCTGCAACTTGTGTTTTTCTTCATCTAGCCACATTTGGTGGCTACTGCCTGAGTCCCTAGTTATAAACAAAGTGGTCCCAGTGAAACAGAAGGAATGTGAGGTGTTCTAAGGTACCTCATTTGTACATCCTCCTCCCTGTGGTTTTTCCTTCAGGATTTGTTTGTCCCCTCTCTCTTGGGGACTGGGCCACCTTTCACTTAGGCAGCGCCTGACCTCCTTCCTCTCTTTTGGGGCTGGGGTTACATGCAGCATCTGAATTGGAATCTTTTCTTCTCAGTCAAGTCCCCCTCTTCCTGAATGCCTTGTACAAAAGAAGCTCCTTCTTTTTCCCACTGAGGAGAAAAGTGTACCTTGCATGCATTTCACAAGCAAAAACAACAAAAAAAACTTTTTATCTTGTTTTCTGTCTGTCTACTGTGATTCCTAAGAAGTTAGTTTTCCAGGGCTTCAGATTTCTCATCCTTCTTTCTTGAGTGATTTGAAAGGTTAAGGCCTTTTCACTGTAGGTATTACTTTTAACCCTGAGTTGCTTTGTGATTCCTCCTCAGAAAGTTTCCAGATGCTTTGATAGATACTTGTGTGTGTTGTTTTGAAAATCTCTTGCAAATTAATCCCTTGACATGAGAAGATTCAGCAGTCCTTCCTAACTTCTAAATCCCTTATTCTCAGTTCATTTTCCTTTGAGGTTTCATATTCTCCAGCCCCAAACGTCTTATCCCCAAGCACTATATACATCACCTCTGTTAACTGGCCAGGGTTGCCTTCTTGCCCTTCTCTGGTCCCCAAAGGTTATGAGTGTCTTATCAACCTTGGGAGTGTTAGGAAGGAAGAAATTCTCCTCTACCCTTCCAGGTTCTTCTGGCTAGTCTAAGAATTAAATTGACATGCGTGCTGCATACTAATTCGCTTCAGTTGTGTCCGACTCTGCGACTCCAAGAACTGTAGCCTTCCAGGCTCCTCTGTCCCTGGGATTCTCCAGGCAAGAATACTGGAGTGGATTGCCATGCCCTCCTCCAGGGGATCTTCCTGACCCAGGGATCAAACCCATGTCTCTTATATCTCCTGCATTAGCAGGCGGGTTCTTTACCATTAGTGTCACCTGGGAAGCCCAAATTGACATGAGACAGATTAAAAAGAAAAGAAACATGTATACTTAGACCCAGAAAAATTGAGTATACGCCCAAATGGCCAAAACCCTCACCTTAAATACCATCTGCAGCTAAAAACAAAAAAGAATGTTGGTACGGAAGTTTAGGACTTCAAAGGGAGGAAAGTAATTGACATGAAAATGAAAAGTAAATGTTTGCTGGGGGTTGTGGAGACAACGGGTCAGAAATCTCTAATCTCTAATCTCCCCCTCGCCCAACCTGTATTTTACAGGATCTCTGGTGATAGCATTGTTCCAGGAACAGTCCTCTATCTAAATTATTTTTAAGCAGTTGGGGGGAAGGGCAGAATTTCTTCCTGGGTCTTGTGGGCCCTGATCATTTTGCAGCTTGAACTAATCTGCATGCCAGAGACATTTTAGGGCGGCACATCTTGGTCCCCTGCAGTCTTGCCTTTGAAACTTTCTCTAGAATTTTCACAGTCCAGAGTTGATAGACTGCTTGACATCTCATTGAACCAATCTCTTAATCCTAACAATAGGTAGGTTCAGTTACTAATTTCAGGAGGCGATGATATAGGTGGGTACTGAAAGTTAGGCCTACAGAATATAAGCAACCAGGTATTTAATAAGAAGCATTTCTATGGAGACAAAGAAAAAAAGAGATTGATGGTTGGAGCAGAATATAAACCCAGTGTCTGAGTCCTGAGAATCACCAGCTGAGATTCCTAGATGTTAGGCTCTAAGCATTTTTTGCAGGTTGAAATGTCTCCAGTGATGTTATCTGGAATTCAGGTAAACTTTCTGAATGACTTTCAAAGCAACAGGTACAAAGACTATCTAAATGTGAGCTCTCTTAAGTGTATATCAGGTTGTTCAGTTCCAGTTCATAATTTTCAAGAAAACAACAGCTTTAGTTCTCAGTGATTTCAAGTCAGAAATGAGAGAAAAATTGAAAACCTTACTTGGGGAGTTGTAGCCAAGTATTTGAGGAAACTAGAAGAATTCAGGATCTAGTCCAATTTACAGGTAGAAAAACAAAACCTCAAAAGTGATTAACAGAATTAGATTCTAATGTCCATAAGTATGTATTATAGTTTCTATTGAACATAGTTTTTTTCTCTAAAATCACCTTCATCTTTACCAAAGATAGCCAACCAAATTAAGACTAATTTGTTTATAAGATAAATTTAGTCTTATTAAACTTTGCCTGATTATTTACATAAGTCCAGGCTTTTTAAAACATGTTTTGCTGGAACTTGTTCATAAGGAATCACCAGATTGAACTTTAATTGCCTCTCAGGACCAGGAAGCCACACTGAACATGACATTAGATTCACCTATAATACCTATGAATTTGGGTGAATTTTTCTCTCCTTGAGGTTCCTAAAATTATTCCGAGGTTCTTGCACCTCCCAGGAAGGAATCTTCCTTACTCACCAGGTAAAGCTGATGGGAACCCTGAAGTCAAGGTACCAGCTTGTCTTTCTAAGAGCTTTATGGCTCCATGAAGTCAATCTTAGTTCTTTAAAGCTGTCTGGTCATATCTAATTCTATGGGTGTCTCTCTCAAATGTGACAATCCAGTCAAAGTAATGTAACCAATGTTTCTAATTGTATCATGTTATAGGGAGAACAGATTCTTATTGAATTTATACAGTTAGCTATATTGCCATGAAAATAAGACTACTCATTAACTTTGCACATATTGGAGACATCAGATAGGGAGAAAAAAAAAAGATAACTCTCATCTTTGTTAAGCAATTGTAAACTGTTATAACTGTTTATTTTTTTGGACTGGCAAACTCATGAATGCATACCATAATTTCTAAAAACATATATTACCTCATAATATAATGCTTTTTTTCAATGTGGTACAAGGCATGTTTTTAATAAACACGAACTTCTTTAGTTTTTCTGTAATAAGACAGAAGATTTAGACTTGTTTAGCAGTTAATGTTTCAGTATTTTATCTTACTTGGAAGTGATAAAGACATTCAATGAAGCCCCATCATTTAACTTAGCAAAATTCCAAAGTTTTAAATTACTAAAAGATTTGGAGAAACTTTTTTTTTGTCATCCTAGCACAAGGGCCATGCTAATTTTCTCTGTATTATTCCAGTTTTAGTATATGTGTTGCCAAAGCAAGCACTAGAGAGACTGTTTTTAAGTAGGCATACCAGAAAACATAATGATCATTGAAGAGTTTATCTAAAAACTCTTGTCCTATTTACATTTATTTAATTTAGCAGTTCCAACAATTAATGTTTAAATTACTCATAAAAACTTGATGAGACATTAGACAAAGTCAATCGTCTCAAGTTATTTTTCTTGCTGACCAATTTTGTAACAGAGGTAACATGATCATGTTTGATCTTTAGTAACTTAGGTACAATGAAAGATTATTCTTAATTTTGATAACTCTAAAGACATGTCTGTATTAATTAAACCAACAAACATAAACTAGCTTTAATACTGAGTATTTTCCCATGTCACATGAAGCTGAAATTCATCTGGGCTAGTTTCTATTATATTTCTGAGAACTTAAATAAGCACCTGATTTCTTTAAGTCAGTTAAATAGATCTCGTTTACAAATTAATTTTGGCAGTACCACTTGGAGGTAGGAAATGCCACACATCTATAACATACGTGTTTAGACATATGTGTACACATGTGTGCTAAGTCACATCAGTCATATCTGATTCTTTGTGACCCTATGGACTGTAGCCTGCCAGGTTCCTCTGTCCATGAGATTCTCCAGGCAAGAAATACTGGAGTGGGTTGCCATACCCTCCTCCAGGGGATCTTCCTGACCCAGGGATCGAACCCCTGACTCCTGCATGGCAGGCAGATTCTTTACCACTGAGACACTGGGGAAGCCCCATATAGACATATACAAATAGACAGACACAGAGACCTCATAGTCCCAATCTAAAATTTTAGCCATGAATTGGGTATAATAATACAAAACCCACCTAATTGGACTTCTGGCAGATGGAACAAATCATGTTCACGTGGATTTCCAAGAAAAGAAGAAACTGCAAATCCATCAGTTAATCATCATACTGAGCTCCTATCTTAAGTGACATTATTTATACCGAATCTTGGAAGATATTAAAGGTTAGTGAAAAGATGGAATTACAACTGATTACAATATAGTGTGATGACAAAAGTGTGTACCACACAGAGAAAGCTGCTTCAAAGTTGGTAGAGGGGTGCCGGGGAAGGCTTCCAGGTTGAGCTAAGTCTAGGAGGGTAAACGGACGGTCTCCATCTGGGCAAACAATAGAATATCGAGTAGAGGGAAGACCGTAGTCAAGACTTGGAGTTGAGAAACAAATGACTCCTTGGAGAAAAATGAGTACTTTTGTACGGGTAGAGCCTAGGAGAGAGACAGGAAATAAGGCAGAAGAGGTGCATATGAGCCAGATTTTAATGTGCATGACCCAGATCTTAAAGGACCTGAGATATCGTACAGAGAAGAGCAGACTACATCCAAGGAACCACTGAAGGATTTTGTGCAGAGGAGTAACATGATTAGATTCACATTTGAGTGAAGAAAAGAGCATGACACTTGAGGCAGGGAGACAAGTTAGCAGGCTAAGCATTTTTCCAGGCCAAATAGGTGGTGGCCCAAAATAAAAACAAAGTTACAAGGTGACAAAAACAAGGAAGAGTTAGAAGTAGAGTCAGCTGGCCATGTGACTGATTGACTGCTAAGAGGGAGAAATATAGTTTATCTACAAATCAAAATTATTCAAATGAAATATGTTTCTACTTAACTGTCTCCAGCATTTGTGATGAGCAGTTTACAATGTATTCTATTTCTGCCTTCCACATCCTTGCCAAATCCCTGAGATGCTGAATGGGTCTTTGGTTGGAAGTTTTCCTTCGGGGCATTAATCCACCCAGGATGTTGCTCAAAAGCCTTCTCTGGAACTGAAGGGGATTGAGACCTTGGGGCAGCCTTATATAAATGAGAATCACAATCCTTTGTTCATTTAGCAAACATTTATCACGGGCCAAGATGTGCCTGATACTGTTCTTGGCCCTGAGAATTGGGGTATGAATGAGATAGCTTGAATTTTTCAGGCCTGGGCTGGAAAAGTAATGAGTTTTTAGAACTCATTTTATTTATTTATTTTCAGTTTGGCTGCTCCGGGTCTTGGTTGTGGCATACGAACTCTTCATTGTGGCCTGAGGGCTTTCTCTAGTTGTGGCGCACCAGAGCTTCTCATTGCAGTACGCAAACTTCTCTTGTTGCAGAGTATGGGCTGCAGAACACACAGGCTTCAATAGTTGGTGTATACTTGTTTTCCAGTTGTAGCCTGAGCTCTCAGGCTCGGTAGCTCCACAGTGTGAGACCTTAATTCCTCCACCAGGGATTGAACCTGTGTCCCTTGCACTGGAGGGCAGATTCTTAACCAGTGGGCCAGGAGGGATGTTTTGTAATGTTGTTGTTATTCAGTTGCTGAGTCATGTCCAGCTCTTTTTGACCATGTGGACTGCAGCACACCAGACTCCCCTGTCCTTCACTATTTCCTGGAGTTTGCTCAAATTCTTGTCCAATGAGTCAATGATGCTAGATAACTATCTCATCCTCTGCCTTCCCCTTCTCCTTTTGCCTTCAATCTTTCCAAGCATCAGGGTCTTTTCCAATGAGTCAGCGCTTCACATCCGGTGGCCAAAGCTTCAGCTTCAGCATCAGTCCTTCCAATGAATATTCAGGGTTGATTTCCTTTAGGAGTGACTGGTTTGATCTTGCAGTCCAAGGGACTCTCAAGAGTCTTCTCCAGCACCACAATTCTAAGTGCTCAGACTTCTTTACCGTCCAACTGTCACGTTTATATATGACTACTGGAAAAACCATAGCTTTGACTATATGGACCTTTGTCAGCAAAGTGATATTTTTGCTTTTTAATATGCTATCTAAGTTTGTCATAGCTTTCCTTCCAAGGGGCAAGGGTCTTTTAATTTAATCTTATTGCTGCAGTCCCCATCCGCATTGATTTTGGAGCCCAAAAAAAGAAAATCTGTCACAGTTCCACTTTTTCCCCCTCTATTTGCCATGAAGTAATGGGACCAGATGCCATGATCTTTGTTTTTTTAATGTTGAGTTTTAAGCCAGCTTTTTCACTCTCCTTTTTCACCCTCATTAAGAGGCTCTTTAGTTCTTCTTCACTTCTGCTGTTAGTGGTATCATCTACATATCTGAGGTTGTTGATATTTCTCCTGGAAATCTTGATTCCAGCTTGTGATTCATTCAGTCAGGTATTCTGCATGATGTACCTGCATATAAGGGCTCCCTCTGTGGCTCAGTAGTAAAGAATCCACCTGCAATACAGAAGCGGCAGGAGACTCAGGTTCGATCCCTGGGTTGGGAAGATCTCCTGGAGGAGGCCATGGCAACCCACTCCAGTATTCTTGCCTAGAGAATCCCGTGAACAGAGGAGCCTGGTGGGCTATAGTTCATAGGGTCACAAAGTGTTGGATATGACTGAGGTGACTTAGCATGCATGCATACACACACCTGCATACAAGTTAAATAAGCAGGGTGACAATATACAGCCTTGATGTACTCCTTTCCCAATTTTGAACCAGTCAGTTCTTCCATGTCTGGTTCTAACTGTTGCTTCTTGACCTACACACAGGTTCCTCAGGAGACAGGTAAGGTGGTCTGGTATTCCTATACCTTTAAGAATTTTCCACAGTTTGCTGTGATCACACAATGAAAAGTTTTCCTGTAATCAATGAAGCAGAAGTAGATGTTCCTCTGCCTTTTCTAAACCCAGCTTGTACATCTGTAAGTTTTCAGTTCAGGTACCACTGAAGCCTAGCTTGAAGGTTTTGAGAATTACCTTGCTAGCATGTGAAATGAGCACAACTGTACGGTAGTTTCAACTCTCTGCCATTGCCCGTCTTTGGGATTGGAATGAAAACTGACCTTTTCCAATCCTGTGGCCACTGCTGAGTTTTCCAAATTTGCTGACGTATTGAGTGCAGCACTTCCACAGCAGCAACTTTAAGGATTTTAAGTAGCTCAGCTGGAATTCCATCACCTCCACTAGCTTTGTTCATATAATGCTTCCTAAGGCCCACTTGACTTCACACTCCAGGATGTCTGGCTCTAGTTGAGTGACTACACCATCATGGTTATCTGCGTCATGAAGACCTTTTTCTCATGGTTCTTCTGTGTATTCTTTACTGGGTAGGACTTAAATGGGGCTCCTCCAGGTAGCATAGCACAGTGTGTTCTGTCTTCCCTGCTTTCCCTGTATCTTCTGTCTTTCTCTTCTCCCCCACCCCAGTTCAGGAGCCATGTTTAGCTAACGCTGAAGAATTACTCAGCTCTTGTAAACTGCTGAGCTGGGTGTTTGGGTTTCTTGGCTGAACTAAGTACTAGATGGTGATTCAGCAGAAACTTCAGGTCCAACAACTGGCGGGGAGGGATCAGAATAAGAGGGAAGGGTAAGAGGGAGCCAGGAAAGGAAGGGATGGGGGTGGGGCAGCATGGGCAGGACCTCAGCTGGAAGTGTCCAGGAAGAGCTGTGTGAATCAGGATGTCCACAAGCTCCAGCACAGGAGTGCACCCCTCCTCCGCTGCTTGTTTGTCCTTGGAGGTGAGAAGCCCTGCACAGGCTCAGCACGTCTATCCTTAAAGGGGCTGCTGAGATTTCCAAAATGATGCCAGTGCTTCGAGGTGAAAAGGGCTGGAGAAGGGAAAACGTGCTGTAGCATGATAGGCAAGATCTATTTCAAAGCCCGACTATGCACCTTACCAGAGCTGGAATCAAAGCTTTGTTGATAGGAAAGAATTGCATTTGACGTTGTTGTTGTTGCTTCCTTTTGACGTTTTTGTCTTTCACCAGTCATTCACTCCTGCGATAATACCAATCTTTGTGGTAAGTAGGCAGAGACGTGAGATTTTATAATAGCTCCTGAGCCCGTATGAAAAATGTCTTGATGCGGGGTGAGCCCAGGATTTCAGAGAGCTGGCTCTGTGTCTCTGTACTCCTACCTCAATATCCTCTCTGAGGTCCGCGAGGAGGAAATATAGGCAGGCCTGTGTGGGCTGAGCTGGAATCTTATCCAAGTCTCGGGGTCTGGTGCCTTAGAACTCAAACAGGACTGCGGTGTTGTCTTTGCCTATCAGTGCCTTCTGGCAGCTGGCACTGATTACCTCCTTGGATCTGGAGACGGCTGAAGTAAGGCAGGCCAAGGGAAGCAGCTTTTCCACGATTAGAAACACGTGCCCAGGCCCATCCAAGGAGCCGGGTCCAGCCTATCACAGAGCAAAGAGGAGCCACACCCCCTGCGGCAGGCATTGTGCTCACTGGCTGGGGGCACCAGCACTGAGGACCTGTCGGAGGGGCATCACCTTACCCCTTTGGCTTCTGGTCCAGAGGGAGGGAGTAGGGGAGCAGGCCAGTACATGGCAGGAGGCTGCATGCCCCAGCAAAAGGTGAGGCTAGGAAATCAGCGCTTCTGGCAGGCCCATGACCCAGGTGAAATTTACCGCTGTATCAGAGGGCTGGGGAGCTCCATCCCAGAAAGGTGCTTATTTTGAAGCTCTGGAGGAGAACAGGGTGTTCTGATTTCTACCAAGTGGCGTCACTAGCTTCCCTTTCTGCAGCTGCCTGCTTTAGTACATTCCATCTTTCTTTTTTTCTGTCCTGACCTTCTCTCTTATTCTGTTCCTCTGCTTGCTCATGCACGCATGCTCTCTCTCTCTCACTAGTAATGATGTGTATTATTCCTCCTCCTTCTTCCTTCCCGCTGTGTCTCTCTTGATCTTTCCCTCTCTCCTTCACCACCTGTCTTTATGGACTTTGGCCACTCTGGGCATTTTTACTGCCCGCTTTCTCGTATCTGAAAAGACAAAGAGAGCCCACGTTCCGGAAATGCTAAAGGAAAACAAGTCTTGCTGAGCTGCTTCTTTGCTCACCCCTGAGGAAGGAATGAGCCAGCAATACCAAGAAATCCAAGTGGAGTTCCCGGAGTTGGAGAGAAATGTAATGTGACATTGATAAGGGACCAGAGGAGGGAACACAAGGCAGAAAAGGAAGTCTGCTTGTGGGAAATAATTTTCCAAAGCCCTGGGGGACCAGCAAACACAACACCGCTGGTTTCTGAGGAAGAGCCATCCTAGTCTCCCCCCTTTTCACACTGGCATCTTACTTCCTGCTGCCCAGAAAGCAACTTGGCCAGCTTCTTCAGGTGACAGACCCAGAGCCCCTCGTGGCCGTGGGTACCATTGACAGGAGCAAGGGAGAGAATGTGGGCGTGGGAGAAGAGTGACGTGCATGTGATATAAGAAAGGCCGGTGTAGTGGCAGAATAAGCAGCTAGGAATTGGAGGGACGGGGACCCAGGGGGTAGTCCTGTCTTTGGCACTATTTGGCTAGAATATTACTTCACTCACATATAAGATGAGGTTATGGGTCTCTCTGACTGCCCCTGAGGTTGGAATCATGCTTCTGGGTAGTAGGGTACAGGCCTCTCCCTTCAGTACCAAGACCTGTCTATAAGTGAGCCCCAACTGTATCATTCTCAGCACTGCTCTTAAAACAGTCAACCCAGACCCCTAGCCAAATGGCTTCTTCCTGACTTTCACCCATCAGACCAGAGCAGTGTGTGGTTCATGGAGCAGAAGCTGGCTTGACTAAAGGAACGAGAGTGGTTTGGGGAATCCATGTGAGAAAGTGCTCATTAGCCCTCTCCTAAAGATACGAAATGACCCTTTGCCTGCCCAGCTGAGCAAGAAACCAGAATCCTGTGTCCAAAAGCAAGGGAGGTCCTAAAGACAGTCATCCAGTGGTCATGGTGGGGATAGCTTGTGCTTTGTGAGCTTTTTGGGGGAGGGAGAAACAGCCGTGTTATGTGCCCTCCCCCATGTCTTGTCTAGCATCAGCAGTACTTGCCCACCCTGCTTCATGAGGTTGTCCCCTGATGCTTACTCTCCAGAGAAGCACAGTGGCCCTGCGCACCTTCAGCATTTTCTGAATAGATTTGTCCATCTAGCCATCCTCTATTCAGTACAAATTAACACCTGCTGTGCGTCAGACCGTTACAGGATCTCAGGATCACCCTAGGCAGCAGAGTGTTGTTGATGGCTGTGTGGGCACTGTTGGCTGAAGAAGAACAGGGAAGTTTCCTTCTTTCCTGGGCCTGATGGGTAGAGCAGCTGCAGCAACAGCATTCCTTGCTTTCCTTGCTTTCTGTAGGACACTCCTTCCTGTACAGAATGGGTGGTTCAACCAAGGTACATGACAAGCTTGAACATCTGGGCTCCTTGTTCAGTGCCTTGACCTCATGTTTATCACTCCCATAGCCCCCTAATCCACCTTTGTGCCCACTCTTCCAGACAGATTGGGTTGAAGGATCCCAGAGCAGGTGACTTTTGGGGGAGCATCCTGCTGAGAAAAAGTGCCGAGGTCCAGCCCCGGCAGGACCAGGAGTACCCAAGGGATGAGTGGCGTTGGCGAGGAAGAAGACAGACAGACGACAGACACACACACACAGACGGTTGCGTAGAAGAGGTAGCTTTTTTTTTTTTTTAGGATAGCTCAGTTTTTATAGACTGAATGTTCCCTCCCCCTTAAGTCACCACATATTACATCAGATATTGGTTTGTGCTTCTGTCAATTTTTTTTTTTTTTTTAATTTTTATTAGTTGGAGGCTAATTACTTTACATCATTACAGTAGTTTTTGTTATACATTGATATGAATTAGCCCTGGATTTACATGTATTCCCCATCCCAGTCCCCCCTCCCACCTCCCTCTCCACCCGATCCCTCTGGGTCTTCCCAGTGCACCAGGCCCGAGCACTTGTCTCATGTACCCAACCTGAGCTGGTTATCCGTTTCACCCTAGATAATATACATGTTTCAATGCTGTTCTCCTGAAACATCCCACCCTCTCCTTCTCCCAGAGTCCACAAGTCTGTTCCATACATCTGAGTCTCTTTTTCTGTTTTGCATATAGGGTTATCATTACCATCTTTCTAAAGTCCATATATATGTGTTAGTATGTTGTAATGGTCTTTATCTTTCTGGCTTACTTCGCTCTGTATAATGGGCTCCAGTTTCATCCATCTCATTAGAACTGATTCAAATGAATTCTTTTTAATGGCTGAGTAGTATTCCATGGTGTATATGTACCACAGCTTCCTCATCCATTCGTCTGCTGATGGGCATCTAGGTTGCTTCCATGTCCTGGCTATTATAAACAGTGTTGCGATGAACATTGGGGTGCACGTGTCTCTTTCAGATCTGGTTTCCTTGGTGTGTATGCCCAGAAGTGGGATTGCTGGGTCATATGGTAGTTCTATTTCCAGCTTTTTAAGAAATCTCCACACTGTTTTCCATAGTGGCTGTACTAATTTGCATTCCCACCAACAGTGTAAGAGGGTTCCCTTTTCTCCACACCCTCTCCAGCATTTATTGCTTGTAGACTTTTGGATAGCAGCCATCCTGACTGGCGTGTAATGGTACCTCATTGTGGTTTTGATTTGCATTTCTCTGATAATGAGTGATGTTGAGCATCTTTTCATGTGTTTGTTAGCCATCTGTATGTCTTCCTTGGAGAAATGTCTGTTGAGTTCTTTGGCCCATTTTTTGATTGGGTCATTTATTTTTCTGGAGTTGAGCTGGAGGAGTTGCTTGTATATTTTTGAGATTAATCCTTTGTCTGTTGCTTCATTTGCTATTATTTTCTCCCAATCTGAGGGCTGTCTTTTCACCTTGCTTATAGTTTCCTTTGTTGTGCAAAAGCTTTTAAGTTTCATTAGGTCCCATTTGTTTATTTTTGCTTTTATTTCTGAAATTCTGGGATGTGGGTCATAGAGGATCCTGCTGTGATTTATGTCGGAGAGTGTGTCAATATTTTTTTCCCCATGTTTTTCCCCTAAGCATTCATCTAGAACATTTCCAATTACAGAGTTTATACTTAAATGTCCCATACATAGTCTTCTTGCCTCAATGGCCTAACATTCTCACTCTAACAATGTTCCACAAGTCTCAGGTATAATGTAAATTCTTTGGACAATAAAACAATACATGGGAAGGGTCACAGTAACATGTTTGACATTTCTGAAAATAGTACTATGAGAAAAACCTGATATTTTTCTTTACCTGAAACCATAAAATCTCAATTTACAACGATTAACTATTAAACAGCAAAACACCTCTAAAGCAGCAAAACACCTCTATTAATAGTAAGTTAATGGCAGTAAAGCTGGTTAATATAAATCTTCTATTAAAATCCTATATACCCCATTTTCTAATTTTACAAAAATACCCATAATATCCCATGTTGTTTAAAGAAAGGGAAACAATGAGCAAATAGCAAGGAAGTAGCAGTAGTAAAAATCCTTTCAACAAAGGAGCAAGTAAACTAAAGCAATACATCTACTTCTAAATCTAAACACCTCTACTCTTTTCAATTCTAGAACATTATAATCTTTTAAGCAAGCAGCCAAACTATATCTGTGGCCTTTTCTTTTATGACTTGATGTTTATGGTCATGTCCTGAGCCAGAGCAATCTTGAGCATTCCAAAAAGGCTTGGACTTTTCCAACGAGGCCTTATTACTATATATTATCATTTCCAAAAATTAATAGAAAGGCCAACAACAGTAAGACAGAAGGACGAAAGGGACATACCGGGCCCCTGGGACAACCTCGAGGGGAAGAGCTGCCTTGCAGATTCCTTTTTAGTCCTGTGACCTTATCCCCGGGACAACCTCGAGGGGGAGAGCTGCCCTGCAGGTTCCTTTCTTGTCCCGGAGCTCCGGAGGGGACATATTGGGCCCCTGGGGCAGCCCCATGTGAGGGAGAGCTGCCTTGCAGGTTCCTTTCTTGTCCCGGAGCTCCGGAGGGGACATATTGGGCCCCCGGGGCAGCCCCATGTGAGGGAGAGCTGCCTTGCAGGTTCCTCTCTCGTCCCACGACCTTGTCATGACCTGGTGCATCCCGGTGGCTCCCAACAAAAAAGGTTGAAATGTGAGAAACTGAGGCACAGGATCAGGGATAGAGGAGGAAGCAAGAAGGGAGAAGCAATGCAGCAGTGAGGGGTAGGTCCTGATATGTGATATGTTGGCTCCAGAACCCTCCAAACCATCCCCTTTCCCATCTTCTCTGCTTTGCCGCCAATTGTCAGCATTATCCTGAGCAAAGCATGCCCTCTTTTTGAGTTCCAGTTTCTTAGCTTATGAACAATAAGGATAACCATGTAACCTTTTGTACAGTCATACACAGGTTATAGAGCATCCTCGTGGCATTAAAATGGACCACACTTCTTTCCATTTTACAGATAGGGAAGGGAGGCTCAAAGAGCTTGACTGGCTTGTCCAGAGAGTAAGTGACCACGTTGGGAAGGGCATCATGGCCTTGGGTTCTTCAGGTTCTAAGTTGTCTGTTTCTTAGTTTGCCCAGGCTGCCATGTCCCTCTGAGGGAGCCATCTCTGCCTCTTCCTCAGACCTGCTCAACCCCACTCCCCCTGCTACCATTTCACTCCTTACACAAGCTGCTCTGAGCTCTACTGGTTTGATCTGTACTTGACAGAGACACCAGAAACCCATGTGGTCCTCTACCCGCAAGGTGTTGCTGGATAGAGCTGAGGGAAAGGGGTAAAGTCACAGCCCTGGCTCTGTGATGGTCTTAGGGACTTAAGACCAGCCCCACAATCCCCGAATTCATCCTTAGGGGATTTTCTGAAGGAAGATTTATTTATTTATGTTAAAGATTCACTGATGTTCT